>NC_055960.1:1447142-1762857 GCF_018492685.1 Alosa sapidissima
CAACGATGATAGACAGTCATCATTTGGACAAAACATGGAGCATATTAACCTCCATTGCTCAGCCAAATGCCTTCCTGTTACGTCCTGGTATCACGGAGTTACGAGCGATAAACGATTTTTGATGGTCACAAGTTTACTTCATTAGCGGTTTATTTTTTTGGATTATTAAAGAGTGTTTTTCATTTAAAGGTTTGACTTCGTGCTTATTCAGTAGAGCATTTAGTGCTCTCCCCAATCCCAGACGTTCACATTGCATGTTTGTTTGTAATGGATGCAACCGCGAGATAGGCTATGCGTTTGACAATAAGTTGTTAACAGAACCAAGACATATAGCCCAGCAGCAATCTAGGGACTGATCGTTATTTATTGAAGGGGCCACCGGAGGAATTTTGAGTGCTTCAGTTGGAAGTTGCATGACCCTCTCTTGCCTGCTAGAAATTGTTCAATGACCCTCCGACAGAATTGTTAAAAAAAGACATGACCCTCCCCTGCCAATTGTCTTCCGCCCGCGCCACAGCCACACACTTTGTGATAACATTCTTAAATCAATCTTTCCCGTGAGCTTGCATGCTACCAGTCCTTCCTTTTCAAATGTGTTGCGCCTGTTTTCACAATTTCACACATAATCATATGTGATTAATAGTATGACAAATAATCCCTGTGCACGGGGACCGAAACAATGCATGCCAACTTTTTCCGTGTTTATCACGTATTTTAACTTTCCCCGCTGTCTTGCCGTTTTAATGTTTTCCCGTAGAATATCCCATATTTTAATACTCTCATAACAGCCCTGCCATCGGGCCTGTCTCTGTGTTGCCCTGTTGCTACCCCTTGCCCTTCCAACGAAACAGATGTCTTCAAATCATCGTTTTCCTTGCTTGAAGGCGAACTTAGAGTGATGTTAACCTATCTAAGTTTAACGGCGCGATTGCCGTGAGAGCACGATTCATTGGCGCTTGCATGTTCGGCCTTATGTCTACGTGCGCACCTGAGGCTACTCAGCTGCAAGAAAAATAATTTCCCCTCTTTGTATGTTCACTGCAAGTTGGCCTACCATAACTTACCAACTCTGCACTGTAGACTGGCTATTTATATTTTTCTGTGAAATAAGCAAATGTATTTGTTCAACTTTATGAAGCAGAATTACGCATAGGGTACTTGGAACATAATACATTTGACAAAGGACAGATGAATGTTGGTAGTGACAAAATATTAACTTTCATTGTTTTACGATGTCTTTGTCATGGGGACGTGTTTTTCCCCATGCATTTATTCTAGGTTACTGTCAGTGACTGCCGTGAGAGAAGCGGGTTCTGTGTTTCGTTCATGTCAGTGACTGACGCGAGAGAAGCGGGGTCTGTGTTGTGTTGTGTTGCGTTGCGTTAATTTATTTTCATTGGGCATACCGTGCCGTGCCGTCCACAGCTCTTCAGTTCTGACAAAGCCAAAATTACTCCTTTTGAAACAATGAGTGCAGGAAGCGCGTTTGTATGGTTATATCGCTTGACGGGGGGGGGGGGGGGGGTGTCCCAAGCAGCTTTCAGCCATAAGGCTACTTTGAGAACATTTCAATTCACCCGACACTAATATTCAAAATGTTGAAAACTATTTCGGCATAGCCTATAAAGCAGTTTAATTAAATAGAATGTTAGTTGTAAACAAACGAGCTACTTGGTGAGGCTTGGCCTCACAGATGCGCTCGTGCCTTAGATGGCAGGAAAAATCTTCACGATAGGCCTATTAACTAACCCGATTCACGTTGGCTGGGGGGAAGGGGGGCCATCAGACAATTGTGCCCAGTTAATCCGGCCCTTCCCCCAAAAAATCACACCTTCCCACCTCTGACAGTTTAAAAGAAGTCAAGAGGACTCCTTACTCACAGACCTATTCACAAACCTGCGGTTTTGAAATCCTATGCAGCTACAGGAGCTTCCAATCGCGAGGAAGCAATTTTGCATTGTAGGCATAACTAACATGCAATAACGCCGCCAACAACAACCAAAACTAGGCTAATCATTGTCAACATGTAAATTAAATGTAACATTATTGTGAATCAAATTAAAATGTTCTCTTTTGCAAACGTAGGCATAGTAACAGAATAATTTAATAATGTTACAAGATACTACATCAATCTGTATGTTTCATTGGGCTACTAGGCTATTTGTTTTGCCTTGATTCATTTAGGCTAGGCCTTTTTATTCAGGGGCCATATTCACAAAGAATTTTAAGGCTAAAAGTAGCTCCTAACTGGCGAATTTAGGAGCAACTCCTAAAAATAATGGGCGTGTCACTCCTAACTTTAGGACTCCTAATTTTTTCACAAAAAGTAATTCACGAAGCATTTTAGACCTAAAAGTAGCACCTAAGTCTGGGACAGCTTAAGTCGAGAGGACTCCTAACTCACTAAGACCTATTCATAAACAGCTTTTTTGTGGCATTTTACGTTGCGATGTTTTGAAATAGCCTATGCGCAACAGGAGCTTCCAATCACGAGGGAACAATTTTGCATTCATAAAAGGGATGCAATAACGCCACCAACAACAACACAAACTACTCATTGTTAACATGTAAATGAAATGTAACGTTTCATTGTGAATCAAATTAAAATGTTCTCCTCTTTGCAAACGTAGCCTAGGGATATGGTGACAGATTCATTTAATAATGTTGCAAAGGTAGGCTACTGCATCAATCCATAGGCCTATGTTTCATTAGGCTACTAAGCTATTTGTTTTGCCTTACTCTTTATTCATTTAGGCTAGGCCTTTTTATTCAGTTATTAATCATCTTCCGTCCTTCGCACTACTTGTGTAGCGCACGCATTCTCCGACCTGTCACCTGTCAGTCATCATTGGAAGAGAGGTGTTTGGAATTCCCGCGTTACAATCGTCAGCCAATCAAGGTGGTCACTTCAGTCAAGCTCGTGCATGAGTAATGACGTCATCCATAGCCACGAAGACTCACTCCTAGTTTAGGAGTTGTCTGAAAGGCTTTGTGAATAACTTTTAAGAGAAAACTCCAATCTAAAATCTTTAAGTGCGATTTAGGAGTAGCCTACTCCTAGTAGTAAGATAAAAGCCTTTGTGAATAGCCTACGGCCCCAGTTATTCATCATCTTCCGTCCTTGTGTAGTGCACGCATTCTGAGACCTGTCACTCATCATCGTAAGGGAGGTGTTTGGAATCATGCCCGCGTTACAATCATCAGCCAATCAGCCAATCAAGGTGGTCACGCTTCCCCATTTACCCAAATTAATGGTCGAATATTACTGATGATCATTGTTATTTAAGAACATGCAGTGTGCGTATGGTACCAAAAACATCTTGCTCGTAAAAAAACATCATAACGCACATTCTGGCGGGTCTGTTATTTACTGTAGGCTGCGCAAACCACATGCCTTTATTTTGGGCAAGCCTGCATTCATTCATTCATTCAACCTTTATTTATTCTCGGAGGGTCATTGAGGGAAGCCCTCGTTTTCAATGAAGCCGAAATTACAGAAGCGAAGCAAAGCGCTCCACAAACAAGACAACATTCGAGGCCTTCTGTTGAAGAATTGTATATAAAGCCTGCGCTGACAGTAATCCTCCTGCCCCTGATAGGCCTACCACAGCTGTGGATAGTGTGGAATGTTCAAGTAATAACACAATCCAATGTGTGTCTCAATTGTCCCCCGCTGACCACCTCACACATTTCTCTAGATTTTGCAACGAACTTACATGACACAATGCCATAAAATATGCCAGTTTTAGGACACAGAATAATGTTTGTAATGATACCAGGTAGGCCAGGTATTGTCGAAGGTGCATGGTGAAGTGAAATTCGTACTTTGGAAAACAAACATTTGCCGATATCATCGCCGATCATCAGAATATTGCAATAGATTCTGTGTTCTGGACTGTAGGTAACTTGTTAAGCCAGTGGTTATCAAACTTTTATTTCATTCCCCACTTTGATCAAGGGGCATGACTGATGATAGTGGAGATAACGTGTTATCCCGAGGCTTTTGCAAGTCAGCATCTTCGACGGTAGTCTATTAAAAATATAAGTTTTCGATGTCCCAAACGGAGAGCCATACTTTATTGTTTTTAACGATCTCTATGCTACTCACAAAAATGTAGGCATGGGGACATGATGAAGTAGGTTATCCAACTGTCGTGTGTTAAATTATTGTGATTACGAGCCAGTGGTTTTCAAACATTATGCGTGACTCGGACATCTAACTAAATGCAACAGGCTCATATCGTCCTCGCATTCGCAAAATGAGGACCAGTGTTTTGTCAAATTGCAAATAGCTATTCGTTTTAACTATTTTTTTTATGATAGTAGCCTATACAAAAAGCACTTCATACTATCTTAATATTGGAATATGGGGAGGGAAGTGGCGCGTCTGCAGTCAGCCAAATATGAATGTAATTCTGCGGCATAAAGCAGATGTAATTGTTTATCGTACAGAAAAATAAAAATGACATGTCAAGCAGTCAATTGACTACATTGCAGTCAAGAAGTAGGGCAAATTAATTTACGAAACCAAAACGTGGGTCATCGTTGTCTAAGCCTCTATTGCGTAGCCTGTTAAAAACGTCGCCAGATAGTATTAAATCGGCAACAACATTGTTTTCTGCAGAAGCCTACCCAAGGCTACAGATTAATTCTGAACAGTTATTTCTCTACTGGCTCAATTATCACACCACTGTTTTGATTTGCGTAGTTGCGTTAACCCCAACACTGACAGTAATGTAGACAGCAAATTTCGATTTCGATTTTCGTGTAGTCAAGCCTTAAGCCATACCCAAGTAGCCTAAATCGAGGTAATGTTTAATTATGCATGATTTATTTTGTTATTGAATTCGTAGGCTGGGATTCCTCTCGGCAACAATTATGTAAGGGACGGCAGGCAGAGCGATGTACAGTGGCAGAGCGACGCACAGTGGCTGAAAGTGGTACTAAAGCTTCACGCAGCTTCACGCCGCGTAATGCGCGAATGAAGTGGTCATTTGAAAGCGATGCCCACTGTACCTATCAGTTGTTTCTGAGGTTTTTTTCCCTGGTTTGAGGTAGTACTCAAGAAATTTCTTCAAGTATGGCAGGTCTGAAAATATCTTCTCCATCATCAAGTTATTCAATTAGGCTAAACATGGCCTTAACTCAAAACAGCTGGTAGGCCTACTGTTAGAACTATGTCATTTTAAATGATAATTCCGGTATTTAGCACTTTGAGTCCCTTTTCTGGTTTGTTTTGGAGGAACTAGAGTGGTGGACACAGAAATGTTGACAATGGCTCCGGTCTCGACTTTTTGACTCGTTTAGAATCACCTTTGACTGCTTCAGAGTGGCTGGCTACGGGCATGCACATGTCCTTAAAACAACCCTTAACGTTCGTTAGTGGTGTTTGTTGATGATTAAAAACAACTATATTAGCGCAATGTATGATTTCAATCCGTGTTATTTGCTATAGTGGAACTATTTTTTCAGATACCTCACAACCGCGTATAAACTTCCGCTAGATGTTTGAGTTTGAAGCATTAGCACACTCCCGACCACTTGATGGCGACAACTACTTTGCCGTATAAGGAAGATGTACAGAACCCCCCCTCACCAAAACACACACAGAAAAAGTTATAGCCTACCATTTAAATGATTACAATGACAGTCTAACAAATTTATAAATGGTGCACTGTCACTTTAAGAACAATTCACGTTTAGTTCTCAATCATCTGCTGGCTCCGCTATGGTTAGTGCTGTGCCTATGGCTGTGCCCACACAGTTTATAAATAGTTAGTAGTGGAAACTACTATTGTTTTCATAATTTCCTTTTAAAGGAAAATTCTGGCATTTAGCACTTTGAGTCCCGTTTCTGGTTTGTTTTGGATGAACTAGAGTGGTGGACACCGACATTTTGACGATTGGTCCTGTCTCGACTTTTCGGACTCGTTTTGAATCGCCTTTAGCACTTTCTCGAAATTATGTTTTGACATTGACATTTTAAACGTTCTCTAAGAAGAGTGAAAAGCAGTTTGCAGCAAAGCTAACCAACATCGTCTCTATCACAGAAAAAAAATAGCGAGCAGCCTGATGACATAATTCAATGTTCGGCGGGCTGGATTAAAGTGCTTGGCGGGCCGGATCCGGCAACGGGCCGCAGTTTTCCCACCCCTGGCATAGACAGTTGTTCTGCTCATGCTAGCCTTCTGAGAGATGGACAACCGAGCGAAAAGACTACAACCAAATAGATAGAGATAGATAGATAGATAGATAGATAGATACTTTATTGATCCCCAGGGGGGGAAATTCAAGCAATGTAAGGAAATTCAAGTGTAAACAGCCCCCCATTATAGCGACCCCCATTCACCGGGGTTAGTGGAAGGTGTTAATAGACGATTGGCGTAGCCTACAGTGGACTAGGGCTGTCAAAATTGCTCAAAAATGACGTTCGAATATCCCCTCTAAAATAAACACATGTATTCAAATATATTGGAATATCTAGGCTATATTATTTGCGCATTATGTCAGTGATGCGCATCATGTCATCTGTTTTTAACTTTTTGTATGGTTATTGCTTGACAGGAGGGATCCCAAGCAGCTTTCAGCCATGAGGCATTTCCTAATTCACCTGACACTGATATTCAAAATGTTGAAACTATTTCGGCATAGCCTATAAGCAGTTTAATTAAATGTAATGTTAGTTGTAAACAAACGGGCTACTTGGTGAGGCTTGGCCTCACAGATGCGCTCGTGCCTTAAATGGCAATACAAATCTTCACGATAGGCCTATTAACTGACCGCCCGATTCACGTTGGCTGGGGGGCAGGGGGGGCCATCAGACATTTGTTCCCAAGGGTCTATGAATTGTTAACCCGGCCCTGCCCCCAACGAACGCAACTTTCCACCTCTGAGATAGCTGAAAAGAAGTCTAGAGGACTCCTAACTCACTACACCTACTTACTGTAGGCTGCGCAAACCACAAGCCTGCATTCGAGGCAGGCCTTCTGTTGAAGAATTTTATATAAATCCTGCGCTAACAGTAATCCTCCTACCCCCACTACCACAGCTGTGGATAGTGTGGCATGCTCACGCTTTATGTCTCCTTCTTGCAAACTAGGCCTATAGCCCAACCATTTACGTCTTCAAAAAATAACAACTTGCCAGATATGCCTTCATAAATTTTGGCTTCATTCAGCATTTTTTTTTTTTGGCGAAACAAGCTCACAGCCGAACAAGTCATACTGAAGGGAGAGGCAACTGGCATGTGATCTCCCCACGGGCCAATGGATGTACAAGTTTTCTCCTGTGCCTACGATATTTAATCCAGTGTTTTGTCAAGTTGCAAAATGCTATTCGTTTTAACGAATTTTTATGATAGTATGAAGTACTTTTTGTATAGGGTACTATCTTAATTGCTTTATACTCAATACTTGACCAATGGCTATTGCATCTGTCTATTGAAAGTGAGAATGTGGCATGTGATATACTGTGTAGGCTTCATAAAATAAAATAAACAGATTGCTAATGGCCTACAAGCTGATCTGGGGGGCGTTTCCCGTACTACGGAGGTTAGCTTTTTACTAACAGGATGCATCGTTCAACTAACCAACATGTAAGTTACGACTGTTTCCCAAAACTGTCATACTTACATAGTACTGTAAGTTTGGACCATGATAGTTTCTAAACTTCAGTAGTCTGGACTAAGGTGGTTAATGACGTTTAGTAGCACGTGAACGGGCACCTGCACATACTTCTGTGGTGCATTGCGTTAAGGCCGGCAGATGACAGCCGCCGTTGCACAGCAGTTACCAGTCCCCTGTCCAAGAGTTTGAATCTGGGTTAAGACGTGGACAACAATATTGACATCGTTGTTTACCTAAGTTTATCTTTTGTGCAGATCATATTATCAAAATCAGAATCAGCCTTCTTGGCTTGGTTTGCGTAAACTAACAAGGACCCCCCCCCCCCCCCCCCCCCCCCCCCCCCCTCCATGAAAATCAAAGGCTACATATTCTCAGCTGACTCGTCAAAAAGTGCGCACCACCTTATTATTATCTGCAAGTGTGTGACTTTTACTTACGTGCACATGGCTGCAAATTGACTTTTAATTTATGTATTTTCTGCCTTGGGCATTTTAAAATATGGATGTATGGTGGTTAGAAGTGTAAATATCAATTAGAAACCTAAATATATTTATAATTATTAATTTGCAAACAAATAACTGGCGTCAGTGACGTCTTTGACATGAAGATCCCTGGAACTATGCTTCTAGCATTCTACCACAGGTCGAGAGGTGTAGTTGTAACTACACAACTTCACGATAGTGGTTGCGAACGTTCGTTGCTACTATGGTTTTGGGAAACACTAACGTAGTGGAACGATTCATTGGACTATGTAAGTTCCAAATATGAATGTAATTCTGCGGCATAAAGCAGATGTATTTGTTTATTGTACAGAAAAATAAAAATGACACGTCAAGCAGTCAATTGACTACATTGCAGTCAAGAAGTGGGTCATAGTTGTCTAAGCCTCTATTGCGTAGCCTGTTAAAAACGTCGCCAGATAGTATTAAATCGGCAACAACATTGTTTTCTGCAGAAGCCTACCCAAGGCTACAGATTAATTCTGAACAGTTATTTCTCTACTGGCTCAATTATCACACCACTGTTTTGATTTGCGTAGTTGCGTTAACCCCAACACTGACAATAATGTGGACAGCAAATTTCGATTTCGATTTTCGTTACCACCGTGTAGTCAAGCCTTAAGCCATACCCAAGTAGCCTAAATCGAGGTAATGTTTAATTATGCATGATTTATTTTGTTATTGAATTCGTAGGCTGGGATTACTCTCGTCAACAATTATGTTTAATGGTAGATCCTGCTTTTTCAGAAGGGACCGCAGGCAGAGCGATGTACAGTGGTAGAGCGACGCACAGTGGCTGAAAGTGGTACTAAAGCTTCATGCAGCTTCACGCCCCGTAATGCGCGAATGAAGTGGTCATTTGAAAGCGATGCCCACTGTATGTGAAGAAGGGGTTCTTTTTTTTTAGGCATAGCCTACTCTCTTGCAATTGAACGTGAATAAGTTTACTACTTAAAAACATTAAAGCTAAACATCATATCACGACATCGCTGCAAATACAGTATGCGATTAAAATCAGCGAACATCAATGTATAGGCTACGTAGATAGATAGATAGATAGATAGATAGATAGATACTTGGACCTGGAGACACTCCCCTTCATGCTGCCACCATATTACCACATTGAAATATCCAATACCCAAAATACTCTTAACCAGCCCAGGCATGGTCAAGGTTGGCTAGGTTGGTCCGTCCCGTTGATGTGGACTGAACCATAGCCATAAAAACCCTGGCCAACCAACCATCAACCTAGGCACAGCCTATCACAAACACAAAACAAATTAGCCAGTTAGCTTAGGCCCCATCACAAACACAAAACAAATTAGCCAGTTAGCTTACGCCCCATGCTGCCACCATATTACCACAACAAACATTCAAATACCCTTAACCAACCTAGGCATGGTCTAAGTTGGCTAGGTTGGTCCGTCCCGTTGATGCGGACTGAACCATAAACCATAAAAAACCTTAGCCAAGTACCATCAACCTAGGCACAGTCCATCACAAACACAAAACAAATGATTAAGTTAGCTTACCTTAGCTTGCGCCCCAGGAAGGGTAACTTCTCCTTACCCACAACCATTCGTTTGCCCGTTCTGCTGCTAAAGACATGTTACTAACCACCTGCCTTAGACTTCGACCACAAATGCCCAATTCAGACAGCAAGCCAATAGCAGATCTGGCCACAAACCCACGTGCACCGATTTCAGTAGGCCTTAATCGTGCACTCCAACCTCGCTTGGCTGCCTCCTCTGCTATTTCAGTGTATTTAGCTCTCTTCAGCTCATTGGCCACTTCCACTCTGTCTTCCCAAGGAACAGTGAGTTCAATGAAGTAAACTATCTTTTCTGAATCCGACCATAGAATTACGTCGGGTCGTAGTTTAGTACTCACTATATGTGGAGGTACCGCCATCTGCTGGCCAAGATCAACCTTCATTTCCCAGCCCGCCCCATTTTTCAACTGGCCGGTTTTACACCTGGCCTTCGCGGAACAAGGTTTATCCCCCTGACGTACAAAGTTAATTTGCCTTACCCCTTTACTAGCTACTAATGAATTGACTTCTCTCCTTTTATCCTCTATTGCCGCTGCCACACATTTCAATACGTGGTTAAGACGCCACGTATACCGCCCCTGGGTGAGACTTACCTTGCACCCTGATAGGATATGGTGGAGACTGCCCACACACAAGCAAAGTATGCGTTTATCATCCTCACCAAACCATTGACTTAAATTCTTGGGAGATGGGCGCACATCATATGTAGCACCTAACATAAATCTGATCTTACCAGCTTCCATGCCCCATAGATCTTTCCATTTAATCAGTCTTTTTTCCACCGCTTCCCAGTTCACCCACTGCTCTTGTTTTGTCTGCGACACTGCCTTAGCACATCTTACAGCCTCCTCCTGTCTATGCATTTCCTCCACTACCATTTTCCTCTTTTCTCCTGCAGAAGCCTTACTCCACAAGGGTTTACTTACGCCCACCCCTAGACCCCCCCCCCCCCCCGCCCGTGCTGCACATGGCCCATTATATCCCTATGCTTCAATGCTGATTGAGCTTGCTTAACTGCCTGCTCTGGGTTCAACTTCCTCCCTGCATTAACTGTGGGTGCAACTTTCCTCACCACTGGGTCCTTGGACTGAGTAAGAGTCATTTCCAATCTAGCCTTAGCACACTTAAATTCCTCTGTCAGACTAGATATTGGCAACTCTACAATGCCCTTCCCTCACAAGGCTACACTGCCTTATGAAGTTCCTCTACCTTTGACAGAGGAACTTCATAAACTGTCAATGGCCTCATTAGCCGAGGCAATAAACCAAACTGCAAACACCACAGCCCTGACTTGTCAATTTTTGCAATACCTTGCCTAGTGACCTGTCTCAAGTCTTCAACCTGTGATTTATCACCAAGGCTTGCATCATACCACCTTACCAGACTCTTCACTGGTTTCTCCAGAACTGTGGGAATCACCTCTTAATTTATAGCAAACTTCTTATCTATTACCTTCCCTTTAACAATTGAGAGACTCCTAGACTTACTTGGCTTCACCTTCATTCTGGCCCATTGCAGATTACTATTTAACTTATCCAGCAACTTGTTGGTGCATGGAACGGTTGACGTCAAGGTTGTCATGTCGTCCATGAAAGCCCTAATCGGGGGGGAGGCGTGGCCCTCCCTGCAACCTCTCCCCACCCACTACCCATTTTGAGGCCCTAATGATGACCTCCATTGCCATTGTAAAAGCAAGTGGGGAGATGGTACATCCCGCCATGATTCCCATCTCGAGTTGTTGCCACCCTGTGGTGTAATCAGCTGTAGTAAAACATAATTGAATATCCAGAAAGTATGCTTTTACTAGGCCTTTAATGCTACATGGGATTCTGAAATGATCAAAGGGCTCCCACAACAGACTATGCGGCACAGACCCAAAAGCATTAGCCAAATCCAAGAACACAACGTGCAGGTCTCTCTTCTCACGCTTTGCTAATTGAATTTGGTGCCAAATCATGCTGGTATGCTCTAAGCACCCGGAGAAGCCAGGAATTCCAGCTTTTTGCACCGTGGTATCAATTAGTTTATTCCTTTCAAGGTAATTTGTCAGTCTCCGTGCCACCACACTGAAGAAAACCTTCCCTTCAACATTCAGTAGACTAATTGGCCTAAATTGATTAACTCATTGAGTGCCAAAAACGTAATATTACGTTTTTCCTTCCCATGAGTTAAGTGCCAAAAACGTAAAATTACGTTTTTAGCTTTTTTTTTTTTTTTAAATTACGAAACTAGACACTCTAACACACCTTATATGTGATTTTGGGAACTCTGTGATGAATGGAAATAAAATATATGACGATCGAAAAATCATGAAAACGCACAATCTGGACATTTTATCATAACTCGGTTGCCGCTTTGGGTCGAATCAGTGATGCGTGCACGTCAGGTCAAAACCAGGCCATTTTCGTGGGTCTATCACTAGGTGGCAGTCTCGCCAGGTCTTGCTGATCACTTCCTGGAAAGTTTACACAAGTAAGTAACAGGCAACACTTCATATTTCATGAAAGACGTTATATCTCCATTTCTAGAAAAAAACAGCGATTTTGATGAAAACTAGCCACTGTTTAGCTTGGGATTTCTCAGGAACAGAGGCGTGTAGAAATACATGGTTTGCAACCACCGAGAGCTTAAAGTCTCACCTTTTAATCGAGCCATTGTATGTGTTCATAGCTATAACACAGAATATGCTGTGGCTGTACAAATATCATCAACAATGGTCTAGATTGCTGGCACTGTAGGACACAGCTCCCGAAAACAGCTTGGCATTCAATGAGTTAATCTCCACTGCATCCTTTTCTTTGGTAATAAATATTCCCCCAGCCCTCCGCCAAGCCTTGGGAATACTCTGCTTTTTCCAAACTATCTTCAATAATTGCCATAGAAATCTTACTAATACTTCCTAAAATTTTCAGCTCTTCTTAGCACTGCCAACCGCTCCCTCACATCTGCCTGTAGACAATCAATACCTTCCTTCTCATCATCTGTAGCTTTTCTCCACTGCTTTTTAAGCTGCCTCCTCTCCTTGATAAGTTTATCTATCTCCTGCTGGCGCCTAGATTTGACTACCTCATGTTGCCGTTTTGTCCTTATCTCAATAGTCCCAAATCTTTCCTTACCATAGCTATAAATAATGTCTCCCATTTTCGCTAATTTGCTTTCAGCCGTCCCCTTGAGCTGACCCAGGATGCTGACCAAATCACTATTAACATCTTCCCACATTCTACATTCTGCTGCGCCTGGCCATCTAACCACAGGCCTATGACCATTAATCTTCTCCCTCCTTGGCTGACTGGCCTCTCTTTCTGCCTCAGTGCTAGAACTTTCCTCAACAACAGGAGTGCTGATGTCCTGCGAACTGTGGGTTTCTTCCTGTCGCTCAACTTCAACCGACTGACTTGATGCACTTCTTAAGAAATAGCTAATTTAATAACTAAATTCAGAATGTATCACGCGTTAGTGGTGTGCTTCCTGAACAACGGTCCGTGTGGAACAATCAGATCCCTGCGAGTATAGTGCGCGTCATAGGAATTTAACGAGGCTTCGAGTTTTTGCCTCGTAATTTTTGTAATTGAGTTATACGAGTAACTCGATGAATCGTTTCGTTTGCCCTACAGCTATGGATAATATACAGTTAAATTTGATGTTCAAATTTGTCTTATCAATCAAAAAAGCAATTTCATGCTTTCAACCATTGGTTTGGGCATTTTAAGGGCCGGTTTAGGCACCATTTTGGCACCGGCATAATTTTAAAAGTATCGATTTAGTATCAGATATTGGGTGTCAGATAAAACCCAAACGATACTCAACCCTACATGTAACTGAGCTATGCTACAATGTTGCTATGCTCTGAAAGTTTGTCAGATCGCTATTTTATAGCTATGATGCAACGTGACCGTTCATTTAATCTTCACAATTCCACCTTTGCCGGACTTAACAGTAACTAAGGGAGATATAGTGAAAGGTCAATTCCCTTTCTATTCTAAAAATTTTCTTTCTATGGATTCATTAGTTTGCCTGTCCTAAGGTAGAGTAGAAAATGTAGCAAATTTGTGTAAGTTTTTGATATTTTCTAGACTTTAGAACAGTTGTATGTGTGTTTATTCAAATGTGGATGCTATTACACATTTTTATTCTAGAGGACAAGTGTGTTTTTGAGCTGAGTGCCGTACTTATCCATCGAGGCATCAGTGCATATTCAGGTCACTACATTGCTCATGTACAAGATGCTCTCTCCAACGACTGGTACAAGTTCAATGATGAGGAGATTGAGAAAATGGAGGGCAAGAAACTGCAGCTGGGACTTGAAGAGGACATTGGTAATGCATGTTATTTTGAATATTTGACCAGTGTGAAGAGGTCCTACTTATTGCCAAATTATTGAGACATTTTGTTCAATGCATTGTTTGCTCATTCAATTAAACTGACTCCACTCAATTTTTTTATTACAGCGGAAACTGTCAAAATATCCCAGACCCGGAAACCCAAATGTGGCAGAGGAGACCACTGCTCTCGAAATGCCTACATGCTAGTATACAAACGGCAAGCAGAACAAGAGGACAGGAATGAGACCATTGTAGAGGTGCCAGGTAATTTACATGATGGGTGATTATTGTTAGGCATACGTTCATCGCATATTCACTTGCCCAGGGGTAGTAGACATAGGGCTCTGAAGAGCTACAAAGTCACCCGAGAGACTCCTTTATTTATTAGCCTACTTTAAGGTAGGCTATAGTAGGCTTTGTGGTTATAGTAATAGTTTACTAATGTTGATTTACATTTGGCTGTTTTCCTGTTCATTTGTTGAATGAAATGACAAAACAAGAAAGAAAATCTCAGATATGTTCAACATCCAGTATTTACTGAAAGGTGCTTAATCTGAAGTGGTTACCAATCAGTGATGTTATAATATGCAAATTAGATGAGTAAATGTACCCTTTCATAAGTCAAGTCAAGTGACTTTTATTTATATAGCGCATTTTTGTATCCACAGAGTGCAACCCAAAGCGCTCCACATATTGACACACAGGACAAAATATCCCGGGAGCGGCATAGTCGCCAGCGTACCTGTGACACCAAGATATGACAAACAAATTTACAAAATAACAAATGACACACAAGACAAAAGATGCTGGATGGAGCGGTATAGTCAAAACGGACAACAAACAAATAATAAAAAGTAAAAAAAAGAAAATAAATTTTAAAAGAAAATCATGTCAATTAGGGATCGACCGATATGTTTTTTTCAGGGCCGATATCGATATCAATTATTACCAAAACAGGAGGCCGATAACCGATATGTAAAACCGGTATTTCAGTTGTCAAAAAAAGGGGTAGATAGTTAAGGCGCTATGCTGCAAAAATTTCTTTCAAAAGCATTTAGTTATGGAAACTTTTCTTTCTTCTTTTACACAATTGTCTATCAACTTGCATCACAAGTGTAAATCCTGTGTATCATGTTAATCCAAGAGCTGAGTGATAGCAATTGTTTTCATAGACTAGGCCTACACAATGGGCTATGCTTGTTAAGGGACCTGTCACAAAGAGGATGCTTTGCCATCGCGTGTGTGAGTGCACGAGAGAGGGAGAGGAAGAAGTGCATGTGTGATGGCAAGTGTTACAGTTGAATAGTTTAACAAAACAGTTTTAAAATAGTTCTTAGGCTATTTTTCCATTTTTGGTGCTGGATGACCTCCTTACACAAAAAACCTTGTTTCTTGACTATATTACATACCATCAATGGGATATACATACCATTATAATCAGAAGGATCAGTTCTATCAAATGGTGTAAAATACCTATGGTAATGTTGATATAGTAATGAACAGTCTTTGAAAATCCTCTCCAGATGTATACCGAAAGTCGTTAAAATTTAATTTCATTCACATAAAAAATAATTTTCATCATATTTCTATACAAGATAGAGAAAAATATAGAGTGTATGACATGTTCAGCAAGTTGTGGGCTATTTAACAAAAAAAGACTGAATTGGAATATCATTAACCTTTCAAACGTTATGATAAATTTAGTGATCAGTGTAAAAAAATGCAGGAAACGGGATTTAGAATGTTGAAAGAATTCACATTCTCTTTCTCACCAAAAACATAAAAGTATGCATAAAAACTAATAATGAAGTCAGACACAATGGTTTAGATTTATTTGGTCCATAAGAATAAACCATTTATTTGTATATAAGCAAATGCTACAGTCAATAATAATGATATATAAAAAAAAAACATGTACCTTACCAGTAATACAGGAAGTAAGTATACTGTATAGTTATTGAAGATCATTTCGAATAGAGACATAAAATACATTTGGTTCAACAGATACAACTTCCTTATATAAATCAGTATAATATGAAAATTATATACATCTATAAAATGTATTATTACTTATGAAAAGCTAGGAATACAATCAACTTCAAGATCACTCAAAAATCAATGTGTTCTAAACATTTGAAAGTGGATTACATAGAACAAGCCTGTTGAGAATAAACACATTTATACACAAACTCACACACACACACACACACACACACACACACACACACACACACACACACACACACACAAAGAGGAGGATGGGGAAAGGTGGGGTGGGGATCCTAAAGGTTGAACACAGAAGACCTATGACTCATAACGAAACGCATCCCCTCCTGTAGAATGCCAAATCTGACAGCAATTTTGTTTACCAAAAAAACCAAGTCACATACCGCTAAACTCCGGGCCATACAAGCTACTAGTGTTATTATGTATTATTTTTTATAACAAAGCCAACCATTTTTCTTTGGCTCCTGCTGTACAGGAATATGTACTTGATGAAAAGACGACAGATTAGAAGTTGGAGCAGCTGAAGGCGAGGCTGAAATTTTGACGGAAATGCCTGCCAGCTGTTGTGAAGTCTTTCTGGCTGTACAAGGATACAAGGAAGTTTATTGTCACATGCATATAGTTACTGGAAGTAAGAAATGCAGTGAAATTATGTCTGGTGTCAGCCTACCTGTAGCTACCAAACCTAGGTTCAACACCAGATTCTGCATTGCCAAACTTGAAATAATAAGAAACTACTGACAACGGCAATGTCAATGGAGAAAGTGTACACAATATGTATTTATCATTTGGTAAACGATCCCTGATCCCTTCAGAGACTTGGTTCCCCAGTAGCAATGGATATTAGAGAGGGAAGTGAAGCCCCATGTCAATGATCAATCCTAGAAAACTGTGAAAGTCTTCTGGAGTCTCTTCGTCCCATGCCCCTGCACTGTGTGTTTGCATATGACGGCCTACTAAGCACAACCTCCCACCCGTTCCGGTTGATAAAACCACATATGCCTGGGACAACAACATATAAAGAACAACATAACAAGTCTATTTCACAGTGTTTTAGTGGCAGTGTACACCACCCTATGCACGCCACCTAAATCTATACCTTCTTCCTCCATCCTCACATGGTCTTCAACATTGTGAGCGCCAGCTCATCAGCAGTCAGCTACCTCTTCAGGCCTGCAACGAGCTCTGTGTAGGTCTTTTTATCCTCCATCTGAAACAACAGTAAAATCATACAAATGTAATACCTTTATTAATTTACAAAATAAAATCAAAACTACAGATGTATGTGTGTGTGCAAATACATACACCAGAAGAGGTAGCCTTGAAACTATTGAAGCATTCTGAGTAACTCAAAAATATTCAGAAGTATGAAAAGTCATTTTATTACACATGGTTCTAATAGCTGCCCTAAATCTGATTGCCTGGCTGGCATCAAGATAAAGACAGATTACATTTCACCTAGTAACTAACTACTGAAAATGGAATAATGACATTTCTGACATAATATGTGATTTCACATCATGTTTTCTATAACTACATATTGAGAGGACTAGAAAAGCTATCAAGTCATGTCATTTTAGAAAATGTTGAGACAAGCACGTCTGATGTTTGTCATTTAGAAGTTAGCAAGCTAAATCAGTTCACTACAAACTGCCTAGCGAGGTAACAACTTGAGGACAGGCAATAAGTTAATTAGCACTACATTTCTGACAGAATATGTAATTTCACATATTGTTTTCTACAACTACATATTGAGAGGAGAACAAATATCGCTCAACTTATTTCATGTAGAACCGACGCAAACAAACGCAGCGCCCATTGATTTATCCAGCTTTGATGTGCTAACGTTATACTGACTTGCCAATAATGCTTACCTAACAAGCAAATTGGTACTAGAAAACAAACTTACTTACAGGTTATATACTAACAGGTTTTTAAATGAAATTGTCAAATGAAAATAACTGACATCAAAAGCAAACCAGAGTACTGCAAGCAGTTCAGAGTAATGCAGCTAGCTAAAGTTAAATGACGATGCACTTAGCCCCCGCTATGCCATAATGTTGACGTTGATGAGAAAGCATATTTCTGTCAAATAACATGATTTTAGGACTACAAATTAAGATTAACCATAACTACGACCAATGTAAAAACATATATTACCTCAGTTTATCCAGCTGTGTGGTTTCCAGTCGAGGTAAACTCCAACGAAGTGCAGGTGGCATCTGGCTGTCCATATCAATATATACGACTGAAGTGAAAAGTTTTTTTTCACGACTGATCTTCAAGTATCCAAAACATTTCGCGCCATAAATCCCTTAACCAATCATATCAAATTGAAGCTGATGTTGTCAGCATTGCGGGGAAGATTTCAGAAATAAAATCAGTCATTGGACAGCTGAGATATTAAATGATTGGTCATCATTAAAATTTTAACGAAATTAGAACGGTCGGGCTTGTAAGGGTTAAGCATGCAATTTGTGTCCATATGTTGGCTATAAGCTACACTTTTGTGAGCCTAAAAGGCACGTTAATAGCCAGCCCAGGATGAGAAATTACGGCTGGCCCTGGGTGCCTGTAGCCTAGTCTTTTCTGACGGGCCTTTTCAAAAAGGAGCAACTAGCGAAAGTCAAAAAATCTATCACATAACTTGGGACTTGTCTACTATATAAGGGATAACGTCCGCCGAGGTGTCCCGTTATTCACAATTAATGGATGAGGTGGAGGCAAAGGACTCCCGACGTCACAAGCTGTGTCACAAGCTGTGTTTAGCTGTGTCACAAAACAATAAGCTTTGTCAGACTACTTTTAAAATGATATTCAGGGCTATATACATTTTAAACATTTGGGGCTGAAGACCCGACAAGGCCTTGCGTTAATTCTTCAAGTGGGAAGTGTCAGGAATTTTCATACGAGAGACACTCTCATTGGTGGTTAGGATATGGAGTAGGAGATTGCCAGCAACATAGCCCATCACATTATGAGTGATGCTGAATTTAACATCAACTGCAATGTTTGATTTTAAATTAATGTAAATTTAGCCTCAGGGTGTCCGCGCGGTAGTAAAAGGTAGTAAATAGAATCTACCAAAATTAAGGCCCTTGAAAGGTAGTAAAAGGTAATAAATGCAATTTGACTTGGTAGTAAATTTTTCATCACCACCTTAATATATAATGAGTTTACATTTTTTGCTTAATATTTGTGTCTACATGTTTTAACTTCATCTTGCCTAATTAAAAAATATATACGTGCCAACAGGACCTGAGTGAGTCGGAGTCGATAGCAATGACGTAGAAGTAAACTGTGTAGAGTTCCGTGGAGAATCGTGGCGATCCGAAGAGTTTTTTAGGGGCCGGGGATGCAGGGATGCTTTTCGGCGGCTCTCGCGTTTTTCACGTCATCTAGGCCCTACCGCAGGCTACCAGAGCAGCGTTTATCATATGGGCCTGCTGGTCCGGTGCTTCTGTCACTCATCTGATAATATTTGTTCATGTATCAAAGGAGCGGTAGATGTAGGCCTAGGCTAGCCTATCACTCTGATAGCAGCTAAGAATAGGCTACACTCACTCCGTTAGGAGGCAACTCTCTCAGTTTGCACTAGGCTACTTCAGCTGGAAGTTTTAACAACTGTGGACTTGACTAGTGTAAGCTTTCGTTCAGCTGACGGTAGCGCTGCCATCTGACTGTGATCATCCAGAACCGTGCAATAAAATTCCACCTAGCCCGTCAGTAACAAAGTTCGAACTAGTCACTGACTTAGTAACCGACAACTTTTTTTTAACGTAACCTAGACCTAGTATCTAATGTTACGGAATTGCAAGAAAATGAGTGAAACCAATTCCTTACTTTTAACCACGCAAGTGGTTAGCGGTGTCATTTATTAAAACGGTAGAAAACTGAATCAAAGACGGCACTGTCCATCAACAAAAAAAGCATGCAGTTTAAAAGTCCCGTCATTTAAAGTCCCAGACATTTAAAGGGACAGCGATCACTCAAGACAGACCTACACCACAACTGAGTGATGAACGTGAAATTCTTTGAATAGCCTAAAAAAACACTGCATTTAGATGACAACTGTGTGAAGAACCACGCTAATCTAGTTAACCCTTTCGTGCCCGTGCCGAACATTCCATTTTTGGTGCTGGATGACCTCCTCACACAAAAAACCTTATTTCTTGATTATAATACATACCATCAATGATATTCATACCATTGTAATCAGAAGGATCAGTTCTATGAAATGATGTAAAATACATATGGTAATGTTGATATAGTAATGAACAGTATTTGAAAATCCTCTCCAAATGTATATCCGGAATTTGTCAATTTTATTTAATTCACATAAAAATGAATTTTCATTATATTTCTCTACAAGATAGAGAAAAATATAGAGTGTATGAAATGAAAGCACGTTGTGGGCTATTTAACAAAAAAGACTGTATTGGAATATCATTAAGCTTACAAAAGTTATGATAATTTTAGTTATCAGTGTAAAAAAATGCAGGAAACGGGATTTAGAATGTTGACAGAATTCACATTCACTTTCTCACCAACAACATAAAAGTATGCATAAAAACTAATAATCAAGTCAGAAACAATGGTTTAGATGTATTTGGTCGAAAAGAATAAACCATTTATTTGTATATAAGCAAATGCAACAGTCAATAAGAATGACATTTAAAAAAAAAAAAACCATACTGTACCTTACTAGTAATACAGGAAGTAAGTATACTGTATTCATTGAAGACCATTTCGGAAAAGAGACATAAAATACATTTGATTCAACAAATACAACTTCCTTATATAAATCAGTATAATATGAAAATGATATACATATATAAAATGTATTATTATTCATGAAAAACTAGGAATACAATCAACATCACTCAAAACTCAATGTGTTCTAAACATTGGAAGTGGATTACATACTTAGAACAAGCCTGTGGAGAATAAACACATACACATATATACACACAAACTCATACCCACACACACACACACACACACTTACAGAGGAGGATAGGGAAAGGTGGGGTGAGGAACCTGAAGGTTGAACACAGAAGAGCCATGACTCATTACTAAACGCATCCCCTTTTGCAGAATGCCAAATCTGACAGCAATTTGTGTATCAATAAAACAAATTCGCCTACCATCCAGGGCCATACAAGCTACTTCAGTTTTATTATGTACGTTTTTTATAACAAGCTCCTGCTGTACAGGAATATGTACTTGATGGAAAGACGACAGAGTAGTAGTTGGAGCAGCTGAAGGTGAGGCTGAAATTTCAACGGAAATGCCTACCAGCTGTTGTGATAGATTTCCTCCAAATTCTTTCTGGTTGTAGCTACCAAACCTAGGTTCAACACCAGATTCTGCATTGCATTGTCAAACTTGAAATCACAAGAAGCTACTGACAACGGCAATGTCAATGGAGAAAAAGTGCTTTCTGGTATTCTGTGTTTTTTGGAGTACACAATATGTATTCATCATTTGGTCAATGTCCCCTGATCTCTGCCAAGACTTGGTTCCCCAGTAGCAATGGATATTAGGGAGATAAGTGAACCCCATGTAAATGATCAATCCCAGAAACCTGTGAAACTCTTCTGGGGTCTTTGTCCCATGCCCCTGCACTGTTTGCATACGATGGCCTACTAAGCACAAGCTCCCATTCCTTCCAGTTGGTAAAACCACATATGCCTGGGACAACAATGTGAGTAAAAAAGAACATAACAAGTCTATTTCACACAGTTTTTAGTCTGCACTATCTGCATCCTATGCACGGCACATAAATCTATACCTTCTTCCTCCATCCCCTCATGGTCTTCAGCATTGTGAGCGCAAGCTCATGAGCAGTCAGCTACCTCTTCAGGCTTGCGAGAAGGTCTGTGTAGGTCTTGTCATCCTCCATCTGAAACAAGAGCGAAATCATACAAATACCTTTATTAATGTAAAAAATAAAATCACAAAACTACAGATTTGTACATGTATGCACACAAAAGAAGAGGTAGCCTAAACTATTGAAGCATCCTCAGAATATACTCGAAATATTTCTAAGTAGGCCTATGAAAAGTCATTGTATTACACATGGGTTTAGCTACCCTAAATCTGATTGCCTGGCTGGCATCAAGATAAAGACAGATTACATTTAACCTAGTAACAAACTGCTGAAATGTAATAATGACATTTCTGACAGAATATGTGATTTCACATCATGTTTTCTATAACTAAATATTGAGGAGTTGTGCTTCATCTATTTCAAGTCATGCCATCTTAGAAAATGTTGAGACAAGCACGTCTGATGTTTGTCATTTAGAAGTTAGTAAGCTAAAATAGTTCACTACAGACTGCACTACAGATAACAACCGGAGGAAAGGCAATAAGTTAATTACATTTCTGACAGAATATGTGATTTCACATCTTATTTTCTACAACTAACTTTACATATTGAGAGGAGTAAAAATATCGCTCAACTTATTTCATGTAAGAGAACGCAACTTAGAAACGCGGCGCCCATTGATTTATTCAGCTTTGGTTTGCTATAATACTGTCTTGCCAATATAATGCTTACCTAACAAGCAAATTGGTACTAGAAAACAAACTTACCTACAGATTATATACTAACAGGTTTTTAAATTAAACTGTTAAATGAAAATAACTGACATCAAAAGCAAACGATAATATTGCAAGCAGTTCACGATTATTAGCTAAAGTTACGTGACGTGATGTGACCAGCTGTGTGGTTTCCAGTGGAGGTAAACTCCAACTTAAGTGCAGGTGGCATCCGGCTGTCCACGTCAAATGCACCGACTCAAGTGAAAATATTTTTTCAAGACATTTCTTCAAGTATCCAAAACATTTCGCACCATAAACCCCTTAACCAATCATATCAAATTGAAGCTTATGTTGTCAGCATTTCGGTGGGGAAAGATTTCAGAAATAATATCAGTCATTGGACAGCTGAGATATTAGACGATTGGCCATCATTACTTTTGTAACGAAATTAGAACGGTCAGGCTCGTAAGGGTAAATGGCGAATTAAGTTTATGGCATTCACATTTAAATCATTCAATGGCCTATGAAAACTTGATCAGTTAAATTGTTCTCATAAAAGGAACAGCAGGCCTACAAAATATTCCAAATAGGCTAGTTTTATTGCAGTGACAGAAAACTGCAACATATGAGTTTAAAACCATGTTAAATTTGAAAGCATCTAGCTAGTGACCAGAGGTTTTAGGGGGGGAAAGAAACTCTGTAACCTACTTGATTCCACAGTCAATGTTCAGTATTTGGCCTATAATTTAGCCTATAATATTGGCATTTGAATCCATGAAAACTAACCAAAATCTATCATTTCCTATCGACAACAGACCCCAGTAACGCATCGAATCGCATTGCTACACATTTTGAAGTATTGAAAAGAATCAAATCATTGGCTTAAATAATCTATATTGTATAAAATTGTGATTAAACTTGATTTACACTCCTAAATGGCATCCTTACCTACCTACCTAACTGTTGTTTTGGGAAGTGTTTATCATGCAAGCATCGTGCATCCATGCTGAGTAATGCAATGAAATCATAGTTTTCAATTTTGCATTAGTAAAGCAGTCCACTGATGTGCATGTTTTCACGGACTGCTTTAGTGTCAAATGTGCAACAACAAGACCATACCAATAATAATGGCTTTATATATCCATATAAATAGATTTCTGGGCCTATCATTAAACTGGAGTTGTTGTTGTTGGGTTTTTTTTTTGGGGGGGGGGGGGGGGTAGTCGGTGGTGTTTCTTCATTTTTCACCACACATGTTTGGTGTTTTAGCGTCATTTTTGCCAAGGTTATCATTCACCTTATTAGGGCTAAGGGCTGGTTAGGATAACTCAAGGGCTAGGGTTAAGGTAAGGACAACTGAAACTGAACTCGACACTACAAAAAAACATTGTCATTGACAATGACCATACTTAATGTTCACAATTTAGAAAATATTAGTGTACCTAATATTTATGATTTATACCTTATAGCAAGTAGTAAGTGGTGCTTTGCATCCCCCCCCCCCCCCCCCAAAAAAAAAAAGGGCTGCTGCTTGATGTCGTGTTGGTAGTAAAAAATATTGTGGAGGTAGTAAAAAAGGTAGTAAAAAGTAGTAAATTCAACTCTATGATTCCTGCATATACCCTGAGCCTGGATTGTAAGCTGGCACACGATACGGTGCTCGATATGTTATCGGCGTCTATGAGCCAGAGCATAGGGGAGAATGAAACCAGGACAAATGAAACACTTTTTAATTAAACGTAATTTACAACGACATCGTAAAACACTGAAAGATAATATTTTGTCACTAGCAACATACATCTGTCCTTTGTCAAATATAGTTGCATGTATAGCTCTGAACAAAACCGTTCAAGAGTTATTTAAGGAGAAGTCGAACGTGTGTTTTGTTTCATTCGTCCCTCCATGGGGGACGAATGAAACATCCTACAGCTTAAATTATGTAAACTTCCCACAACTTCAATATTTGACAACATATCATGAATGGTACTTCAAGTATGTGTTATTTTAGACAGATTGCTGGTGGGCTATATGTCTTGGTTCATGTCTGTTAACAATTCATTGCCGTCATGGTGAAGCGCGTAGCCTATCTCGCTGTTGCATCCATTACAAACAAACATGCAATGTGAACGTCTGGGATTGAGGAGAGCGCTAAATGCTCTACTGCAGGGGTTCTCAAAGTTTTGATTGGTGAGGGCCAATTCAGGAACCCAACATTGAACTGAGGGCTGCCAAAGGGGCGGGGGGAGAAAAAAAAAAAAAAACCTGGGAAAAAAATTGTAAACATTTTAATGACCAGGTTGCATCTCTACAGTTTATATTTATTGCATTAAACACATTTAATTCATAACTGAGGCTAAACCTGGCAAAACTTCTTAAGAAAAATGGCAATGCACACACAATCCCTGGGGTTCTCTACCCTCAACAGACACATTTGGGATATAAGAGTTCTGGTTGCAGCCCATTTCAAGTACAAACTTATTTAGAACAAACAGTCTCAGTGTGCCTTGCTTCTTATCAGCATAGGCCTTATTCAGGGCCAATTCCAGCTACCAAAGCACCACAGGAAAACCTGACGGCCACGAAACACCACTAAACGGAGATTCATTATTTTCAAAGCACACAGTACAGTTGTACAGTTTTACAGATGTTATCAGATGTTATCGCGGGCCGCCAGAAATGTTTTTGCGGGCCGCCATTGGCCCCCGGACTGCACTTTGAGAACCTATGCTCTACTGAATAAGCATGAAGTCAAACCTTTAAATGAAAAACACTCTTTAATAATCCAAAAAATAAATCGCTAATGAAGTAAACTTGTGACCATCAAAAATCGTTTATCGCCTGTAACTCTGTGATAACTGGACGTAACAGCATTTGGCTGAGCAACGGAGGTTAATATGCTCTATATTTTGTCCAAATGATGTCTGTCTATCATCGTTGCACTCGGAGAAAACCAGAATGTTTCATTCGTCCTGCGTTTCTTCTACGGCTGCAAACGGGATTCACTCGCAGTTAACCAAATATTTCTTTATTAGGGCAGGGCAGGCATATTTCTGGCTATTAAATTATTTCTAAACTGCTCTGCTAAAGTCTGTAGTGAAGTCTGTGTAGGGCTCCATTTCTTTTTACGAGACACCCTTCTCACAAGAGACATCTGCCGGTTGTTTGGGTTGTTGCAGCGTCACTGGAAAAATACAAATTAAAGTCGCGTGATCCCGTGTGATGTTACGCACGGACCGCGAGGGAAACTGGCCAATTTGAAGTAATGCCCACTGTACATGCATATTAGTGTTTGTGATTTCAATAAAATAATGTTATCCCGTGACCTTAACATTATCTGGTGTTGGTTGTGTTTTTATCCTAAGGATTTCTTCAGAAACTTGTCGAAAAGGACAATCGGAAGTTTGAGGAATGGTGCAATGAGATGGCTGAGATGAGAAAACAGAGTGTAGACAAGGGCAAAGCCAAACACGAGGAGGTGAAGGAGCTCTACAAGTTGTTGCCTGCAGAAGACGGTCGGTAAAAACATTTAATTTTCATAACACAACCTCACAGCATTCATGTCTAGGAACTGCACTATGGAGTGACGACAATACTGTTTATTATCAGAGAAGCTGACATGCTAAGTACAGAAGTTAATTCTGCAGTAGCAGCACTAAAATGTGACATGTTATTAGTTTCTCACAGAGTTTTTCTGTAATTTGTAGATTTTGTGAATTGTTAAACTGAACAAATACTGATGTCCGTGAAAACAACAATGTTGCCACTTTAAATAATTGTGAAACACAACATAATCTGTAACAATAATTTATACAGTAGCATTATATCCTAGGGCAGTATGATATTGGAAAAAGTTAATATACTCGTAGTTTTTTTCTGCGCCATATATTGCAATATGAAAAAAAACCCTGAATTTTCACCAGAATCCTTGAATAGCTCTATTTGGAAAGATGTAGGCCTAGTCAGTAACCGGGTTCCCAAGGGTCATGGAATTTCCGTTTATTTTAAGGTACAAAATGCAAGATTATTACCTTCATATGACCTTCTAAGCCAATTTGATGGTAAACAAACTTGTAATAGGGGAATTGTTCACTTAGCATCGCTGTAGAGCATAGAGAGAACAAGCAATGCAACTTTAAGAATTGCCAACCCGTATACATCCCATGAGAATCGTGAAACTTTACCTTGTCAGTAGTTATAGCACTTTGGAGATAGTTTTTGCCTGTTGTTAGTCCTTCGCCTCCACAACGAAAGCATTTTGATTGTTTACGGGGAGAACAAGTTATGAAAATAGGCTATTTACAATGGCAAAGTAAAATATAAATATATCGCGACTCTAGGGTGAGCTCTAGAATTGCCAAAAAACCCTGAAACTGCAAAGGATGCCTGTAAGTCTATTCCAAACATGGAAAGTCAGGGAAATTTAGAATTTTTGGTTCAAGTCAGGGAATATCAGGGAATTTTGTTTTCCAGGCGCCGCCATTTTTTTAAAATCTCCCGTGTCACGGGAAGTTGATTGATGATAGAGCGAAATTACAGCTGATACATGATACGTGATAGGGACCATCCTGTCTTCTCTTGTCTTCGTCTTATCCTCTGTTATGTCAGCTGAAGCTGCCGTCCGTAGGCTATATGCACCGGTCACTCATTCACGTGTACACCACGTCTTCCGTTAACTATTACTAATTACTGTTACTAATGCGAGTTTTCACGTATCAGCTGTAGTTTCGCTCTTTCTCGCTAATCAACTTCCCGTGACTCGTCTTTGAAAAAGCACTGGTAGTTTATTTACAAGTTCTCAATGTCTCGTTTTAAATGTTAGTAGTATCGGCTAACTAGCGCCGGATTTCGGAATTAAGGGGACAAGCTGAAATGGGCTATGAGACAAAAGTTCACACTCGGTATCATGTTTCAACACAGGTCAATATCACACCGAACTTATCCTTTAAGTGTGACTCGAGTCCGAGTCTCAGACTCAAGTCCCCATCTCTGCCTTTGACGGCCCACAGCCATATAATTTTGAGCCTCCAATGCGTGGTATGGGTGAGAGGCCAAATATAAATATAAATAATTCCCATCAAAGGAACATAAATATTTGGTGTGAGGAGAACCAGTGGAGAGTTGGTCAGGTGTCTTGGTAATTAGCCTAACTTGGCCAATGATAACGACAGTGTTAAAAAAACATTTTTACTCTTTTCAAAATCTCACTCAGCAACTGTTAATAAAGCCAGCTTAAAAATTTCAGACACTTTAAAATAGCAAACAGGAAGAACAATTTGGAGGCATTACTTGCATGGTATCCTTCTAGCCAATGTCGTAAAATGCCTTCAGAAATTCCTAAAAACGTTGCAGATGATACTGACAGTACTATGTATATCATCCCTCATTGCATTCAACTGGCATTCCTTAGGCGTCATTTCCACCAGGATGGCCGTAAATCTGTCTGAAATATGTGATATGACCTCTAGTGTTTAACGTAAATAACTCTTTCCATCAAGCTTTGTGTGTGTTTGTGAAAATGCTGGCAGCTGGTCTGTGAACTCTGGTGTGCTAGAATAGCCTACATATGGAATAGCCTACAGTGGGCAGTGCTTCGACTTGGCCAGCTTCACTCGCGGTCCGCGCGTGGGATCACACGGTATCACGCGACTTTAATTTGTATTTTTCCAGTGAGACGCTGCAACAACCCAAACAACCGGTAGATGGCTCAAGTGAGCAGGGTGTCTCGTAAAAAGAAATGGAGCCTGGAAAACCCTACACAGACTTCACTACAGACTTTAGCAGACTGGTTTAGAAATAATGTAATAGCCAGAAATATGCCTGCCCTGCCCTAATAAAGAAATATTTGGTTAACTGCGAGTGAATCCCGTTTGCAGCCATAGAGACGCAGGACAAATTAAACATTCTGGTTTTCTCCGAGTGCAACGATGATAGACAGACATCATTTGGACAAAATATAGAGTATTAACCTCCGTTGCTCAGCCAAATGCCTTCCTGTTACGTCCTGTTATCACGGAGTTACAGGCGATAAACGATTTTTGATGGTCACAAGTTTACTTCATTAGGGACTGTTCGTTTTTTATTTATTTAAGGGGCTACCGGAGGAGTTTTGGGAGCATTAGTCCAAAAAGACGTGACCCTCCCTCGCCAGCAATACATTTTTCTATGACCCTCCAAAGTGATTATGAAAAAATCACTGTCAACTTTTTCCGGGTTTATCGCCTACTGTATTTTATCGTTTTCACATATTTGGCCATAAGCCGTTTATCATAGGCTATCACGAAACCAAACTACAAAGGCGAACACTTTAACAGGGGGAATTAATTGGGCATGAATCATGCTGAACGCTATTTCGCTACCTTAGAATAATAAGGTTCTATCTGCGTTTTGAGTAGGCTAGGTAACCGGGACGATTGAAACGGGGACGAATGAAACATTCCGGTTTTCTCCGAGTGCAAAGATGATAGACAGTCATCATTTGGACAAAACATGGAGCATATTAACCTCCGTTGCTCAGCCAAATGCCTTCCTGTTACGTCCTGGTATCACGGAGTTACAAGCGATAAACGATTTTTGATGGTCACAAGTTTACTTCATTAGCGGTTTATTTTTTTGGATTATTAAAGAGTGTTTTTCACCAATCCCAGACGTTGTAAACAAACGAGCTACTTGGTGAGGCTTGGCCTCACAGATGCGCTCGTGCCTTAGATGGCAGGAAAAATCTTCACAATAGGCCTATTAACTAACCACCCGATTCACGTTGGCTGGGGGGAAGGGGGGCCATCAGACAATTGTGCCCAGTTAATCCGGCCCTTCCCCAAAAAAATCACACCTTCCCACCTCTGACAGCTTAAAAGAAGTCAAGAGGACTCCTTACTCACAGACCTATTCACAAACCTGCGGTTTTGAAATCCTATGCAGCTACAGGAGCTTCCAATCGCGAGGAAGCAATTTTGCATTGTAGACATAACTAACATGCAATAACGCCGCCAACAACAACCAAAACTAGGCTAATCATTGTCAACATGTAAATTAAATGTAACATTATTGTGAATCAAATTAAAATGTTCTCTTTTGCAAACGTAGGCATAGTAACAGAATAATTTAATAATGTTACAAAGATACTACATCAATCCGTATGTTTCATTGGGCTACTAGGCTATTTGTTTTGCCTTGATTCATTTAGGCTAGGCCTTTTTATTCAGGGGCCGTATTCACAAAGAATTTTAAGGCTAAAAGTAGCTCCTAACTGGCGAATTTAGGAGCAACTCCTAAAAATAATGGGCGTGCCACTCCTAACTTTAGGACTCCTAATTTTTTCACAAAAAGTAATTCACGAAGCATTTTAGACCTAAAAGTAGCACCTAAGTCTGGGACAGCTTAAGTCGAGAGGACTCCTAACTCACTAAGACCTATTCATAAACAGCTTTTTTGTGGCATTTTACGTTGCGATGTTTTGAAATAGCCTATGCACAACAGGAGCTTCCAATCGCGAGGGAACAATTTTGCATTCATAAAAGGGATGCAATAACACCACCAACAACAACCAAAACTACTCATTGTTAACATGTAAATGAAATGTAACGTTTCATTGTGAATCAAATTAAAATGTTCTCCTCTTTGCAAACGTAGCCTAGGGATATTTACTTAGGGGATAGGATACCCTACTTGTGTAGTGCACGCATTCTCCGACCTGTCACCTGTCAGTCATCATCGGAAGAGAGGTGTTTGGAATTCCCGCGTTACAATCGTCAGCCAATCAAGGTGGTCACTTCAGTCAAGCTCGTGCATGAGTAATGACGTCATCCATAGCCACGAAGACTCACTCCTAGTTTAGGAGTTGTCTGAAAGGCTTTGTGAATAACTTTTAAGAGAAAACTCCAATCTAAAATCTTTAAGTGCGATTTAGGAGTAGCCTACTCCTAGTAGTAAGATAAAAGCCTTTGTGAATAGCCTACGGCCCCAGTTATTCATCATCTTCCGTCCTTGTGTAGCGCACGCATTCTGAGACCTGTCACTCATCATCGTAAGGGAGGTGTTTGGAATCATGCCCGCGTTACAATCATCAGCCAATCAGCCAATCAAGGTGGTCACGCTTGCCCATTTACCCAAATTAATGGTCGAATATTACTGATGATCATTGTTATTTAAGAACATGCAGTGTGCGTAGGTACCAAAAACATCTTGCTCGTAAAAAAGCATCATAACGCACATTCTGGCGGGTCTGTTATTTACTGTAGGCTGCGCAAACCACATGCCTTTATTTTGGGCAAGCCTGCATTCATTCATTCATTCAACCTTTATTTATTCTCGGAGGGTCATTGAGGGAAGCCCTCATTTTCAATGAAGCCGAAATTACAGAAGCGAAGCAAAGCGCTCCACAAACAAGACAACATTCGAGGCCTTCTGTTGAAGAATTTTATATAAAGCCTGCGCTGACAGTAATCATCCTGCCCCTGATAGGCCTACCACAGCTGTGGATAGTGTGGAATGTTCAATTAATAACACAATCCAATGTGTGTCTCAATTGTCCCCCGCTGACCACCTCACACATTTCTCTAGATTTTGCAACGAACTTACATGACACAATGCCATAAAATATGCCAGTTTTAGGACACAGAATAATGTTTGTAATGATACCAGGTAGGCCAGGTATTGTCGAAGGTGCATGGTGAAGTGAAATTCTTACTTTGGAAAACAAACATTTGCCGATATCATCGCCGATCATCAGAATATTGCAACAGATTCTGTGTTCTGGACTGTAGGTAACTTGTTAAGCCAGTGGTTCTCAAACTTTTATTTCATTCCCCACTTTGATCAAAGGTCATGACTGATGATAGTGGAGATAACGTGTTATCCCGAGGCTTTTGCAAGTCAGCATCTTCGACGGTAGTCTATTAAAAATATAAGTTTTCGATGTCCCAAACGGAGAGCCATACTTTATTGTTTTTAACGATCTCTATGCTACTCACAAAAATGTAGGCATGGGGACATGATGAAGTAGGTTATCCAACTGTCGTGTGTTAAATTATTGTGATTACGAGCCAGTGGTTTTCAAACATTATGCGTGACTCGGACATCTAACTAAATGCAACAGGCTCATATCGTCCTCGCATTCGCAAAATGAGGACCAGTGTTTTGTCAAATTGCAAATAGCTATTCGTTTTAACTATTTTTGTATGATAGTATGAAGTGCTTTTTGTATAGGCTACTATCTTAATCTTGGAATATGGGGAGGGAAGTGGCGCGTCTGCAGTCAGCCAAATATGAATGTAATTCTGCGGCATAAAGCAGATGTAATTGTTTATTGTACAGAAAAATAAAAATGACATGTCAAGCAGTCAATCGACTACATTGCAGTCAAGAAGTAGGGCAAATTAATTTACGAAACCAAAACGTGGGTCATAAGCCTCTATTGCGTAGCCTGTTAAAGACGTCGCCAGATAGTATTAAATCGGCAACAACATTGTTTTCTGCAGAAGCCTACCCAAGGCTACAGATTAATTCTGAACAGTTATTTCTCTACTGGCTCAATTATCACACCACTGTTTTGATTTGCGTAGTTGCGTTAACCCCAACACTGACAATAATGTAGACAGCAAATTTCGATTTCGATTTTCGTGTAGTCAAGCCTTAAGCCATACCCAAGTAGCCTAAATCGAGGTAATGTTTAATTATGCATGATTTATTTTGTTATTGAATTCGTAGGCTGGGATTACTCTCGGCAATTATGTAAGGGACGGCAGGCAGAGCGATGTACAGTGGCAGAGCGACGCACAGTGGCTGAAAGTGGTACTAAAGCTTCACGCAGCTTCACGCCGCGTAATGCGCGAATGAAGTGGTCATTTGAAAGCGATGCCCACTGTACATCAGGGATTCCCAGGTACATGAGCTGCCACTAGCATACCTGCAAACTAGTCGCTTTTCGGCGAAAATCGCCGTTTTGAATCAAAATATGTCAGGAGGAGTTTTTTTTTTTCGGGGGGAGGGGGGGGGGGGGCCGCAACTTCCCATAGTCTGGAGTGAGACTACCATCGGTTTCATGCGAGATTGATAAGCAAGTGATTGGCCTCTCTTTGTGCTATTTTTGAAGACCTACCTATCAGTTGTTTCTTTATCTCTCTCACTTTCTGTTACGCATAGCCTACCTGCAGCAGCGATATGACCAAGGAAGTGTATCTCTGATTCACGTTCCCGCAGCTGGCCGTTTTTGATTGCTTTGCGAAACAAAACGAATCTGCACTGAGTGCGATTGCGAATTTAGCTTGGCTTAATAATATTATGTTGTCTTGGAAAGTTATTGCTTGTTCACGAGTTATTTCATTTAGCATGTTTTCCATGTGTCGATGATGGTTAGACATTTCTCCAGTTCTCAGGGAGCGCAGACCTTTCCAAGGCCAAATGTAGTTATTTGCAACAAATCTGAAAGTGGACCTAGCAAAATATTTTGACTTGCTCAGTGATAGGTGTTTAATTTGTTTGTTTTCTGTCTAGCATATAGATCATAATTCTTGATAATTAGCACGCAAACAAGCGAGACCTGGGCTTCTAGACTGACATAGCGCACCTATTGCTGAGACGGGCCCCTTTAGTTGGAATATGTGATCATTGCACCCTCAGTAGACACGAGAAGAGCAGAAAGACACCAACATAACATGAGGGATAGATATATTTCTTCACAAAAAAAGATATCAAATTATAATGGATTGAAAAGAGGTACTAATAAACCAGACATGCTAGAATAGAGACCAGAAAATGGACATCCACAGTCCCTTTCTATCAACACCAGTGATTTTTATAGATAAGGATAGGCTTTAAAACAGATTGTCAACATTTATGTTGTTTGGTCTGTTTTTGGCTAAATACATAAAGGCCAACGTGAGCAATGTTTTTTCCCTGGTTTGAGGTAGTACTCAGGATGGCAGGTCTGAAAATATCTTCTCCATCATCAAGTTATTCAATTAGGCTAAACATGGCCTTAACTCAAAACAGCTGGTAGGCCTACTGTTAGGACTATGTCATTTTAATGTTTAAAAGTGTCAAATGCAGCCATACTTAAATTCTGCTTACTGCACGTTTATTATAATATAATATGATAATATCCAATATTCATTATTGCAGGTCTACTTATGTGCATGTAATGGAAAAGTCGGTTATTCCCGATATCCCTTCATTTACGTGTTAAAATTTAAAATCTTTTTCAAATCTTCTGGGGGGAAATAACTCACTTTTTTCAGCCCCTCTGGGTTTGCAGGTATGCACTAGGGGGTACGCAGGATGAAAATGTATTAATTGATGAAAATGATTAATTGCTTAATAATGTAATTAATTCATAAATAATTTCGAATCGGGTTACAATGATATGGAAACGTGAAATTAAAGGAAATCATTTGTAAACTCTATAGCAGGCTATGTTTTCATTAAAAAAAATAAGCTACCCACAATGCATGTGATATCCTGTGGGCAGCCAGAATATCTGGTGCGTTAGTTTCTAATTAGCCCTTAGAACTCGATTGAAGTGCGTCAAAAAACACACCCTTTCCTCTCTGTTACATTGCTCAGAAACTGTTCATCGCAGCGAGAGAAGAGGAGACACAGGGCTATCCATTGGTACTACGTATATCAATCCTTCTGGCTTATAAAACCAAATGAAGAAACTGCAAAATTATATCATGTACAAAAACCAGCGCTGCACACCCATGACTCTCGTTTGAATTACTCATGGACCCGTGATCGGATAGCCGCGCATGTCAGATGAAAGAGGAGACATAGAGCTATCATTTGATACCAAGTACATCCTTCTGGGTTATAAAGCAGACGAAGTGACAGCAAAATAATAACTTCATATAGCTCGACTTACCCCACGTTTTTGTCTTTTTGTGGCAAAGCATGTTTATAATCCAACACTATTGTGTGTTTCTCTATGGCAAAGCATGTTCATAATCTGGTTTTGAGATCCAAGCAAATTCCTTCATGGCATCCAATTCAAGGCTCACATTGCATCCCAATTCGTTCAACAAAGAAACACTTTTTTGCCTTTACTTTGTTCATGGCAATGCAGTAAAAAGTTGTTGTAGAGAATCATTGAGTGCATACACCATAGGCACACACAGGCAAACACGCAAACTCAGGTGAAATCAGATCAGTTCGTGTCACAGATATGGAGCGCAGGAAGGTCATTTTTCATCACTAAATAAAAAAAATGGCATTTATACTTGGAAGGCACCCACCCCACCATGGCAATGATATTGCCAGATTCAGGACAGTGTGCTGTACACACAAATGAAAGGCAAGTCGAGCTGCCAGCTTGCAGTGGTGAGATATATGTCAAAATATAAGAATTTTTATAATACGCTTTTTGTATTTTTATTATTTAAAAATCAAAATTAAATCAATGCAAGTATTAATACATTATGTTGTGGTAGATTTGGGTAGCCTACTCTGCTGAAAAAAACAATATATAGCATGTGTGTATGGCACTTACAATGACCAGGATAAATGCTTCTAACTAAAGGTAGTGAAAATGCCCTAGGGTTCTAAGGGTGAAAGCGACCGAAGAGGAGAAGCGAGTGAAACAGAGCAGGAGACGGGTAACGATGGGATGGGGGGCAGAATGATGGAGGTGGAGTGCAGGGGGATAAAAGGAAGGACAAGACGGAAAAGACTGTGCGAAGAAAACAAAAGTAGCCTCTGATGGTGAGGCATATAGGCCTAGGCTTCACATGGATTGGAAGACAGACTGCCCAATGCCACAGTGCGTGGTTTGCTGTGAGATGCTATCTAACCAGTCTAATGTTCTCCACACTGTTTTTTTTAACGTGAGAGCGCATAGACCACTTGCACATTTTGATTTTGTTATTTGTTACATTGTAGGGCGGCTAATTAAGCATGATACCTTGAATGCGTCAATAGAATGTTTTACTTTTCGGATGGGGGTATGCGAGCCCAGTCAGGATCTAGAAGGTGGTCCGCGGGAAAACAATTTTGGGAACCGGAAATATCAGTTTTTCCTAATAGCCTACCCTGCTACGTATTGCTTAGATTTCGCTAACGAGTGTTGTAGGAGATATTGACGGCACAATAACTTTTACAAAAGACCAGAAAAACAATATTAAGGCATTTGAGGAATGGTCCGTGCGTTCTTCCTACATCTGACGGTAAGCTATTTTGTTGCTCTGATTGGTTAGGTCTATCCAATATCCAGTATCAGACTCATATTCTGACTAGAATTTGAGTATGACAACGTCAGGCTACATAATTACAGTAGTTGTAGTTGTACTTCTAACAGTGGATTGTGAGTTTTCTTTCCCACTGCGCGTAGCATAACTCGATGACTAGCCCAATTCGGCAAGGGAGTTACTCACCCTCATCACCAAAGAGGACTTGCTTTCAAAGCCTTTGATGGTTCGGAGTCCTTTTCACACGCTAGCTCCTTCATTGAAATCGGCCTTCACTCTGTCCTGATAACTCCACTTGGCCTCCTTGATGGTCTTCCGCAGGTTGTAAGCAGCGGTCTTGTAGTTACCGGAGTTAAGCCCTACATTGTAAGTGGTGGTGCGCAATGATAAAGCTTTACACACTACTTCGTCAACCCACGGTCTCTGGTTTGGGAAGGAAGGTCTTAATCATCACAGTTGGAAAGATGTTATTAGTTAGCAGATTGATGTAACTCAATGCTTACTTCTGTAAAGTCGCTGATGTCTGCTGTTGATGAATGGAACATCTCCCAGTCAATAATAAAATGAATAAAAGTAAAATAGGTTAAAATAAATCAAATACAGTTAAATAAAAAGAAAATTGAATAAAAGAAAAGAAAATAGAATAAAAAGGATCATTAAAAATCATAAGAGTACATAAAAAACATAATAAAAAGTCTTAACATACAATGCAGGTAGGTAGAATGAGATAAAAATATGATTAACAAAAATAAATAAATAGATATATAAATACTCGGTTTAGGAGAAAGCAACAGTGAATGGTTTTGAGGTGAGGCGTATAAATAGTTAGCCTGACGAGCCAGACCCACATTAAAATGTAGGGTCTGGGCACTCACCGTTCGCAGTTCTCAGTCCGAGGGGCGGGATAATCAGTTGTCTTTCAAATTCCCTCTGCACTCAATAGGACAGCGGCAGCGCTATGAGTCCCATGCGTTTCCCACCAGCGGAGCTAGTTGGCTAGTTCAAACGTTTGCCAACTTAATAAAAGCTTAACTCGTGTCACACTGTTCGCCAACAGCAACATCCATCTTATTTGTTTTCAAGTAGCAGGGAATTCAAGCCAAACCGTTGCAACTCTGCCATCAATCATTATGTTAAGCCCACCTAACGACTATATACACGATTTCATTGGCCTGATTGAGTTTCGATTTCTGGAGCTCACAAGCCAACGGAGAGTTGCTAGACTAGCCCTGCCAGCAAATGTAATTTGCTGCCGCTAGGGGCGCGTCTAGATTTCTAGGCTAATAAATAGCGGCAGTTGGGGCATATTTAATTTCAGTAGGGAGTTAATTCCAAAGCAGAACCACCTTGTGGCTGAATGCTGCTTCACCATGTTTGGTGAACTTAAACAGTATTTCTCCAGAGGAAGAGTTCAGGTGCTAAAAATGGTCTGTCTCCAGTCCAGACCTGTCAAATTGGGTGCATCATGGAAAGCAAAACATGATTAAAAAGACCCTAGACTTTTGAGCAGCTGAACTCCTATATCGGGCAGAAATGTTTCAAATCCAAATGGACTGATAATAGTCAGGCAGTATTTTGGTCTTAACAACTTAAATCTATTGAATTATCAGTTATCAATTACAGTTGCATGCAGATCTGGACAGTGGAATAAAATTACTTTTGCCCCTCCTGGATGGAACGAAAGTGACATGAATGCGGGCCAAAAGTTCAGTGTCAATTTTTTATAACACATCATGATTGTTCCTGTGAAAATATGTTCTTCTAGATAGAATAGGCTTCTGTCTCTTGAGGTTATGGAAATATGATGGACCATGGATGATTTTGCTTTTACAAAAATTAGAGATGCACTGATAAGGAATTTTAGGGCCAATAACGATAACCGATATTTATTGATTTGTTGTGGCCGATACCGATACGATAACCGATAATATTACTCTTGAAAAAAAAAATATGAAAAGTGATTTGGGGAAAGCATTTAATAAGCATAATTTTATTGCAGTAATTTTACCTACCATAATAGTTTACCAACTCATAATAGTCCTCAATAGTACGGCAGTCAACAACATAACAGTAGCCTAGCCCTACAGTATGTGTGGCTCCTTTAAGTGAACCTGACGTCAGTGAATTGCGAGTGAGTGGCTAGAGAGTTTGAATCGTTTTCATTTAGGACTAAACGCTCATAAACTGCTCAGCTTGGAATAAGCTACAGTATAGCGACCAAATCAGAGTTTGTGAGGGAAACGTAGGTTTAGTTTCAACTGCAGGTAACTGAATAAAGCTGCAACTCCTCAGACTGTATCTTATGTCCGTCTACTCTGTTGCGCACAACCTGCTGCAGCAGAAATGAAAGGCGTTAGCCCTGAAGGTTTTAATAACATATTATGATGACCTGTTTGGTTAGCCTATTTCTAGGTAATAATACAAAACCCAAACTAAAGTAATGCAAATATAATACTAAAACACAACTTATAACTAGGCCTACTTATGTACTCGTCCCACTAACGAGTTTGTTTATTTGTTTCCCCGACCAGCGTGGTAAAGTGCAAACACATCAGCACAAGACGGCTCTAGATAGGGCTGAGCTCCGCTCTGGTAAGGTTAAATGGCGGATCATTCACGAGAGGATTTTGAGATGCACAGATTCCCAAATGAACGCATATCCACAGATTTTGTTAGAGTGGTGAAATACATTCATACCGCTGACATTATATTGAGGAAAAAGTATAGCCAACCAAACTCAAGTATCTCAGTGTAGCCAGACGGACCTTACGTAGGCCTAAATTAGGACTTTAAAAAATAGCGGCGCAAATTATCGGCCAGAATTCTGTTATCAGACCGATAATAGTATTTAAATTTTTTCACTTATCGGCTAATAATATATCGGCCGCCGATATATCGTGCATCCCTAACAAAAATAGAACTAGCAGTAGGTCTTCGCATTTTATCATGCCCCCATCATAAATCTTGGTGGAGGTGGAGGGAAGGTACATGAAAGCTTTAACAAAGTTGACTGATTTTAATTTGATATGCATCCTTTATAGTGTAAATAAGAGAGTATGATGTTGCTAAATGTAATACAGTACGTATAACCCTGTACCATGTTTTTGAGTGTAATGAGGGTGTTCTGAATTGCATGTAAAAATGATTTGCTGATTCTATTTCATATTTGTGCCCTGTCAATTGCAGGCCAGCCCTATGAGTTTGTGCCATTGGACTGGTTGAAGAAATGGCTTGATGACTCAGTCACCACTAAGGCAATTGAAAATGGCCAATTCCTGTGCTCTCATGGGAAGCTTCACCCTGATAAAATCGGCGAGGCCAAACGGATCTCCTTCAAAGCAGCCAGCCTCCTTTTTAGCCGATATGGAGGAGGCCCCAGACTAGACAGTAAGTGAACTGTCCATTCCACAGTTATTTTTCACTAAAACATCTTTAGTTTTTTCTCCATCCCTCTTGTTTTTGGTGCCATTTCTGCTACAAGAGTTTACATTACATCCACCCTGATTGGTGTAGTGCTGGTGTACATGTATTTGCAATGGCCCCAGTTTTCTGGAAGAATCACTTTGGACAGAATTGCAGGATTCATCCAATGAAAGGTTCTAGTTAGGCAGTATTGCTGCTTAAAATGGTCATTGGAAGCCATTTCAAACCAATTACTGCACTGAATTTCTATTAGCTTCATGGATACATCTTCATGCTGCAACATTTAAATAATTAAACACTGTGGATTATTTGCAGCCTTTCTTTATCTGTGGTTATTTAAGATATTACAAGGTAACTAAAAGTTAATTTGCTGGCTCATCTAAACCTATTTAAATTGACTTTTAGGTAGCTTACTAACAACTTAACAAACTTGTAGTTGCATCTGGGCCATGATGACAAAGACTGTGACGAAATATAACTGACACTTTAGTCAACAAATAAAAATGAGACGAAAATGTTAGGGAGGGACGAATAGAAAAGAGATCCAATCAGAACTACTTTTTTTGTGGGACAAGGTTGATCTATGCAGAAGCAGCAGAGCCATTTTAAAAAGCCGCGGCAAATGCAGGCGCAACAGCTAGCCTAAACAAACGCAGCAGCAGTTACAAAAGAGGAACAAAGATGAGTTTGCAGAACTTCGCACAGTTTCGAGGATGTTTTCACAACAGTTAGGCTGTTTACATTATATGCACAGTTTTAATTACACAGCTGTGGCTGATTTCAGATGACTTCTCTCATTAATCGCATTTCATACTGACATTTCACCCAGTGCGCTCTGGCTATCGTGACTAAAGCAGGCAGACAAGAAAGCACTGCTTTAAATGAAACATTTAGCCTACGTTTTAAGTCCAGACCAATACTATTGACAAGGAGCATCAATCTACTATTTCTGCATTATGGAATTTCCGTTGCCTACCTTAGCAGTTCTCACATCTAAAGTAGCACCTCAATGCAAAACAATCCGGGGGTAGGTCTACGAGTTAGCACACCTCTTGATGATAATAATGCTAGCCGCCAGCCTTGTCAATGTTAACTTTGCTAACGTTTTGCAGAGCCTACACTAACTAACAGACAAACTCCCTTAATAAATTGACTACATTTGTTGCACACTTAAAACAAATGTCTTCAAAACATTTTCTTATGTTGAAGGTGGTTACATTTATTTACAGTCCAATAACTTCACAAACAACATTTCCGTTAGGCTATGCTGGTTAGCACTCTGGACTTGTAACCGGAGGGTTGCCTGTTCGAACCCCGACCAGTGGGCCGCGGCTGAAGTGCCCTTGAGCAAGGCACCTAACCCCTCACTGCTCCCCGAGCGCCGCCGTTGAAGCAGGCAGCTCACTGCGCCGGGATTAGTGTGTGCTTCACCTCACTGTGTGTTCACTGTATGCAGTGTGTTTCACTAATTCACCGATTGGGTTAAATGCAGAGACCAAATTTCCCTCACGGGATCAAAAAATTATATATACTTATACTTATGCTGCTTTTCTTGTCTCATTTGTTTACCGTTTTGAACTGCTCTATTTCTTATCCTGGACTGCCACCTACTGGATAGAAAAGGCAACAACCTAGTAATTGTGTGAATTAAAATCTACAACATGTTTGAATGGCCAAAAAAAGGATGTATCATAAGGGGTATTCCAAACATGACCTTGGTGTTAGGGTAGCCTATTCTGCACATGTCATTGACAGTGAGTGGTAACTTCAGTCATTTGCATTTATCATGCTAAAACTACGCTGCATTTATCATGCACTACGCTGATGCCTGAGCCAAAGGGAAAATTATAATAAAAAAGAGAGACTTTGAACTTTAGTCTATAATGTTGCTAAATAGTAAAAATGGATGCATGCGATTAATTTAAAATAATTAATCACAGAGTATGTAATTAATTAGATTTTTTTTTAACCGATTGATGGCCCTAATTTCAATAATATTGTACTTCATCTTGAAAGAATGTCATATCCATTGCATACCATTCAGGGAGAATGCATATCTTTTTCAGGGAGCATGTCTATTTTTCAGGGAGAGCAGTCCTTATGCTTATGTCATGTGGTGATTCTTTTGTGAAAAAGCCACGGTCAGTGTTTTTGACATTAAGAATAAAATAAAATACATGTTTTGTATAACAACCATTAAATCTATCTCTGTATTGCATATTAAAACCTTAATACCATTCCATAACAGACTGATGGATACTTCCAATGACCGGAAATTCTACTAAGCTAAACTAAAATCTGCTAATATTTAGTCGACTAATACTAGACTAAGACTAAAAGATTTCAGATGACTAAAATATGACTGGTGTGTTATTCAAAAGACTTAAGACTAAATCTTAAAATTGCTGTCAAAATCAACACTGGTACTTACCCAGGGAGTAATCTCTGCAAGGGCTCCACACACCTTTGAATTGTTTTCCATGGTGGCCTACTGAAACTTCTATTCTGCTCAAAAAGCTTCATAGTTCTGACTTATTACAGATGTCAATATTTTTTTTGTATTTATTTATTTATTTATTTTTTTTTATATTTTTTTTTTTATCCCGAGATTCCAGATTTATTGACAAATTAGACTTTCTAACTTTCTAGGGGTGTAAAGGTAGACATATTCGTACAGAACCATTTAGGTACAGGACGTTAGGTTCAATACAGATGTGTACTATACTGTATGCAGTCTTTAATAGGTTACGCTACAGTAGCCCCCCCCTCCTCCTGTAGTCTACATCAATTATATGCAACATATCATGAAGCACCATAGTGATGCTATACACTGTTTGAAAGCTGAGAATCAGGAATCGATACAATGTGTTTTATGCATTACTGCATTCAATTAATATCACTATGTATCATATCAAAATGCTATAAAATGCCCCCTCCACCCCCTCGTAAATCTGTGCCTCTGTATCTTTTAGTCTGGGTTACACAAGGATGGCAGTATCCAGACCCATCATATATGGTCTTGAAATGTCGGTAAGAATCCATAGTAATGGAATATTCATGTTGTTTTATTCATAATAGGAATGAATTTCCCCTTGGGGATCAATTAAGTATCTATCTATCTATCTATCTATCTATCTATCTATCTATCTATATCTGTCTATCTATCTGGTAGATGTATAATCCTGCTTGTAAGCAAAGAATTACAACACCAAATCAGAGAAAGTTGGGCGTTGTGTAAAATGCAAATAATAACAGAATGTGATAATCTGCAAATCTCGTAAACGCATATTTAGCTGCAAAAAGAACACAAACATATCAAATGTTAAAAATGACATCTATGACTATTTCATGGGAGAGGCAGAGTCTCTTAGAAGTAAAGATGTAGGGGTATTCATCACTCTGTAAACCTATGCAGACAAATGATGGAACAATGTAATATTAATGCTTCTCTACATGAAATTGTGGAGTATTTGGGGATTTCATCATACGGTACAGTGGCATACAGTTCATAATATCAATAAAATATTCAGAGAATCCAGATAAATCTTTGTAAACAAGGGATGGAGCTGATAAACAATATTGGATTGCCATGGTGTTTTGGACCTCAGATGGCCCTGCATTAAAACCTGTTTCTGTAAAGAAATCATTATATAGGCTCAAATCTTCCGATAACCATTGTCTATGAGCACAGTTTGGTACTCAATTCAGAAATGCTAGTGTAAACTTTACCATGCAAAAGCTAAATACAGAAATACCACTGTTTTATCTGGGCCTGAGCTTGTTTACAGTGGGCATCGCTTTCAAATGACCACTTCATTCGCGCATTACGTGGCGTGAAGCTGCGTGAAGCTTTAGTACCACTTTCAGCCACTGTGCGTCGCTCTGCCACTCTACATCGCTCTGCCTGCCGTCCATTCTGAAGCAGGATCTACCATTAAACATAATTGTTGCCGAGAGTAATCCCAGCCTACGAATTCAATAACAAAATAAATCATGCATAATTAAACATTACCTCGATTTAGGCTACTTGGGTATGGCTTAAGGCTTGACTACACGGTGGTAACGAAAATCGAAATCGAAATTTGCTGTCTACATTATTGTCAGTGTTGGGGTTAACGCACTGCAAAACAGTGGTGTGATAATTGAGCCAGTAGAGAAATAACTGTTCAGAATTAATCTGTAGCCTTGGGTAGGCTTCTGCAGAAAACAATGTTGTTGCCGATTTAATACTATCTGGCGACGTTTTTAACAGGCTACGCAATAGAGGCTTAGACAACTATGACCCACGTTTTGGTTTCGTAAATTAATTTGCCCTACTTCTTGACTGCAATGTAGTCAATTGACTGCTTGACATGTCATTTTTATTTTTCTGTACAATAAACAAATACATCTGCTTTATGCCGCAAAATTACATTCATATTTGGAACTTACATAGTCCAATGCATCGTTCCACTACGTTAGTGTTTCCCAAAACCATAGTAGCAACGAACGTTCGCAACCACTTTCGTAAAGTTGTGTAGTTACAACTACACCTCTCGACCTGTGGTAGAATGCTAGAAGCGTAGTTCCAGGGATCTTCATGTCAAAGACGTCACTGACGCCAGTTATTTGTTTGCAAATTAATAATTATAAATATATTTAGGTTTCTAATTGATATTTACACTTCTAACCACCATACATCCATATTTTAAAATGCCCAAGGCAGAAAATACATAAATTAAAAGTCAATTTCAAAAGTCAAAAGTCAATCACGTAAGTAAAAGTCACACACTTGCAGATAATAATAAGGTGGTGCGCACTTTTTGACGAGTCAGCTGAGAATATGTAGCCTTTGATTTTCATGGGGGGGGGGGGCCTTGTTAGTTTACGCAAACCAAGCCAAGAAGGCTGATTCTGATTTTGATAATATGATCTGCACAAAAGATAAACTTAGGTAAACAACGATGTCAATATTGTTGTCAACGTCTTAACCCAGATTCAAACTCTTGGACAGGGGACTGGTAACTGCTGTGCAACGGCGGCTGTCATCTGCCGGCCTTAACGCAATGCGCCACAGAAGTATGTGCAGGTGCCCGTTCACGTGCTACTAAACGTCATTAACCACCTTAGTCCAGACTACTGAAGTTTGGAAACTATCATGGTCCAAACTTACAGTACTATGTAAGTACGGCAGTTTTGGGAAACAGTCGTAACTTACATGTTGGTTAGTTGAACGATGCATCCTGTTAGTAAAAAGCTAACCTCCGTAGTTGTACGAGAAACGCCCCCCAGATCAGCTTGTAGGCCATTAGCAATCTGTTTATTTTATTTTATGAAGCCTACACAGTATATCACATGCCACATTCTCACTTTCAATAGACAGATGCAATAGCCATTGGTCAAGTATTGAGTATAAAGCAATAGCCTACCCTATACAAAAAGTACTTCATACTATCATAAAAATTCGTTAAAACGAATAGCATTTTGCAACTTGACAAAACACTGGATTAAATATCGTAGGCACAGGAGAAAACTTGTACATCCATTGGCCCGTGGGGAGATCACATACCAGTTGCCTCACCCTTCAGTATGACTTGTTCGGCTGTGAGCTTGTTTCGCCAAAAAAAAAAAAAAAACTATTGCAGATATCAATGCGTCTTTGTTCATGGGTTTGGCCTCACAGCAGAGGCTTAGACAACTATGACCCACGTTTTGGTTTCATAATTTGCACTACTTATTGACTGCAATGTAGTCAATTGACTGCTTGACAGGTTATTTTTATTTTTCTGTACAATACACAAATACATCTGCTTTATTTCGCAGAATTATGCACTTGGATAGCCTATAGAACGTGCACATTTTGGAGAGAACGCACGCAAGAATCTGTAGGCTATTTGTGGCTGGTTACCAGCAAACAATGTTTAATGCATTAACTCAAGACGTCAAACATTTTCTAAACAATACAAACAGAAAGGATGCAGCAGGCAGCAAATGTAGAAGAGTCATTTCCAGTGGAAGAACAAAATGCTGAATGAAGCCCAAATTTATGAAGGCATATCTGGCAAGTTGTTAATTTTTGAAGACGTAAATGGTTGGGCTATAGGCCTAGTTTGCAAGAAGGAGACATAAAGCGTGAGCAGGCCACACTATCCACAGCTGTGGTAGCGGGGGTAGGAGGATTACTGTTAGCGCAGGATTTATATAAAATTCTTCAACAGAAGGCCTGCCTCGAATGCAGGCTTGTGGTTTGCGCAGCCTACAGTAAGTAGGTCTAGTGAGTTAGGAGTCCTCTAGACTTCTTTTCAGCTATCTCAGAGGTGGAAAGTTGCGTTCGTTGGGGGCAGGGCCGGGTTAACAATTCATAGACCCTTGGGAACAAATGTCTGATGGCCCCCCCCTGCCCCCCAGCCAACGTGAATCGGGCGGTCAGTTAATAGGCCTATCGTGAAGATTTGTATTGCCATTTAAGGCACGAGCGCATCTGTGAGGCCAAGCCTCACCAAGTAGCCCGTTTGTTTACAACTAACATTTAATTAAACTGCTTATACAGTGGGTCCCAGTTAAAAATTGACACTTCATTCACGATCATGGTGAATGGTGAAATGTAAGTACAACTGCAGCCGCTTGGGGGCAGCATAGTCCGCTGTGGAGTTCCACGGTCGAACCAGACGGCGCATTCGACAGCAAGGGCTGTGATTGGCCGAGTTTTCAGTGCGTTTCTCTGTGTTTTTAGCAGCCCCTGCAACATGCTAGTCCACTGTAGCCTAAGCCTTGTACATAATGTTAAACATAGTTTTGGATTCAGTGGCAAGATTTCTTGATTGTACAGTGTCTGTCTCTCAGTAATGTTTTAAAATGAGAGCTTCGTCAGCTGGCAGTAGGCTACTTTGTTGGTAGTCATGAGAAGTTCGCTTGCTAACAGAACATAAATATGCTGCCCAGAAACCTTGTGAATAGTTCTGATTTCTTTTACTACACTAACGAGGTTGAAATATAGACTTTGCCTACAGCATCTCCTTAACAGTAATGTTAACAAAATGACAGCATTAATATGACAAAGAAAAACGAATTCGGTCACTCAAGACTGTGCCACAGCAACCAGTGTAGGCTACAGTCCTACCCAATAGGCCTACTCGAAGCAGATAGCGTTGTCTGATGGTCGAGTGGGTTAATGCACGTGTTTCCAGAACAGGTCTGCAACTTTCAGGTAGTTCTGAGTTTGAATCTAGGCAGGAGCAGAGCCATATAAAGGCCTAGGCCTATTGTTATCATTTTTTGCAAGGTGTTGCTCCTGGCAATACTTGTTTATAAGACGTTTGGTGATTAATTGATAGCTGTTTTTGGGACACGTTAAACGTTCTTTATAATGAGCGCATCCGGGGAGTAAAACGACTGTTACGCGCTGTTACAACTGTAGGCTACAATGATTGCAATACAAAAATATGCGCGTGTTAGTTTAGTTAGTTTTGTGATGTTTTGCACTTTTGCCTCATGTGTTTTCAGGTTTGAGGGCTTTTTTGGCAAGATTGACCTTGGTTAGACTCTGCATATGTTATTTCTCCGTATGGAAAATAAAGTCAATTTTCGACACACGTCTGTTATTAGTTCAATAACAAGTGTTGCTTGTTAAAACATGTGACTAGTGAAACTCAAATGATTTTAGAAATATTTAGCCAAAGCCAAAAAGTGTTAGAGAGAAGGAGAGACGCCGGTGCAGCTCAGATGTCTTCTTAATTTTCTTTTATTCTTTAGTAAAAGGTGCAGAACATTATTAAACTTTGACTAACGTTTCGATGTTCGTTAGTCAAAAACATCGACACATCGAAATGTTAGTCAAAGTTTAATAATGCTCTGCACCTTTTACTGAAGAATAAAGAAAGTTAAGAAGACATCTGAGCTGCACCGGCGTCTCTCCTCTCTAAAATATCTGTCCTGGCCTGGTTGCAACGGATTGTGGCCAAACGACAGAAGCGCGGAGAACCCTCCTTTGTCTACCAAAAAGTGTTACTTTGTGCCCCGCGCTCCCCCACTGCTTGTGAAAGAAGGGGATGGGGGAGGGGGGCTTAACGTGAAAAAGCTTAATGTCACAAAACGGCAACGAGTCGTTTTAGGCTACAGGCCTTCATAATGGTAGGCTACAGGAAGTGGGGGGAGGGTATGGGATGACCAGAGCCGTCATCTATCGTCTTTCCAGGCACACAGCTCGTTATATAGCCTATCGACTGCCTTAACAGATAGGCTTTGCTCTTGGGTTTGGCCTTACAGCGAACTCAATGCTCTTGTTGCTTGCAGTTAAATAAAGCGATGCAGATTACATTATTTATTTCTGATTAATTGCGTCTTTTGATGTATTTTGCAACATTTGCTTGTTAGGCTGGGCTACTGTCAATGTCCTGTACAGGTCAATGTTCAACAATTGCTGGTGTAGGCCTAGGCTATTAATCAATTAGGGACTGTTCGTTATTTATTTAATTAAGGGGCTACCGGAGGAGTTTTGGGAGTGTTAATCAAAAAAGACGTGACCCTCCCTCGCCAGCAAGAATTTTTTCTATGACCCTCCAAAGTGATTGAGAAAAAACGCATGACCCTCCCCAGTCCCAACAATTTATTGATGCCTTAGGCTACTGGGTCAATTTGGGAGCTTGCATGCTACGACTCCTTCCTTGAAATGCCTTGAAAAGGCTGTCGTTTGCACAATTTCACAAATAATCACCGGGCCCGAAACAAACCTGTCAACTTTTCCCGGGTTTATCGCGTATTTTAACTTTTTCCTCGCTGTCTTAGGAGGAGCTGCAGGGCCGTCGCAAGGGGATGCGAGGCCCTGTGCGAACTTGACAGATGCAAGGCCCTTTTCACTTACGTGCATGAAATCATGCGATAGCTTACTTTACACATAGCCAAGGCTACCGTCGGTGTATTTTAATAGTAGCCTAGTCTAATAAGCTACACCAGCTTGCCTTTAAGAGGGGAAATTCAATTGTATAGCCTATAACATTAGCTGAGTCAAATATTTGGCCATATGGTGTTTATCATAGGCTACATCACAAAACCAAATAGTGTAACAAAGGCGAACACTTTAACAGGGGGAATTAATTGGGCATGAATCATTGTGCTGAACGGTATTTGTCAATGAGCAGAAACACACACGACATTCAAACTATTGATAAGATGTATAAAATGTATAAATAAATGACACTGACTCGCCATATCCTGAAAAAAAAAACATTTTCTTGCTTTGCCGCAAACTCAGCAATGAAATCATAGGCCAGTTTGCAGGTAGCCTAACGTCTTTTTCATAGAATGGAGAGCCCAGTCTCTCCTGTGACATGAGGTGCGCAAATAGTTTTTAATAGCCTGTTCAACTTCGAAAAGCTTCGTTCACCCGATGCCAGTCACTGATCGCAATTTCAAAGTTCGGAAAGCTTCATCTTTTTAAGTTTTAAGTGCAGTGGCCCCTATCTGCCCCCTTTGGAATTATATCTCGAGCCTATTATAAGGTCCAGTGCGTTATGTCCTGGGATTCGGATGTGCTCAAAAAGAAAAGAAAAAACACTTTTTTATAGATGGTTATGAGGAGCAATGTGAGAGAGAAATTTGATGATCATTGATCGTTGTTTTGGGACGTTAAGCCTTTTCCATAGGCGTCAGTGAAGGAGATTGAAGAATGACCATTGTTTTGTACGAAAATATTTCTTAACTACAAAAACTCAGTGTCTAAAAACTCAGTGTCATTCAGACTCAACCCTCTTGTTGTTTTATTATCTTTTTCGTTGTCGTTTGAACGTTGGCAAGCAGGAATGTTGCGGTTGCAATTTAAGTGAAATTTCTACAGTAGGCCTACAACATGCTGTTAGGCTGGGCTACTGTCAATGTACTTGTACAGGTAAATGTTCAACAATTGCTGGTGTACAGGTTATATAATCAATTAGCTAAATCATTTGCTGTCAGCTGTTTAAACATTTTTTCGTGCTACATTCAAACGCAAAAGGTGCTTTGATATATTTTTCGTTTGAACGTCGGCAAGCAGGCATGCTTTGGTTGCAATGAATGAGGATAATTGCTTTTTTTTGCATTATTTTGAATATGACTCGCTCCAGTCTCAACAGCACGTACTTTTTCCACACGCTAAGTTCTAACACACATAGGCCTATCCCCTCTTGCTTTCTCTCTCTCCATCCCTGCACACGGTGCTTTCTTAAAGGAGCTGCACCATTTTACAACAATTGCATCTACATTTTCATATTAGAATGTTTTGTCAAGTGTAAGCTTAAACTACCGTGATCAATTTAAGTTCCCGTGCCCCCGCTGCGTCATGGAAGCAGTAAGTCAGTCGCATCAAAAATAGTAGTGGCACCCAAGTGACACCTTGTGGTTGTTTGTGTCAACTGCAGTTTGTGCCATTTCTGCTGAGAAAATGGGGTGCGTGATTCATGAAGGAACCCGTCCAAACACAACGGGGACCCACTGTAGGCTATGCCGAAATAGTTTCAACATTTTGAATATCAGTGTCAGGTGAATTAGGAAATGCCTTATGGCTGAAAGCTTCTTGGGATCCCCCCTGTCAAGCAATAACCATACAAAAAGTTAAAAACAGATGACATGATATACATCACTGACATAATGCGCAAATAATATAGCCTAGATATTCCAATATATTCGAATACATGTGTTTATTTTAGAGGGGATATTCGAATGTCATTTTTGAGCAATTTTGACAGCCCTAGTCCACTGTAGGCTACGCCAATCGTCTATTAACACCTTCCACTAACCCCGGTGAGTGGGGGTCGCTATAATGCGTGTGAAATAGCACCATTGAGTATCCTATGCGAAATAGCCTTAAAATCGTTCCTGTGTTGTGTGCCTTCTGGTTTCTCCACCTACTGGTTTCCTTGCGCGTGCATGCGCTGCAGCAGTTGTCAGACATTCACAAACAAGTTGTTTTAGGCGGTTTGAAGTCGCTTTTCATACGCCATGAGCGCTCGGCTACATTACAGCCACTCGGACAAAAGACATGTAAAAAATATATGTTTTGAAAACTAGCATGAAACTGAATTCGATCCCGCAAAAGCAACACACGCGTGACTCTCTCCATCCTGATTCCCTACTCTTTGAGCCAACTAATATGTTACGCGAATCAATTAACTATTGTAGGCTACCATTAATTAATAACGTAGGCAACACCCAGGTAACATGTTGTCCAGGCTATCTGAAACAAGGGGTTGCCTCTCATCTACAACAACTGGTTACGTTGGGCTGCTACAGTCGTCAGTGCAATGTGCACAGTAGGCCTATGCTACTCTCTGTGGTTGATCAACTAAAAATAAAAGATGTATTTGGTGATGACGTTATTGTAGGCCTAGTAGACCTAAATTCCGAGAAATTAAATGGTACGAGAAACGATCTACATAGCGCACCAGACCGCGATGTCTTCAAGGGTTGAATGAAGGGAGTTTGCAAAAATTAGTGTATTTTTCAAGTCAATAAACATTCTTAATTTTCGAATGTCTTCGTCAGGGAACATCTGACTTTTAAAAACCATAGGCCTGGTAGTCGCTCAGACAAGGAGTTATAAGATAAAGGCAATACCATTTGTGTCACCTAATGCAGTTCAGTGAATTAGCAAGATACCATCAGAAGGCAACAATCATAAAGCACAGTGCCGCGCGCTCTCTCCCCTGCGCATGAAGCTGTCTGCGTGTTGTAGGCTAGATTTGCGTGAGTTCTTTCTATCTGCTTACTTTTGTGAGTTGCGACCACCTAGGCTATGTTATAGACGTTCTATGAGGTACCAGTGTTTAGCTGTGTCACAAAACAATAAGCTTTGTCAGACTACTTTTAAAATGATATTCAGGGATATATACATTTTAAACATTCGGGGCTGAAGACCCGACAAAGCCTTGCGTTAATTCTTCAGGTGGGAAGTGTCAGGAATTTTCATACGAGAGACGCTCTCATTGGTGGTTAGTATAGGAAGTAGGGAATTGACAGCAACATATCCAATCACATTATGAGAGATGCTGAATTTAACATAAACTGTGATGTTTGATTTTAAATGAATGTAAATTTAGCCGGGATTGTAAGCTGTCACACGTGGGTGCTCGATGTTTTCAGTGGGTGCCCGAGAGACGGAGCATCCACGGTATCGGCGCCTATGACAAGCGTATCTCGCGGTTGCATCCATTACAAACAAACATGCAATGTGAACGTCTGGGATTGGGAAGAGCACTAAATGCTCTACTGAATAAGCACGAAGTCAAACCTTTAAATGAAAAACACTCTTTAATAATCAAAAAAATAAACCACTAATGAAGTAAACTTGTGACCATCAAAAATCGTTTATCGCCTGTAACTCCGTGATAACAGGACGTAACAGGAAGGCATTTGGCTGAGCAACGGAGGTTAATATGCTCTATATTTTGTCCAAATGATGTCTGTCTATCATCGTTGCACTCGGAGAAAACCAGAATGTTTAATTTGTCCTGCGTTTCTTCCACGGCTGCAAACGGGATTCACTCGCAGTTAACCAAATATTTCTTTATTAGGGCAGGGCAGGCATATTTCTGGCTATTAAATTATTTCTAAACCAGTCTGCTAAAGTCTGTAGTGAAGTCTGTGTAGGGTTTTCCAGCTCCATTTCTTTTTACGACACACCCTGCTCACTTGAGCCATCTACCGGTTGTTTGGGTTGTTGCAGCGTCACACTGGGAAAATACAAATTAAAGTCGCGTGATACCGCGTGATCCCACGCGCGGACCGCGAGTGAAGCTGTCCAAGTCGAAGCACTGCCCACTGTAGTTATTGCAAACTACTACTTATCTGTTCTTTCTCAATGAGTTTTTATGTTTACTAATAATTAAAGCTGGAACCACCATTGTGTTTTCATTGTGCGACATTCTTATGGATGTCAGGAAAATGTATTTGATACAAGTAGGTAAAGTAGGAGAGAGGCCGCACTATGCATATATACACTTTTATTTGCACAGACGTGTTTCGTCGCGTGCCTTCAGTAGGTTCATTATCATCAATTGATCAAGTTCAGATAAATTATATAACATGATGTGCATGTAAAAAAAAACGTAAAGTTTAAGGTTCCATGTCAGGTTTAACAGTCACTGTTGTTGGTGGCATGCTTAGTCAAATGAGTCACGGTTTTAATGTGCTATGCTTCTCCCCTAACGTTAGTTATATCCTCATCATTCTTGAGCTGTAAGGGACAACTGTAGCCTAGCTAAAACCCAAATAAGTGCAAGATATGCTTGTCTATTTCAATGAAATCAGTACTCATATAGTATCTCGTTTCCCAGCTTCTAATACAGACCCATGTGAACCATATTTATAACTTTTTGTTAGTGAAAGACTTTGACACTGTAAGTGACTAGGCCTATGGCTGTCTATGGAAAACATGAATAGATAATTCTTAATGGATCAAATATCATTTGAAAGAGCCATTTCTAATATTTAAACTGAAAAAAAAACTTGTAATTGACACTTAGCACATTGTCATTAGCTTTTTAGTTATTCTTGGTTATTTGAAATGTTTCTCAAATTGCCCTTTTGTCTTGGAATTGACCTATCGCAAGCCCCGCCCATCGAACGTGGATGAGCCAATGGCAGTCCAGTAGCTCCGCACATGTAGATAAAGTCCGACAGCTTCACCTTATGGCTCCATAGAAATGCATTGGAAGCCGTGATTTTTTTCCGGTTTTATGGGATTGTATAGTGATATAAATGGAAAAGGGACGACCAAACGACATGTGTGGGATTAACGCAACACTGATACACAGAATAATGGCTTTCAATCTTGATTATGCTTTTTTGTTATTATGTTAAATTAGATTAAATTATCTCCTCCCAGCTCTCCCCTATTTTAAGCAAAGAGTTAAACTTACTCCTTAGCAAACCACAATGAAACAGTGCTCCACCACTCTATGGATTAAGCCAAACAGTTAACTCAATGTAAGTAAGATAAAGATCGTTTATTGTTCTCAGCACTGCCAGCATTATGTATAAAATGATTGTCACATAGAGGAGACTCGTAAACAACTAAGGTTAGCATAGTTAGCTAACCGCTGCTAACGTGCTAGCATCGCCTCGTCATAAAAGCATGGGGCTGTGCACAGTAGTGTAACATTTATTCACCAAAAATTAATAAAGTTGAAGTCGCTCTGCAATGTAGACTATGTTTCTGTTTATTTGCAGTACCATGTTCCTTACATGACATGACCTGGTGCCCTAGCAATATGCATGCAAGTCTATCTAGCACAGCTAGCTATTAATATCAGTGAGTCCCACTATCAGTGATATCAGTGATGTTTTATACATGTGTCTCCATACTGGAGTTGTTCAACAGATTCTAAATGAAATCAGTCCATGGCTCTGTAAAAGAGCCTCTTAGGTTGTAACTTTTACAGACAGGCTTACAGCTACCATTGAAGTTCTAGTCAACTCCGGTCTTAGCTGTCGGACTTAGCAACAGTAACTAAGGGGGACGGGACTTCGCGAAAGGTCAATTCCCAGGAGTCTGGAGCATTGTTGTAGAATTCTATTAAGGGAATAGAGGGTTAACCCTTTAGGCACCAGGCTTTAAAAAAAAAAAAAAAAACATTTTCAAAAGGCCATGGCTTGAAAGTGGTCAGAGATAAAGTCCTACTGTAAATGTAAAAACCATTGAGTATGGACAAAAGTTAATGAAGGGGGTAAATTTACACATCTAATTTGCATATTATGACGTCAAATTACGTTGTAATTTCACCCACATAACACCTGAACAGGAAAGCAGTATGTAAACCAACAATAGTAAACTATTACTATAACCACAAACCCTATTCTACTATACAATAAAGTAGCCTGGTCAAATCAGTTCCTATCGCGGGTGACTTTGTAGTTATTCAGAGCCCTATTTTTACTACCCCTGCTGTCTTTACCACGTCCATTATGGACACTATCATCACCTTTACCACTGGCACCTTCAGCTACGTTGGGCAGAGGGTCGAAATAAGCATGGTATGCTTAGTGAACACTGTCGCAAAGACACCAAGTGCACCTCCATTCACAGACGCTCCGTGACTATCACTGCCAATAGATGATCGATCATAATGCAGATTTTATCCTTTAGAATCAGAATAGGTGAATAAAAGACCTGAGACTTCATCACACATGAACTTTTTTTCAACATTTGGTGTATTTCTGCTTCAATTTGTGCAAAACTATGGCCTGCATCGCTTCCGTGTTATGAAGGAAATGCATGCCTTCGTGTGTTTCTCGCGTGCTTCCTGAAAACTTAAAAAAAAAAAAAAAAGTTGAGCTTGAATCGAAGCTCTGGGTGTCTGCCAACTAGTGCTGGGGAGTACAAATGAGATTTGTCACCGTACATGGATCTATCGTCTGTTTTAATCAGTGACGTTGTTTGTCGCAATTTTGCGACTTTGGCGGATAAAGGGTTAAACAGTATGGTTCCATAGAAGAAAAGTGCAGGTGCTAAAGTGGCCTGGCTGCAGTCCAGACTGTTAAGCAACTGAAATCCTAGATCAGGCAGGAATGGGACAACATTTCATTCTCAAAATTCTAGCAACTGGTCTCCTCAGTTCCTAAACATTTACAGAATGTTGTTAAATGAAGAGGTGGAGCAACACAGTGGTTTTTGCTTTTGCTGGCATTAAACTCAAAATTAACATGTTACCAAAAACGATACAATTTCTCTCCTTCACCAGTTGATATGTTAGTCAAGTCAAGTCAAGTTTATTTATATAGCATTTCATACACAGAGGTCATTCAATGTGCTTTACATAAACAAAACCAAATAATAATAACAAATAAAAGCATAGAAGGGCAATGTAGTCAAAGAAGTTCAAAAGGTAAAGATCATAATAAAAAGAAAACATGAAACACACAAGGTAAAATCATTTAAAAATAGAGAATGATTTCTACAGCATTGACATTCTGTAGAAAACATTACAGATTCACGCCCCCAAGGTATTGATTCGAATGGCATTATACATGTGGATGTGTCTGAGAATGTTTTCTGCAGGGTAACATACAATACTACTACCATAGATCAAGCTGCTTCATGCAATAGCATGACTTATGCTTATAGTTCTATTCCAATGTTGATTTCTACCAAACGTATAGTAAAAAGAAAAGACAAATTTAAAACTAGAAACCTAACAAATATTCTTTCCATACCTCAGCATATTCCTCAAAAGCCAGAGGCATTTTCAGCTAACATGGGCTTACTAAATATAGGTGCACTTACTACCAAAACCTTTGCAATCAATGATTTTATTAGTGAAAAAAAATTGGATTTTCTGTTTCTTGTTGAAACCTGGCTGACTTCAGACAGCGAAGCTGTTCTTGTTGAAACCGGTCCCCCAAATTATAATTTCTTCCACTCAATTAGACAAGGCAAACGAGGTGGTGGAATTGCCTCCATTCTCTCAAACAAATATAGTTGCACTAGAGTCAACTTTAGCGAATTCGCTTCCTTTGAGTATATTGCCCTCACTCTGAAGGCTGACCCAGCTGTACTTCTATTAACCTTATACCGCCCTCCTAAACTATGGACTGGCTTTCTCGACCAGTTTTCTGAACTTATGTCGCTCATCATCACTAGCTATGATCGGATAATTGTAAATAGCGACTTTAATATTCATGTCAATAAGACAACTGATGCTAAAGCCAGTAAGTTCCTTAATGTGTTGGACAGTTTAGAGCTAAAGCAGCATGTTACAGGACCCACCCACAACCTTGGCAACACCCTCGATCTAGTCATTTCTAGAGGGATAGAAGTCACAGACTTATCAGTAAATGATATAAATATGTCTGATCATTATTGTGTATCTTTTAATATAGTAATACATACTCCAAAAATTCATCCTGAAATTGCAATCAAATCGCGACTCTTGGACATTAGAGCAGAACAGCAGTTCATAGCTCCTATAGACTCCATAAATTTAGATATTTTACATCATCCCATTGATGCCATGTTAGAGGCTCTCAATCATGAATTAGGCGCTCTGCTTGACAGAGTGGCACCCTTAAAGACTAAAAAAAGGCCCTGTAGCAAACTGACACCTTGGATGAAAGAAAATATCCATGATCTAAAAAGATCATGTAGAAAAGCTGAGAGAACATGGAGAAGTTACAGGTTCACCGTGCCATTCTAAAAGAAAAAATAGCAAATTATAATAGAGCTATTCGGAATGAGAGAAGGAACCACTTCTCTAAGGTAATTGCTGAAAACAGTGGAAACTCTAGGGTGGTGTTCTCCACCATTGATAGGCTATTGCATCAAACACCTTTTGATACACTCAGTCAGGCATCCTCTCTAAGATGCGAAGAATTTGCAGACTTCTTCAAAAACAAAGTCATTTCTATTAGGGAGGCTATTGGTAACACAAGTAATATGTTTGATAGTACACCCAAAAACAGCCCCCCCAAAATTAAGGTTCTTTAGCACTATTACTCAATCTGAGCTTGGTAAAATTATAACTCAAACCGGCTCCTCAACATGTGTTTTGGATCCAATCCCTACTAGATTCCTCAAAAATGTATATGATAGCTTAGCTCCCTTTATTCTGGTATAAACAGGTATATTTCCAACTGCTTTTAAAACCGCTGTTGTGAAACCTCTACTTAAAAAGTCGAATCTTGACCATACCAATCTGAGCAACTACAGGCCTATATCAAATCTACCGTTCCTGAGCAAAGTACTTGAAAAAGACGTTTGTAATCAGTTAAATACCTTACTCAACGAAAACAGTATCCTTGAAAAATTCCAATCAGGTTTTAGATCAAATCACAGCACAGAAACAGCTCTAGTAAAAATAGTCAATGATCTTAGACTGGCTACTGACTCAAACATAGTCTCAATCCTTATTCTTCTGGATTTGAGTGCGGCATTTGATACCATTGATCATAGCATCCTACAGTGGGTCCCAGTTAAGTTTGGACGGGTTCCTTCATGAATCACGCACCCCATTTTCTCAGCAGAAATGGCAAAAACTGCAGTTGACACAAACAACCACAAGGTGTCACTTGGGAGTTCTGCCACTACTATTTTTGATGCAACTTGACTTACTGCTTCAATGACGTAGCAGGGGCACGGGAACTTAAATTGATCACGGTAGTTTAAGCTTACACTTGACAGAACATTCTAATATGAAAATGTAGATGCAATTGTTGTAAAATGGTGCAGCTCCTTTAAGAAAGCACCGTGCGCAGGGATGGAGAGAGAGAAAGCGAGAGGGGATATGTGTGTTAGATGCGTGTGGAAAAAGTAGGTGCTGTTGAGACTGGAGCGAGTCATATTCAAAATAATGCAAAAAATAAATCCGCAGATAAAACCAATTATCCTCATTCATTGCAACCTCAGCATGCCTGCTTGCCGATGTTCATACGAAAAAGATATCAAAGCACCTTTTGCGTTTGAATGTAGCACAATTTTTTTTAAACAGCTGGACAAATGATTTAGCTAATTGATTATAGCCTGTACACCAGCAATTGTTGAACAACGTTCAAACGTTCAAACGACAACGAAAAAGATATCAAAGCAACAAGAGGGTTGAGTCTGAATGACACTGAGTTTTTGAAGTTAAGAAATATTTTCGTATAAAAAATGGTCATTCTTCAATATCCTTCACTGACGCCTATGGGAAAAGGCTTAACGTCCCAAAACAACGATCAATGATCATCAATTTTCTCTCTCATATTGCTCCTCATAACCATCTATAAAAAAGTGTTTTTTCTTTTCTTTTTGAGCACGTCCGAATCCCAGGACATATCGCACTGGACCTTATAATAGGCTTGAGATATAATTCCAAAGGGGGCAGATAGGGGCCACTGTGATCTCTTCCCCAATAGTAAAGGGCTTCTTAGATTTAGCAATCCGACTAGCCACTATGAGGCTTTTAGCGCAGCCACGTTCACCGATGTGGTTGCTTTACGCACTAGTTTTTTGTCCTTCTTGCTCGCGTTTCTTACGCTCAAAGAACTCAAGGGGTTTGTCTTTAAGTGTGATGCTTGGACTCTAGATGTCAAATTAGCTTTGATGGTTTCATTGCTTCGTTTGACAACTTATCGCCAAATACCACACATAAAGGACTTGGTGCATGCGAGTCACAGGTCTCTGCGAAACCATATTTTAAATATGACTCGTCATATTTCATATTGAATGACCCCTTATTTTTCTTTGAGGTATCTGGCTCACCATCGTCAGTGGGTATTATTGCGAATGTGACATTATTGCGAATTAAATTGAGTTTATTTAGTTTGCATGCATTTTTTTTAACTCTTGTCGCTACGGGCCCGGTGGTTGGGGACCGCTGCAGTAGCCTACAGAAGTCATCAATAAATTGTTAGGACTGGGGAGGGTCATGCGTTTTTTTCTCAATCACTTTGGAGGGTCATAGAAAAATTTCTTGCTGGCGAGGGAGGGTCACGTCTTTTTTGACGAACGCTCCCAAAACTCCTCCGGTAGCCCCTTAAATAAATAACGAACAGTCCCTAATTGATTATAGCCTGTAGGCCTACACCAGCAATTGTTGAACATTTACCTGTACAGGACATTGACAGTAGCCCAGCCTAACAAGCAGATGTTGCAAAAGACGCAATTAATCAGAATTAAATAATGTAATCTGCATTGCTTTATTTAACAAACTGCAAGCAACAAGAGGGTTGAGTTCGCTGTGAGGCCAAACCCAAGAGCAGAGCCTATCTGTTAAGGCACTCAATAGGCTATATGGTAACGAGCTGTGTGCGCCTGGAAAGACAATAGAAGATGCTTTCTAAATAGCACAGCGAAGACGGCTCTGGTCATCCCATAACCTCCCCCCACTTCCTGTAGCCTGTAACATTATGACTTGTTGCCGTTTTGGGACATTAAGCTTTTTCACGTTAAGCCCACCTCCCCCACCCCCTTTTTTCACAAGCAGTGGGGGAGCGCGGGCACAAATTAACACTTTTTGGTAGACAAAGGAGGGTTCTCCGCACTTCTGTCGTTTGGCGACAATCCGGTGCAACCAGGCCAGGACAGATATTTTAGAGAGAAAGAGAGACGCCGGTGCAGCTTAGATGTCTTCTTAATTTTCTTTATTCTTTAGTAAAAGGTGCAGAACATTATTAAACTTTATTATTAGACAGGCAGGCACTGTACAATCAAGAAATCTTGCCACTGAATCCAAAACTGTGTTTAACATTATATACAAAGCTTATAGGCTATAGTGGACTAGCATGTTGCAGGGGCTGCTAAAAACACAGAGAAACAAACTGAAAACTCGACCAATCACAGCCCTTGTTGGTCCGGTTCGACCGCAGAACGCCACATCGGACTATGCTGCCCCCAAGCGGCTGCAGTTGTACTTACATTTCACCCAGCTGCGTCAATCACCTTGATGGTGAATGAAGTGTCAATTCTTAACTGGGACCCACTGTAATTCACCGCCTTGTGAAGTGGGTGGGTCTCTCTGATAATGCTCTAAATTGGTTTCAAACCTACATTACTGGCAGAGATTTTTATATCAGTCTAGGAGATCATGTGTCTGAAAAACATGACTTGCCTTTTGGTGTGGCCCAGGGGAGCTGCCTTGGTCCCCTGCTATTTTCCCTATATATGCTTCCGTTGGGAAACGTCATAAGTCAGCATAATGTTGTATGTAATAACTTCCATAGCTAAGCAGATGATGCCAAATTGTATATTTCTGTGGAGCCAACTAACCCAGATGGCCTTTGCTCCCTCACTGCATGCCTAACCTCCATTAATCAGTGGATGAGCAAAACAATTTTGAAACGATGACAAAACAGAGGTACATAAATGATGACAAAACAGAGGTACTTTTGGTTTGACCAAAACTAAAGCGAGACATTGTTCTTAGTAATCTGGGGAACTTGGCGCACCAGGTCAAACCAAAAGTAACAAGCCTCGGTGTCATCTTAGATGCAGAGTTAAGTTTTAAGCCCTCTATCAGTAAAGTTACTCAGACAGCCTATTTCCACCAGAGAAACATTGCCAAAGTGCGGCCCTTTTTAACTCAACAAGATGCAGAAAAACTAATTCATGCCTATATCACTAGCAGGTTAGACTACTGCAATGCACTTTTCACTGGTCTTCCCAAAAAACATCTAAAGAAATTGGCACTCATACAGAACTCTGCGGCTAGACTTTTAACTAAGACCAAGAAGAGAGAACACATTAACCCTGTGTTGGCTGAACTGCACTGGCTCCCTATTTCCTATATAATTGATTTAAGGTTATGTTAATTACTTACAAAGCTCTGAATGGCATAGCACCTTCATATATCTCTGAGCTTTTAGTATCTTATCAACCACAAAGGAAACTTAGATCATCAAATTCTAATCTTTTAATCGTACCCAAAGTGCTCCACAAGCAAAGTGGAGAAGCTCCTTTTATCCATTATGCCCCCAAACTATGGAACACCCTGCCTCTGTACATCAAGCAGGCGAGTTCAGTAAATATTTTTAAAAAAGATCTGAAAACATACCTGTACAGGTAAGCTTTTAGTTAACTCATCTTATCCTGTAGACTACCTTTTCAGATTATTCTACATCTGCTGCCATTGGAGGGCGCAGCCAGCCAGAAGCAGATGGGCTCCCCTTATTAAGTCAGGTTCTGCTCAACGTTTCTTCCTGGAATATGGGAGTTTTTCCTTGCCACAGTTGCCATATGGCGTGCTTATGGGGGGCTGCCAGTCTTATGACATGTTATTTTCTATATTTTTGATATGTTGCTGAGTGGATCATAAACGGCCCCAGCAATGAAGAAAAGTGATTGATGACTGACTGACTATTATTGTGTTACATGCTTCAAATGTAAAGCACTTTGAGCTGCATTCTGTGTATGAAAGGTGCTATACAAATAAAGCTTATTATTATTATTATTATTATTATTATTATTATTAAAAAGACCAAATAAAAGACACAAGGTAGAATAATTGTCAAGACATATTCAGAAATTATAACTCAGTGCAGTTTAGTGTTGCACGGTGCTCCGATACTACAAAAGTATTGCAATACCCTGAAATTAAAAATGTCACGATGCCTAATTTTATTAGTATCGATACTTTTGAGAATGACCGTGTTCTTTTGAAGTAACGTGTGTGCACAAGGCATGCTTCTAGCGCCTCCTCCCTTAACCTGTCACTGTGCGTCTTTTCTCCTCACACGTACGTAAGCGCAGCTGTCGTGCTATAAACAGCGAGACATGGCTGCTAGTTCAAGTGATGCTATGGTAACACATAATAATAGGCTAGATTTTGGTCATTTAGGCCTACTATTTGGGTTCAATGTAATTTAGAAATAGGCTAAGCAACCATCGCAAACTTTTACATCTGAAGAGAGATCCTTGCTAACTATCCCGCTAGCTCAGGTAACCTTTGACAATGGTGCTCGCTAAAATCATTAATGAACATTGCAAGACACTTATCTCTTCTATGATCCCAGAAAGATTTTCTTCGACTTGTACATTTTTTGAACATTTATTTTATCTAATGACATACAAAACTTAATTAATTGCATCCACATATCCTTATGTGCTATGTTCAACTTTTATTCACTAGACTAAAACCGTGAGACAAGGTCAATTACTCTCATGTATCTCTTAAAGTGACAGGCACTCAATTACACCTACACATCACCAATGTGCACTCAATTAGACCTAGAACACCACATTAAAGATATGCCTAAGTGTAATAGTTTAAAAATAGTTATAGTTTTAGAATAGTTTTCAAATTGCTAAATATATTTACTAGTAATTATGCAGAATATATGAAATATGACATAAGCCATCATTTTCCATGTATGTTTGTGTGGAGAGAATCAAGCAGAATCTGGGATGGCCACTGGTGTGAATAATCACACTACAGTATATTCAATATTACTGATGATGATGTCAAGGTGGTGGGGCCCCCAAATCAAATACATTTTTTAAAAAGTATCGAAGAAGTATCGAAATCACAATTCTTGACTTGGTATCGGTATCAAAACTTTGGTTTTGGTATCGTGACAATGACAACACTAGTGCAGTTAGTAAAAAGCATCTGGGAACAGTTTGGTCTTAACCCTTAGAACCCCAAGATGTTTTTAGGGCATTTTCACTACCTTTATTCATACAGATTTATTCTGGTCATGGTAAGTGCCACACATACGTATTATATATTGTTTTTTCAGCAGATCTACAATAATTTAATGTATTAGTACTAGCATTGATTGAAAGAATGAAAATATAAAAAGCGTATTATAAAAATTCTTATATTTTGACATGTATCTCACCACAGCAAGTGTAGGGCAGACTGTCCTGAATCTGGCAACACCATTGCCATGGTGGAGGGATTCTCTGGGGCTGAGCAATTTACAGACATATGTGTTGTGCGCCTTACAGAAATAAATGGCATTTTTTTATTTAGTGATTAAAAATGACCTTTCTGCGCTCCATATCTGTGACACGAACTGATCTGACTTCACCCGAGTTTAAGTGTTAGCCTGTGTGTGCCTCATGATTCTCTGCAACTTTTTACTGCATTGCCATGAACAAAGTAAAGGCAAAAAAGGTTGTTTTTTTTGTCGAACAAATTGGGATGCAATGTGAGCCTTGAATTGGATGCCATGCAGGAATTTGCTAGGATCTCAAAACTGGATTATGAACATTCTTTGCCATAGAGAAACACACAATAGTGTTGGATTATAAACATGCTTTGCCACAAAAACAGACAAAAACGTGAGGTAAGTCGAGCTATATGAAGTTATTATTTTGCCGTCACTTTGTCTGTTTTATAACCCAGAAGGATGTACTTGGTACCAAATGATAGCTCTGTGTCCTCTTTCATCTGACATGCGTGGCATATCTATCCGATCACAGGTCCGCGAGTAATTTAAACGAGAGTAATGGGTGTGCAGCGTTGGTATTTGTACATGACGTTATTATTTTGCTGTCACTTTGTCTGTTTCCATAAGCCAGAAGGATCGACATACGTGGTACCAATGGATAGCCCTGTGTCTCCTCTTTCATCTGATATGCTTGCCATATCTATGCGTGCACGGGTTCGCGGGTAATTTAAACGAGAGTAATGGGTGCGCAGGTGAACGCAGAGAAGTATAGACTGTAAATATGATGCAATTTGATTTAATTTCATGATTTGTTTAAATTTTTATACTTTTAATGTACAGACAAGTGCCTGGTCTCTTTGGAAAGCCCCACTTCTGCTTTGTCACGCAATAAAGGTTTCATCTCGCTCCGATGAACAGTTGCGGAGCAATGTAAGAGAAGAAAGGGTGTGTTTTTTGACGCACTTTGCGTCAATCGGGTTCTAAGGGTTAAGTCTAGATTTTAAAATGGCTACAGTTGGGGCCTTTTTAATGTTGTCTTTGAACTATTTTCTCATTTAAATATAGGGTTGACATGATTTGTAATCCTTTTTTATTCCCTTTTTTCAAAGCGTCCCAACTTTTTCAGAATTTGTGTTGTACAATTATTAGTTCTGAAATTGTTTTCACTTATTGTCGAATGACAATAACGCTATGTTGAGATAATTGTTTACATTAAATGATGGTATTGAGCATAGATAATTGTTTACATTACATGACTGTATTGTGCAAAACACTATGAACACTGAACGGCTTACCCCTTACACTTACAGCATCCACTTTGCAACTGAGGAATGCTGTAAATACTGGATGCTTAGTAGTTTTGCATGGTTTATCGATACTAGAAAGGTATCACAATGCCTTCACGCAAAAAAACGATACGATTTCTGATGTTTTTAGAATCGATACTTTATTAAAATAATAAAGTTTTGTGTCTGTGTGGACTGCTCCCACTCTCCATGCTCCTTGCACGCATTTAGGCAAGTGGGCGTGTCAAGCAGGCATCTCTGAGTGATCACACCTTTTTTTATCCTTAAATTCTTCATGTGCATTTGTTGCGGAGACCTCAAATATTGACTCAACATTAATAAAGTGTTGTATTTGCAGACAAAATAATGATTTATGCCATGTGGATACAAACAAAAAGTTTACAAGTGCAAACTTTTAAAGGTCCAATCATACTGAGAACAGGTCTTCCATACTACAAAGTCTGGACAGGTTATGAATAATACTTTTTAGGATATTAATGCACTGCAAAAAATAAAATCTAACCAAATGTCATTAATCTTATGTTAAGATCATACACATCTATTTGGTATTGTTATAAGTATGAAGAGACCAAACCAGCGGATGGACGCACTGGCAGCCAAATTTGCTTGTTTTCAGGTTAAAATGTCTTGAAATAAGTCAAACTATTCTTAATTTAAGTCAAATAATATTATGAGAAAGCGCTAGGTTAGTCTCTTTATACTGAAAACAATCAAAACCAATCTTGATATTACATTAATAACACTTGGTTAGATTTTTATTAGATAAGCAGTTTTTGCAGTGTGCCTAAATATGGCCTCCAAGCTAAGGCATTTCTGAGAGTATAAACATGATGCAGTACAAAATGACGGGTGAAGAAAAATAAGAAAACATTGGAATTTAAAAAACATATTTTACAGGTCTTCGTTTTGGTACCTAAATATTAGTTAAATACATTTTGAGAAAAATCTGAGACAGTGCAGCAACTCATTTCCTGGATTTTGTCCGATTAGACATGGAATGACCCAAATAGAATACTAAGGAATGTCCATAAACTGTTTCAATTAACTTAAAATGCATTAATGTTAACTGCCCTCTAGATAATCTTTTTTTTTTTCTTCAAGTAAAAGTAAGCTAGTATTTTATGTTGTAATTTGTGGGTTTGTGTAAGTTATGTTTTGTTGTAACTATGATTTGTACCAAACTTTTATTACCAAACTGTAAAGCGCTACCACACTAATCATTGGGAAATTTGGTTTCAAATGTTTATGTATTTATGATATTTGTTTGTTTTTGTGCAAACATACTGGTTTAATAAGGCCATGTGACATTGCTCATTGACCAAGACTTCTCAGTGACCTTTGACCTTTTTTGGCAGGTTCATCCCTGTGTAGAGAGTGTGTCATGCAGCGCTGCCAAGTTCTGCGGTTGAAGAATCAGCTAACAGAGGACTACAAGGAGATGTCCAACCTCATCAAAGCACCACCACCAAGGTATCAAGTGAAGCATCATTGAAAATGAGATGACTGCTATGAATGTTATGGTATGAATATTTATTATGACCGCTGCTAGCGTAGCATAAAGGTTTAGTCAGTTTTTTTGTCTTCCGGATTTTTTTTTTTCTTCAGTAAATTTGTCCCGATTCCCGGGACACTGAAAGACCGGGCTGCACGAAACTTGGTGGGTATGTTGCCCCACAAGGGTGACACGGAACCATTGCATTTAGTTTAGATCCGTTGCCCACCCGCCGCACCGGGCCCCCTGAAAGGAGGGTAAGCCGGACAGTTTTCTGTGAATATCTCGAGAACCGTAGGGCCTATCTTTAGCTGACAGGTTAAAATTTGCACGAAATTTGAAGTGCAGGATCATTATGACACCCTCTGAATGCATGCTATGTTTGTGGAATTCCGTTCATGGGGTCTATACAATAAATTAATATATGTGTACATTTAGTGACTACACCAATCGGCTTGTAGATGGCCGGACACAGTTTTCTGTGAATATCTTGAGAACCGTAGGGCCTAGGGTGACCAAATTATTTTGGTATGTTGGTCTCCTGGGGCCATGTCAACACATCCCGTATCCACTCATTTGAGGTGTAGCGCCACCAAGTTAAAAATGAAAAGGCAAAAATGATGCGTTGTAAATGCAGAACTGCATGAAATGAAATTAAATGCATGCCAAGTTTCGTGGAATTCCTTTTATGGGGGGCAATATCAGCTACACACGAACACACACGTACAGGCACACACACACACGCATACACACATAAAAACATGCGCGCACACACACACACACACACACACACACACACACACACACACACACACAGTATAAATGCACACACACGTACAGGCATGCACAAATACACCCAACCAACAACACACACACACACACACACATAAAGACACAGGCACACACGCACACATGCACACGTGTACACACACACACACACACACACACACACACAGAAATACACACACATACATACACAGGCACACACATACACAGTACACATGCTCACACACTAGGGATGACGAAAACTAAAAATGTTCTTGACCGACCACCGAGCCTAATTAGCCTGAGTCCTGCTAACGCGGCGCCAAGGAGCTTGTATGTAATCGGAGGACTAGGGCTGGGACAACGCATCGACGTAATCGATGACGTTGACGCAAAAAATATGTCGACGCAAAATATGCGCATCGATTTGTCAGACCCAAAACGCATGCTGCCAAATATTTTGAATTTTACACCTTCAGTGTTTCCAATACGTTGACTAATCTGTGGTGGGGCGCCACGAAATCAAAATCGGCCGTCACACATTGATGTTCTATGTTGTACTATTTAAATTAAAGATAAGATAAAATCCTTTCATTGAGCTGCACTTTTTACGCACACAGCCTTACCCTGCCCCGCCCGTGCTCTCTTGTAACGAGCCCACTGCCCCTCCTCTGCATGTGCATTTAACACAAAATATTCACAACTGTTGAAGGATTGTTGTTGCCACATAGAAGCATTGCATAGAACACGGCTGGCTAAATTGCTATTAAATCCGCTTAGCATCATGACCATGCTGTGCAAATTTGTTCAAAACTGCTGCAGTCAAGTTAAATCTGCTAAGGTCTTATCACAACATAGTACATTGAGGAGACTAAACTTAGTTAAGTTATGCAATCAAGCAGTATCTCAAAGCTAACGTTAGAATACTGTTTGGATGTCATATTTAGCATGCTTACTTACAGCTGCTTGTCAATTTCGTTACTAATGCAGGGCTCATTTTATTTAACCTGACTCTCGCCAGATGAATTTCGTTCCGCTTAGCTCCGCCTAGCTTCACTCACATCCATCTGGGACCTCTTCCATTTAGAGTGATTTCAGCACGAGATTGTATGGTTGAGCCAATCAGGACGCAGGGCATTTTATTGACTCTGACACTGAATGTTTGCAAAATCCTGATGCAAATGGAAAAGTGTTTTCCAATACTCGAAAGTGCTTGTCCCAATGAGAAGTACAACATGTTATTTGAACTAACTACGTTATGAATTGCATCCACACATCAGCAGCCTTTTAATTGCGTTAGTATTACAATTGCAAGGGTTCCCTCACTAACGTCTTAAAGTGACAGGCACTCAATTAGACCTATACACTACTGAACTTTATTGAATGCTACCTCTGACTAAGAATGCATTACTTTGCACTTGTATAGTCTTTTATTTTTGAATTTTAAGAGCAATAAACATACATTGCAATGTTAAGGAATTCATGTTTTTTCATTCAGATATGTAAAACAACATGGATAAATTCTTATTAGTCAATTAATGGGGAGATAATCAAATCGAATTGGACTGAAAAAATGAATCGTTAGATTAATCGATGCATCGGAAAAATAATCGCTAGATTAATCGTTTAAAAAATAATAGTTTATCCCAGCCCTACGGAGGACAAATGGCTCCTTAGTTTCAAAATGGTTTGGGTACAAGGTGATCGCGTTGAAAATAAAGGTGTTTGTCTAGCATTAGAAGCTCATTTGAAACATTGACAAACACACAAATACAAAATAATATAATATTTAAAATTGAACAGGGAACAGATTAGAATGTTGGTCAAACTATAATATGGAAAATAGTACTAATAAACAGCAATATCAATTCAATCAATAGCCTAATAAAATAAGCAATGAAAATGAGGGGAAAAGCAATAATAAAACAATAATGTCCATTCAATCAGTAATATATAAATAATGACATGGTAAGACTACATTAAGGACAATATCAATAATAAACAATAATGTCAAATTAATCAACAGCCTAATGAAAATAAAACAATACAAACCATAACACATAAGAAGCGCTTAAACAACTAAGTACATGTTGAACAGGAATGTCTTTAGACCCCTCTTAAACAACCCAAAACTACCACAGGAACGGAGAGCACTGGGCAACTCATTCCACCAACATGGAACCACTGAGGAATAGAGTCTTGAATAATCCTAGTTTTTATGACTGGTCGACATAACAGACGCTCATCAGAAGACCGCAGTGGGCGGTTGGGGATGTAAGGCTTGATTATTGAGTTAAAATAACTAGGAGCAGGCCCCAGCTGTGGCGCAACTGGCTGGGGCACCTGCACCGTACGCCAGCGACCCGGGTTCAATTCCCGCCCCGTGGTCCTTTCCGGATCCCACCCCTGCTCTCTCGCCCATTCGCTTCCTGTCACTCTCCACTGTCACTATCATTAAAGGCATAAAAAAAAGGCCACAAATAAAAAAAAAAAATTTAAAAAAATAACTAGGAGCAGATCCAGTCAGTGTCCTATAGATTTAAATTTAATTCTGGATACTATAGGGAGCCAATGGAGATTAACTAGGAGAGGAGTTGCATGTGTCCTCTTTGGCTGATTGAAGACCAGGCGTGCTCCAGCATTCTGAATCAGCTGTAATGATCTTATTACACAAGCGGGTAAGCCAGCTAATAGTGAATTACAATAGTCCAGTTTAGAGATGACCATGGTCTGAACAAGAACTTGTGTGGAATCTTGTGTCAGATAAGGTCTGATCTTCCTAATGTAAAGCATAAACCGGCATGATTTTGCAATAGAAGCTACATGCTCAGAGAAGTTAAGTCGGTCATCAATTACAACGCCCAAGTTACGTGCCGATCTAGTTGGGGTCAGTGAAGTTGAGTCAAGCTGGATGTTAATCTGTTGGGGAATAACTGTTTTAGCTGGAAACACCAAAAACTCAGTTTTTGAGAGATTAAGCTGAAGGTGCCGTTCTTTCATCCAGGCTGAAATATCCTTAAGGCATGCAGAAATCGGGTGGGAAACGCTAGAGTCATCAGGTGGGAAAGACAAGTAAAGTTGAGTGTCGTCTGCATAACAGTGATCAGCCAACCTTCTCAAACCTTCTGGTGACCTTCTCAAAGTAAACGGTAAAACTAAAGCAAGAGGCTACACTGAGATTCTGGAGGAAAAGATCAGGCAGTGTTCAGAGAGACCTGCCCCAATAGGCATCATTGGACCATTAAACCATACAATGATCCAAAACATACAGCCAAACAAGGCAAGAAATGGTTAACAAAGAACAATGTCAACATTTTAGAGTGGCCCAGCCAGAGTCCAGACCTCAATCAGTCAAAAAAGTTAGCACAAGGCCAAAGTGATGGCAAATAATCGTTCCTGCCTCAAAACCCAGATTGCTGCTAAAAAGGTGGGGTCTGAAATCATTGTGGAGACATGGAGAGGCTTGGTAGGTATTATAAGAACCATTTCGAGAGCTTTGATGGTAAATGAAGATGTTTCCATTGATTATTTTAAAAAGGTATGAATAATTTTGGACATGCCATTTTTCATAAAAATGTAAAAAAAAAAAAAAAAAGATAAACGATTTTTTTTTTTGATTCCATGTTTCTACCACATTGTCACATTGCAACCTTTTGGCATGTAGCAGTGTCATTTTCAGTCAGAACAAACATATTGGTCAAGAGAAAATCAATATTACATCAATATTTGCCAGGGGTATGAATAATTTTGTTCTTAACTGTGTGTGTGTGTATGTATGTATGTATGTATATATATATATATATATATATATATATATATATATATATATATATATATAATTGTGTGTCATTGGCATATGAATGATGGGAAATAGTGTACTGCTGAATAATGAAGTGGGAGCATGTTGAAAAGCAGAGGACCGAGAATTGCCAAAATTGCCCATAGAGACAGATATTTACAACTCTGTTCACCAAACAAAGGCTGTTTTTGTGTTTCCACAATGCCCCCACTGCTAAAGGAAATTGAGAGGAATCACTGATAATAACCTACATAACATGCTGATATTATGTTGAAACTAGAATGTAATCCCAGAGGAATTACAATAGTGGATGGAAAGCTGCTGGCTTAATGTTGGTGGGGAAATTCCTGGAAAAAAAAACATTATTAAATCACTTAATCTTTGAGTTCATACAAACCCTCGTACCAAAAGACCTTGTGTGTCAAGGCGTTCTTGAGATATAACACTCAAGGTGTTTTTGACCTTGACCTTTGACCTCCAACATCAATTCACTTCATCTTTGAATCCATACAAATACTCATACAAAAATTTCAGGCATGTATGTCAAGGCATTCTTGAGATAATATAATAATAAATAAAGCTTTATTTGTATAGCACCTTTCATACACAGAATGCAGCTCAAAGTGCTTTACATTTGAAGCATGTAACACAATAATAGTCAGTCAGTCATTATCAATCATTTTTCTTTGCTGTTTATGATATACTCAGCAACATATCAAAAATATAGAAAATGACGTCTTAAGACTGGCAGCCTTAACCCTCTTACCCCCCACAAGCACGCCATATGGCAACTGTGGCAAGGAAAAACTCCCATATTCCAGGAAGAAACCTTGAGCAGAACCTGACTTAATAGGGGGAGCCCATCTACTTCTGGCTGGCTGCGCCCTCCAATAGTAGCAGATGTAGAATAATCTGAAAATGTAGTCTACAGGATAAGATGAGTTAACTAAAAGCTTTCCTGTACAGGTATGTTTTCAGATCTTTTTTAAAAATATTTACTGAACTCGCCTGCTTGATGTACAGAGGCAGGGTGTTCCATAGTTTGGGGGCATAATGGATAAACGCAGCTTCTCCACTTTGTTTGTGGAGCACTTTGGGTACGATTAAAAGATTAGAATTGGATGATCTAAGTTTCCTTTGTGGTTGATAAGATATTAAAAGCTCAGAGATATATGAAGGTGCTATGCCATTCAGAGCTTTGTAAGTAATTAACATAACCTTAAAATCAATTCTATAGGAAATAGGGAGCCAGTGCAGTTCAGCCAACACAGGGGTGATGTGTTCTCTCTTCTTAGTTAAAAGTCTAGCCGCAGAGTTCTGTATGAGTGCCAGTTTCTTTTAGATGTTTTTTGGGAAGACCAGTGAAAAGTGCATTGCAGTAGTCTAACCTGCTAGTGATAAAGGTGTGAATTAGTTTTTCTGCATCTTGTTGAGTTAAAAAGGGCCGCACTTTGGCAATGTTTCTCAAGTGGAAATAGGCTGTCTGAGTAACTTTACTGATATGGGGCTTAAAACTTAACTCTGCATCTAAGATGACACCGAGGCTTGTTACTTTTGGTTTGACCTGGTGTGCCAAATTCCCCAGATTACTAAGAATAATATCTCGCTTTAGTTTTGGTCCAACCAGAAGTACCTCTGTTTTGTCATCATTTAGTTTCAAAAAGTTTTTGCTCATCCACTGATTAATGGAGGTTAGGCATGCAGTGAGGGAGCAAAGGCCATCTGGGTTAGTTGGCTCCACAGAAAGATACAATTGGGTATTATCTGCGTAGCTGTGGAAGTTTACATTATGCTGACTTATGACGTTTCCCAATGGAAGCATATATAGAGAAAATAGCAGGGGACCAAGGCAGCTCCCCTGGGCCACACCAAAAGGCAAGTCATGTTTTTCAGATACATGATCTCCTAGACTGATATAAAAATCTCTGCCAGTAATGTAGGTTTGAAACCAGTTTAGAGCATTATCAGAGAGACCCACCCACTTCGCAAGGCGGTGAATTAGGATGCTATGATCAATTGTGTCAAATGCCGCACTCAAATCCAGAAGAATAAGGATTGAGACTTTGTTTGAGTCGGTAGCTAGTCTGAGATCATTGACTATTTTTACTAGAGCCGTTTCTGTGCTGTGATTTGATCTAAAACCTGATTGGAATTTTTCAAGGATACTGTTTTCATTGAGGAAGGTATTTAACTGATTACAAACAACTTTTTCAAGTACTTTGCTCAAAAACGATAGATTTGATATAGGCCTGTAGTTGCTCAGATTGGTATGGTCAAGATTTGACTTTTTAAGTAAAGGTTTCACAACAGCGGTTTTAAAAGCAGTATACCTGTTTCTAATGAGGTATTTATTACCTTGAGAAAAAAGGGAGCTAAGCCATCATATACTTTTTTGAGGAATGTAGTAGGGATTGGATCTAAAACACATGTTGAGGAGCCGGTTTGAGTTATAATTTTACCAAGCTCAGATTGAGTAATAGTGCTAAAGGACCTTAATTTTGGGGGGCTGTTTTTGGGTGTACTATCAAACATATTACTTGTGTTACCAATAGCCTCCCTTATAGAAATGACTTTGTTTTTGAAGAAGTCTGCAAATTCTTCGCATCTTAGAGAGGATGCCTGACTGAGTGTATCAAAAGGTGTTTGATGCAATAGCCTATCAATGGTAGAGAACAACACCCTAGAGTTTCCACTGTTTTCAGCAATTACCTTAGAGAAGTGGTTCCTCCTCTCATTCCGAATAGCTCTATTATAATTTGCAATTTTTTCTTTTAGAATGGCACGGTGAACCTGTAACTTAGTTTTTCTCCATGTTCTCTCAGCTTTCCTACATGATCTTTTTAGATCATGGATATTGCACTTAGAGTGTTCATTGACTTGACCTTTGACCTCCAACATCAACTCACTTCATCTTTGAGTCCATACAAACACTTGTACCAAATTTGAAGCATATGCGTCAAACCGTTCTGGAGATATAATGCGCAAAGCATGAGATATGGCTGTGACTTTTATTGACACAAGGGAAACACTTAAACAGGATGTGTAGTTTTAGAGAGCACCAGATTGTATGCATTAGAAGCTGAGACAGTTTGATTCACAGGTGACACCTGTGCCAGTGTTCTAATTAGCCCGGGAACTACTCTGGGAGCTTAACGAGCGCAGCTGGCTTTAGGCCATTATGACATCACAGCCATTCAAGTCTATGGGGGAAAAATTAGCTTTTTACCATTTTTAATTCCGTATTTCTCAAAAAGTATAAACTTTTAAGAAAATCTGAAAAAGTTACTCTGTTGTCCAACTCCAGATCTACAAAACGGTTATTTCAACATGTCTGTACGTTAAGCGGTTAGAGTCGCATTAATTTTTGAAAAGGTAAAAAGAAAAAATGGTTATAATAATAAGAAGAAGAAGAAGAAGAAGAAACCAGGAGATTTCAAGATAGTGGATTCCATCCACTATAATTATGTTTTCCAAGACAGGTTCCAAACTTTTGGAGGGTTGTGATGTGTAACTTGCTGAATAAAATAATGTAATACAATCCTTCTATTGTTTCCCAGTGGTAAAGGGTTTTGGGTAGGCAAACTGTCTCTACGCATCTGGAAGCAGCTGGCATTCGAGCAGATGGAAGAGGATGAGGAGCATACTAAGCATGGTGACCACAAGACCAATGGTGATCGCTCCAACATCATTGTGAGCAAAGGTACTTCTTGGGAGTTTTCTGGCATAGGTAAAGCTTTTGGGGATTTGGAGTGCCACTGGCCAATGGTTATGTTTATATCCAATCAACACATAACCAAGTTACACAAAAGTTACTTTTTCAATTCAATTAAGTTCAGTTGAATTGATGTATTGCCTATTAATCCCCATTAATCATAGGCCATAGGAGTGTGGCCATAAAGTCAACGCAATTATTTCAAAGATTTTAGCAGATTCTGATTTTATTTACATTTCACACAGCATCCCAACTTTTTTGGAATTGGGGTTGTAGAACTGGGGACTCCAAAATTATTTTCCTGAGGCGGATCCCTGTGCAGTTTGTAGTAGGACAACTGAAACAACACAAAATAAACTGGGCAAGACTCAAAAGTGCTTGTCCCAAGGAGAAGTAGTACGAACCGTTAATCGAATCGGACTGAAAAAATGAATCGTTGGATTAATCGATGCATCGAAAAAATAATCGCTAGATTAATTGTTTAAAAAATAATTGTTTATCCTAGCCCTAATACACATACAAATAGGGCCAAAACCTATGGCTTAAAATGATTTCATAATGACAGAAAGCTATGTAAATCTCGTGGTAATTACCTTTATGATAGGGTAACTTGTAACTTCTCACATGAGGAGCTGGCAGTGTTAAGTGCAGTAGACAGTAAAAGAAAGTGTCAACGCTAACCAGGCTAATAAACAAACCATGCCACGGTGAGTTAACGTCGAAGGGTAAAGTCACGTGACTTCTAGTTGTAGTCTGTTTCTAAAAAGAAAGGAGCAATTTCGTTTTTTAAAAGAAGGCAAAATAGTGTGATATTTTCAGTTATTATTACTGTTTATTTTCACAGTAGATTATTACTGTACACACACTAAAAAATGTTGAGGCAAATTGTAGACCCTTCCATATACAACTAAACACGGATGTTGACGGTCTTGCTTAAGTGGATTTAAAAAAAAATCATTATTCTATGTAATTTGCACTTTCAGAAATAAGAGATGCTGTAGGCCTATTTTCAGTTTTATGAACCGAACTGTGAATTCTGTGTACCGTTACACCCCTAATATATATCATCATCAACATTCTTCATATTCTAAAGGTCTAAAAGGAATAAAAACTCAGGATCTAATAGCATTCCTGTGTAGCTAACGTCCAAAACGCCACTCTTCTTCACTGTGGCTAAATAGTTAGTCAGAGAATATGAAGAATGTTGACTTAGAATGTGTATTTAGAATTTAATGGAGAATGGTTACTTGAAATGGCGTTTAGCCATTTAGAATGTTTGCAGAGAATGCGGATTTAAAATGGTAACAGAGAATGTCTATTAAGAATGTGCATTTGGAATGTAATGGTGTTAAGTGCTTATGATGAGCAATATAGAAATTTGGTGATCACTGATCGTTGTTTAGGTACATTAAACCATGTTAAGCTTTTTCCTTTCAATAGACCTCAATGAAGCAGAAACGCTTAATGTCAGATAACGTCCATAAAAATTGGACTTTGGGTTCGATTTTTTTGACAGTTTTATGTGCTTATGAGGAGCAATATATGAGATAAATTTGGTGACTGATCACTGAGCGTTGTTTAGGTACATTGAACCACGTTAAGCTTTTTCCTTTTAATATAGGCCTCAATGAAGTAGAAACACTTAATGTCAGATAACGTCCATAATAATTGGACTTTGGGTTCGATATTTTTATAGTTTTAAGTGGTTATGATGAACAATATATGAGCGAAATGTGGTGATCACTGAGCGTTGTTTAGGTACATTGAATCACGTTAAGCTTTTTCCTTTTAATATAGGCCTCATTGAATCAGAAACGCTTAATGCAAGATAACATCCATAACTAGAAAAGCATTTCCTGAAGGAAATACAGTGCATGAAAATGCAAAAAATAATATGTAAAATATCATGCAGAGAAAAAAACAAATAATGCCGATATAGTTGCAATAGTGTTGCTAGGGTACATATGTTGGTTGTTATGCCAAATTAAGTGGATGCTATGCTGGTTGCTTGGGTAATCCTGTTGGTTGCTATGGTGGTTGCTAGGTTGACATTGTGGTGGTTGCTAGGCTGACATTGTGGTGGTTGCTTGGCTGTTGCTAGGGTATTTGACATGTTTGGTAGGCTGTTGCTAGGGTACTTAAGGTGGTTGCTAGGCTGTTGCTAGCTCAGTTGTGGTGGTTGCTATGCTGGTTGCTAGGTTAAACTCATTGATTGCTATGTTGGTTGCTAGGTTGTAACTGTGGAAGTGGTTGCTAGGCTGTTGCTGGGGTATATGACATGGTTGCTAGGCTGTTGCTAGGGTACTTGAGGTGGTTGCTATGTTGGTTGCTAGGTAGATGAGGTTTAATATAGTTGGAATGACTGAACAGTTAAATAGGTGGATAGTTTAAATGGTTAAATTATTTGCTAGGTAGATGAGGTTTAATATAGTTGGAATGACTGAACAGTTAAATAGGTGGATATTAAATGGTTAAATTATTTGCTAGGTAGATGAGGTTTAAAATAGTTGGAATGACTGAACAGTTGAACAGGATGTGTAGGCTAGTCTTAAGAGAAGGAGACTATGCTTAAAGCCTGAGAAACTGACAGTTGATGCAGGTGGCCTGGCCACCTGGCACAAGATTCTAATTGCTGTGATGTCATAAAGGCCTAATAGTTTTTAATTAATAGTTTAATTAATCAATCAATCAGTTTAACTGGCTCTTTGATGGGGCTTAGTTGAGCAGTTGGAAGTTGATACAGGTGCAAATCAAGTTAATTAGCCTATTGTGATGTCATCAGGCCAATGTTAAGTCTATGGGGAAATTTTGAATAGTTTTTTATTAATAGTTTAAAAAGTTTCAAAGAGGAAAAATACAAAGCCCAGATGTCCTAAGTAAGACCTACGTAACATAGTTTGAATGAAGTTTCTACGTTAAACGGTTAAAGCTGCATTAACTGCGTTAGAAAAAGAATAAGAAGAAAAAGAAGAAGAAGAAGCCTAGGAAGAACAGTACAGTGAATTTTCATGCATGTCATTTCATGTCATAGTCTTATAAAACGCTTAATGTCAGGTAATGTCCATAATAATTGGACTTTGGGTTCGATATTTTTATAGTTTTAAGTGGTTATGATGAGCAATATATGAGAGAAATTTGGTGATCACTGAGCGTTGTTTAGGTACATTGAATCACGTTAAGCTTTTTCCTTTTAATATAGGCTGAAACGTTTAATGTCAGATAACATCCATAATAATTGGACTTTGGGTTTGATATTTTGACAGTTTTATGTCCTTATGAGGAGCAATATGAAAGATAAATTTGGCAATCATTGATTGTTGTTTAGGTACATTAAACCACGTTAAGCCTTTTTCTCGCCATTGGTGCCAATGAAGAAGAAAATGTTAATGTGAGATATTTTCTATAATCGTTGGATTTCAGTTTAGTTTGAAGATATGGACAGGCATGACAAGATATGGCCATGAGAAATTTGGTGATTGATCGTTGTTTTCTGACCTTAAGTCACATTAAGCTTTTTCACGTTAAGCGTTTTAGAATGTCCCGTTTGCAGACAGACTTATACTTCATAGGCCTGAGTGTCACAATCACTACATTTCTGTTAGCTAACAAACTCGCGGTTTTATGTGTTCACTGAACGCTCATTTTCAGTAGGCCTAAACTGTTCGTCAAAGGTCATCATCTCTGGCCCCAGCTTGATAAAAAAAAGTAGGCTCTGATTTAGCCTAGTCTACTGTATGACTTCAACGTGGTGATCTTTAGTATCGTTCTGTAGCTTACAGTATCAATCAATGCCCTGTTTACCGACAATGCTATAGCGGACTTTTACCGGCAATGCTATAGCGGACTTAAGCTGCCACCTCGTGGCAATATGTTGTACATATCACGCAGCTGCGTGAATCACGGAAAGCGCGAATGAACCCACTGTAGTTCTCCAAACTCTTTTTTTCCCCCACAATTAAAGTCAGACACAATTGTGTTCTCAGTAGATTTTAATGGCATTCATCAAGTTTATGAGAAAGTCCATGCTCCACTTTTCTGCAACAGCAAAAGTAAGGTGGTTTCTATTCTATTTTAGATAACCCACAGCTATTGTAGAAGTCTGCCTTAATTCTAAAGTAAAATGGGAGAGTATGGAAAAATAACCACAAGGTCTTCATGATATTTTACTGCCATAAAATAGCATCCGAGTATGTTTTTGACAGACCAAAGTGGCAATAACCTGTTATTAAAGAAAAGGGTAAAATACTCTGTTCATCCATTCTATCTATTCTTTGACGGATTGTATGTGTTTACAATACAGGTGCAAAGACGACAGACAGAGAAGACATGGATACTGAGGGCATGAAGACCATCAATGAAGACATCCTCTGTCCTCATGGTAGATATCTGCACACACTTAATTGCAATGCAGAAATTTTACTTGGGCCCTCACTCTACTCTCTGTGTTTTCACCCTGTTCTCCAGGGGGCCTCAGTATCCTGGCGAGTGAGAGGAGGCTGGTGTCTGTGGAGGTGTGGGACAAACTGAAGGTGTACTTCCCCAAAGCACCTGAGTTCATCTATCAGCAAGAACCCTGTCAGCATTGTCTGGTAATGACTAATGACTAACTAGCAAAAAAAATGTTAAATAAGAAATCAATCTGTGAAAAAGACATCTTGAGCATGAATGGTCTTATATGGTTATGGGATTTGGCATACGTTTTTGTCCAAAGCGACATACAAATACAAAACAATATAATACTTCAATTTATATAAAATGTTGGTTAGACTAGATTAAAGAGAAAATAAACAATAATGTCCATTCAATCAAATATAATAGGTGAAGATCACGCGGGATTATAGGAGATAAGTAGCTTGTAATGACAACTTCTATGATTTTGGTCATGACAAGGAACTATCTCCAGATGTAAATGGTTCCGTATCCTATTACTCATATTCCATTGTGGAAGTGGAAGCAGTGAGAACTGTGACCATTTTTTGGTTGCTTTTTCATTTTTGAAGATACATGGATTTTCATTAAATCTGAAATTCAAGTAGTTTCACTGGAAATTGACATCAATAACGACTTTCGCCACTAGGGCGCGGCCATGTTTTAAAAATGCAGGCGCTACGTCATCAGAATGGTTAGCGTTTGTTCGTGGATGTTTTATCCATTAAGGACGTTCACTTTATTTCAATATGCCTACGCAAATTCTGTTGACGTTTGTTTTTGTGTTTGTACAGTAACAAGGGCTGCTGTAATGTAGCCTGTAGGCCTATCAGAGACCGTACTTAATTAGATTTAACTTCAGTCGCAATCAGTGTTGCCAGTTACCTTGAAAAAGTAATCTGATTACTGATTACTCCTTTAAAAAGTAACTTAGTTACTTTACTGATTACTTGATTTTAAAAGTAACTAAGTTAGATTACAAATTACTTTATTAGTTACTTTCAGCAGCTGCCAACAACACCCCCGCTGCCTCAACATAAAAATGACAACCGGTTTTGATAGATAGATACTTTATTGATCCCCAAGGGGAAATTCAAGGTCTCAGTAGCATACAGACATCACACACAACATGCACTTACAGCAGAAAAAGTTATATACATAAAAAAAAAAACTCCACTGTACAATGTGATACATTTTAGGGATTAAATATCTAAAATTGTATTAGGCCTATTTGTAATGGAAATGACTGACACATAGTAAGCTAAACCAATATAAGTGATAGGCTATTTAACCATAAGCAATGACCGACGGTGAACCCGCGCTCAAAACAACTTTAAGAAAAATTTAGATTGGAGCAGCTACGTGTAGTTTGGGAGAAGACATTACATTTTGAAGCTAATCCAAATCATTGAATGGATTTGTGAATTCGGTTTCATGTTCACAAAAGCTGGTAACATTTTGGCCTTGGCCTTATGGCCTCAGCCAAGGGTCCCTTGAGCTGAAAAAGGTTGAAGGCCCCTGTACTGTATTATGGTAAAGAAATGTGAGCTTCACACAAGCATTGGTGCTAGTAAGGTGTATTGTTATGTTATTTATAATGTGCAATTAATGGAAATATTATTTCTTGTTTATTCTCATTTCAAACCACACACACACACACACACATCATATTGTGGCTATTATAGATGTGTTCATGATTATCCAGCTACATTTAATGAGTTAAGTGAAATATATTCACACACACACTCAAAACACTGGATGTGGTGGACATTCCTTTATTCTAAGATACATCAATAGGCTCTCAAAACAAAACCGTATTAGGGGATGGAATATATAACATCAGTGTTTCCCATACATTGACTAAACTGTGGCAGGCCACCACGAAATCAAAACCGGCCGCCTCACAATAATGGTCTATGTTTCATATTTGGTTAAAAAAAAACACAGTGAAACGTTAACTGCTGCTATTGGTCAATTCCTCTGTAGGTTATCTGACAGCCCAGTGTGAGAGGCGCAAGTTGTGCAACATTGTTTATTTTTGCAGCTAATCACTGCTGTTGTTTTATTTTATTGATTTGATCTTGGTCATGGAAGCTAGATTTGAAGGCATGAAAATGCGCTGTTCTGTTATCCGAAGTCGTCGTCTTATTATTCTTCCCACCAAATTTCTGTGTCTAATTCAGCTTCAACCGTTCAACGTAGAAACTTTGTTCAAACTTTGTAACGTAGGTCTTGAAAAGGACACTTGAGGAATGTATTTTTCGTTTTTGTACTTTTTGATATTAACCCTTTACCCGCCAAAGTCGCAAAATTGCGACAAACGTCATTGATTAAAACAGACGATAGATCCATGTACGGTGACAAATCTCATTTGTACTCTCCACCACTAGTTAGCAGACACCCAGAGCTTTGATTCAAGCTCAACCTTTTTTTTTTTAAGTTTTCAGGAAGCATGCGAGAAACACACAAAGAAGGCGTGCATTTCCTCCATAACGCGGAAGCGATGCGGGCCATAGTTTTGCACAAATTGAAGCAGAAATACACCAAATGTTGAAAAAAAAGTTCATGTGTGATGAAGTCTCGGGTCTTTTATTCACCTATTCTGATTCTAAAGGATAAAATCTGCATTTTGGAGGATGTGATCGATCGATAGATAGATAGATAGATAGATAGATAGATAGATAGATAGATACTTTATTGATCCCCATGGGGAAATTCAAGGGTCTCAGTAGCATCACAGACATCACATACAACATGCACTTACAGCAGAAATGGTAAACATAAGTATAAGTATAAACATATAACTAAACTCCACTGTACAATAAAGACAGTAGAAGATAAGAAAGATAAGAAAACTAACAAAACTAAATACGGTAAGACTTTACTTGACGGGTGAGTTCATAACACAGTCATAGCTGCTGTCATAAACTGCACATAAAGCATTCATGACTGTTTCATGAGACATGACTTAACATTCATACCAAACCTTTCATGAATGTGGAAAACAGAACGACGACAATTTGTCAAAATAAAAGTTCATCAATTGCAAAGCAGCATGGCCGTTTTTGTAAATATTTCATGAATATCTTATGAAGATTACATTGAATGTCACTTTACTATACAAGTTGTGAAGTAATCATTGAGTTTAACACTGGGAGGTAAACTAGCCTACATTCAGCTGACTTGTATTTGTGTAACCTGGACTGGTTGGACATTCCCAGTAGCAAAAGATGAGAAATTATCTGCAAAGGTTACATCATAAAACAAATACATTTTTATGAAACAAAACTTATCTGCTTGACCATGTTCTGTCTTTTTGGCACTGGAGTAGCCCATTGACTCAGATGTGACATGGTCAGGTAAGAGGGTTGGAACAAAAACGGCAATGCTGCTTTGCGATTGGGACTTTTATTTTGACAAGTTGTCGTCATTCTGTTTTCCACATTCATGAAAGGTTTGGTATGAATGTTGTCATGTCTCATGAAACAGTCATGAATGCTTTATGTGCAGTTTATGACAGCTGCTATGAATGTGTTATGAACTCACCCGTCAAGTAAAGTGTTACCCCAAATACTAAATACACTACAGTGGGCATCGCTTTCAAATGACCACTTCAGTCGCACATTACGAGGCGTGAAGCTGCGTGAAGCTTTAGTACCACTTTCAGCCACTGTGCGTCGCTCTGCCACTGTACATCGCTCTGTCAGTAGCCTGACTGCCGCCCCTTCTGAAAAAGCAGGAGGCTAGGCTACCTTTAAATGTAATTGTTACCGAGAGGAATCCCAGCCTACGAATTCAATAACAAAATAAATCGTAATTAAACATTACCTCGATTAAGGCTATTTGGGTATGGCTTAAGGCTTGACTACACGGTGGTAGCGAAAATCGAAATCTGCTTTTGATAGCCTACCGGTGCCGCTCCACAAAATGAAAAAATATCTTAATTTGCTGTCTGTTATTGTCAGTGTTGGGGGTAACGCAACTACGCAAATCAAAACAGTGTCTTAATTTGCCATACTTCTTGACTGCAATGTAGTCAATTGACTGTTTGACATGTCATTTTTATTTTTCTGTACAATAAACAAATACATCTGCTTTATGCTGCAGAATTACATTCATATTTGGCTGACTGCAGATGCGCCACTTCCCCTCCCCATATTCCAAGATTAAGATAGTAGCCTATACAAAAAGCACTTCATACTATCATACAAAAATAGTTAAAACGAATAGCTATTTGCAATTTGACAAAACACTGGTCCTCATTTTGCGAATGCGAGGACGGTATGAGCCTGTTGCATTTAGTTAGATGTCCGAGTCACGCATAATGTTTGAAAACCACTGGCTCGTAATCACAATAATTTAACACACGACAGTTGGATAACCTACTTCATCATGTCCCCATGCCTACATTTTTGTGAGTAGCATAGAGATCGTTAAAAACAATAAAGTATGGCTCTCCGTTTGGGACATCGAAAACTTATATTTTTAATAGACTACCGTCGAAGATGCTGACTTGCAAAAGCCTCGGGATAACACGTTATCTCCACTATCATCAGTCATTGATCAAAGTGGGAAATGAAATAAAAGTTTGAGAACCACTGGCTTAACAATTTACCTGCAGTCCAGAACACAGAATCTGTTGCAATATTCTGATGATCGGTGATGATATCGGCAAATGTTTGTTTTCCAAAGTAAGAATTTCACTTCACCATGCACCTTCGACAATGAATAGCTCATTACACTTGTTACTGTTAAACGTAGGCCTACCTGGTATCATTACAAACATTATTCTGTGTCCTAAAACTGGCATATTTTATGGCATTGTGTCATGTAAGTTTGTTGCAAAATCTAGAGAAATGTGTGAGGTGGTCAGCGGGGGACAATTGAGCCACACATTGGATTGTGTTATTACTTGAACATTCCACACTATCCACAGCTGTGGTAGGCCTATCAGGGGCAGGAGGATTACTGTTAGCGCAGGCTTTATATAAAATTCTTCAACAGAAGGCCTCGAATGTTGTCTTGTTTGTGGAGCGCTTTGCTTCGCTTCTGTAATCTCGGCTTCATTGAAAATGAGGGCTTCCCTCAATGACCCTCCGAGAATAAATAAAGGTTGAATGAATGAATGCCCAAAATAAAGGCCTGTGGTTTGCGCAGCCTACAGTAAATAACAGACCCGCCAGAATGTGCGTTATGATGCTTTTTTACGAGCAAGATGTTTTTGGTACCCTACGCACACTGCATGTTCTTAAATAACAATGATCATCAGTAATATTCAACCATTAATTTGGGTAAATGGGCAAGCGTGACCACCTTGATTGGCTGATGATTGTAACGGGGGCATGATTCCAAACACCTCCCTTACGATGATGAGTGACCGGTGACAGGTCTCAGAATGCGTGTGCTACACAAGGACGGAAGATGATGAATAACTGGGGCCGTAGGCTATTCACAAAGGCTTTTATCTTACTACTAGGAGTAGGCTACTCCTAAATCGCACTTAAAGATTTTAGCTTGCCTTTCAGACAACTCCTAAACTAGGAGTGAGTCTTCGTGGCTATGGATGACGTCATTACTCATGCACGAGCTTGACTGAAGTTACCACCTTGATTGGCTGACGATTGTAATGCGGGAATTCCAAACACCTCTCTTCCGATGATGAGTGACTGGTGACAGGCCGGAGAATGCGTGCGCTACACAAGTAGTGCGAAGGACGGAAGATGATTAATAACTGAATAAAAAGGCCTAGCCTAAATGAATAAAGAGTAAGGCAAAACAAATAGCCTAGTAGCCTAATGAAACATAGGCCTATGGATTGATGCAGTAGCCTACCTTTGCAACATTATTAAATTAATCTGTCACCATATGCCTAGGCTACGTTTGCAAAGAGAAGAACATTTTAATTTGATTCACAATGAAACGTTACATTTCATTTACATGTTAACAATGAGTAGTTTTGGTTGTTGTTGGTGGCGTTATTGCATCCCTTTTATGAATGCAAAATTGTTCCCTCGCGATTGGAAGCTCCTGTTGCGCATAGGCTACGCATTTCAAAACATCGCAACGTAAAATGCCACAAAAAAGCTGTTTATGAATAGGTGTTAGTGAGTTAGGAGTCCTCTCGACTTAAGCTGTCCCAGACTTAGGTGCTACTTTTAGGTCTAAAATGCTTCGTGAATTACTTTTTATGAAAAAATTAGGAGTCCTAAAGTTAGGAGTGACACGCCCATTATTTCTAGGAGTTGCTCCTAAATTCGCCAGTTAGGGGCTACTTTTAGCCTTAAAATTCTTTGTGAATACGGCCCTGAATAAAAAGGCCTAGCCTAAATGAATCAAGGCAAAACAGCCTAGTAGCCTAATGAAACATACGGATTGATGTAGTATCTTTGTAACATTATTAAATTATTCTGTTACTATGCCTACGTTTGCAAAAGAAAACATTTTAATTTGATTCACAATAATGTTACATTTAATTTACATGTTGACAATGATTAGCCTAGTTTTGGTTGTTGTTGGCGGCGTTATTGCATGTTAGATATGCCTACAATGCAAAATTGCTTCCTCACGATTGGAAGCTCCTGTAGCTGCATAGGATTTTAAAACACGGCAAAATGCCGCATGTTTGTGAATAGGTCTGTGAGTAAGGAGTCCTCTTGACTTCTTTTAAGCTGTCAGAGGTGGGAAGGTGTGATTTGTTGGGGGCAGGGCCGGTTTAACTGGGCACAAATGTCTGATGGCCCCCCTTCCCCCCAGCCAACATGAATCGGGTGGTTAGTTAATAGGCCTATCGTGAAGATTTTTCCTGCCATCTACAGTAAGGCACGAGCGCATCTGTGAGGCCAAGCCTCACCAAGTAGCCTGTTTGTTTACAACTAACATTCCATTTAATTAAACTGCTTTATAGGCTATGCCGAAATAGTTTTCAACATTTTGAATATTTTATATATATATATATATATATATATATATATATATATATATATATATATATATATATATATATAGGGGTGTAACGGTACACAGAAGTCACGGTTCGGTTCATACCTCGGTTCGGACATCACGGTTCGGTACGAGTTCGGTACAATGGAGGGAAAAGCCAAACAAAAATGCAGAGAGCATTTTTTTTTGTACATGTCTCAGGCTGTACCACCTAGTGTCATACAGTCTTTTCCCTGAGCTATCTGCAACAGCCTGAAGTGTGTAAGATGTAGGCTAAACAGTACAATACTGTAAGTACCCAGACTCGTGTAACTTGTAAACAAAATAAGACAATCAGCTATAAAACTGAAAATAGTCCTACAGCATCTCTTATTTCTGAAAGTGCAAATTACATAGAAAAATGTTTTTTTTTAAAAATCCACTTAAGCAAGACCTTCAACATCTGTGTTTAGTTGTATATGGAAGGGTCTACAATTTGCCTCAATATTTTTTTTTATTGTGGTTAGCGTTGTCACTTTATTTTACTGTCTGCACTTAACACTACCAGCTCCTCATGTGAGAAGTTACAAGTTACCCCAACATAAAGGTAATTACCACGCGATTTACAGAGCTTTCTGTCATTACGAAATCATTGAATTTAAGCCATAGGTTTCGGCCCTATTTGTATGTGTATCCAAAGGCTGCTGAAGCGCAGGGGAAGTTTTTTCCCCTCGTTTCAGTGATTGGTAGCCTACATCATCTGGGTGATGGCTTCGAATATGTGTAGCATTTTTTCCAGTCACATACCCAACAACTGCTAAACAACGCCGACACACAGTTTCATCTTATCCACCACTCTTTCGCCTGTACTAACGTTACTGTACTCTCAAACTTGCGATCTTAAAGAGACCAGCGGATCCTCTAACTCTTGTGGGTCTAACCTTAGTGCTGCTAATGACTGACGGACTCGACCGACGACCTGACAAAAAAAAACATAGGCGCCAATCAGAGCTTCAGAGCTAAGGCGAGGCTACAGATTAGCGTTAGGTGTCGCTAAAGAACTCCTGTAACTCTCGCTACTTAACAGTAATTGCGCATGACATTAATTAATCCGCACACAAGTTTTATGTATTTTTATACCGTGTATTCTCCGTGTAAATTCATGCACCGAACCGTGACGCCCGTACCGTTTCGGTTCAATACGAATACATGAACCGTTACACCCCTTATATATATATATATATATATATATATATATATATATATATATATATATATATATATATATATATATATATATATATATATATATTATTATATATTAGTGTCGGGTGAATTGAAATGTTCTCAAAGTAGATGGCTGAAAGCTGCTTGGGATCCCCCCCGTCAAGCAATATAACCATACAAACGCGCTTCCTGCACTCATTGTTTCAAAAGGAGTAATTTTGGCTTTGTCAGAACTCAAGAGCTGTGGACGCAAGGCACGGTATATACGCCCAATGAAAATAAATTAACGCAACGCAACACAACACAGACCCCGCTTCTCTCGCGTCAGTCACTGACAGTAACCTAGAATAAATGCATGGGGAAAAATACTTCCCTATGACAAAGACATCGTAAAACACTGAAAGTTAATATTTTGTCACTAGCAACATACATCTGTCCTTTGTTAAATGTATTATGTTCCAAGTAGCCTATGCGTAATTCTGCTTCATAAAGTTGAACAAATACATGTGCTTATTTCACAGAAAAATATAAATAGCCAGTTAGGGTCTACAGTGCAGAGTTGGTAAGTTATGGTAGGCCAACTTGCTAGTGAACATACAAACAGGGGGAATTCTTTCTCTTGTAGCTGAGTAGCCTCAGGTGCGCACGTAGACATAAGGCCGAACATGCAAGCGCCAATGAATCGTGCTCTCACGACAATCACGCCGTTAAACTTAAATAGTTTAACATCACTCTAAGTTTGCCTTCAAGCAAGGAAAACGATGATTTGAAGACATCTGTTTCGTTGGAAGGGCAAGGGGTAGCAACAGGGCAACACAGAGACAGGCCCGATGGCAGGGCTGTTATGAGAGTATTAAAATATGGGATATTCTACGGGAAAACATTAAAACGGCAAGACAGCGGGGAAAGTTAAAATACGTGATAAACACGGAAAAAGTTGGCATGCATTGTTTCGGTCCCCGTGCACAGGGATTATTTGTCATATTATTAATCACATATGATTATTTGTGAAATTGTGCAAACAGGCGCAACACATTTGAAAAGGAAGGACTGGTAGCATGCAAGCTCACGGGAAAGATTGATTTAAGAACGTTATCACACTAACGTTATCACGCTAATGAAGTAAACTTGTGACCATCAAAAATCGTTTATCGCCTGTAACTCCGTGATAACAGGACGTAACAGGAAGGCATTTGGCTGAGCAACGGAGGTTAATATGCTCTATATTTTGTCCAAATGATGTCTGTCTATCATCGTTGCACTCGGAGAAAACCAGAATGTTTAATTTGTCCTGCGTTTTTTCTACGGCTGCAAACGGGATTCACTCGCAGTTAACCAAATATTTCTTTATTAGGGCAGGGCAGGCATATTTCTGGCTATTAAATTATTTCTAAACCAGTCTGCTAAAGTCTGTAGTGAAGTCTGTGTAGGGTTTTCCAGGGTCCATTTCTTTTTACGAGACACCCTGCTCACTTGAGCCATCTACCGGTTGTTTGGGTTGTTGCAGCGTCTCACTGGAAAAATACAAATCAAATACTTGGCAACTATTTCAACGTAATAAACCCGTTTAGAAATCATTCAGATGGTTAAATGACCTGTTCCGGTGAAAATGGTGACTTTCCCCGCTGCGCCTAGCGTCCCCAGGCGGAAAACCAACCTTGCAACATTGAGACTTACCGTCCCGGAAAGAGAAGTGAGAAACAAGAAACTCGTTTTAAATCGTGTTTCTTACCTTGTAACATCCACATAGTTCTGCCAAACTTATGCTAACCGTTCGCTAGCTTGTAAACAAATCCATGTGCTTTATCGTTACCTTTTCCCACAGTTTGAAATAGCATAATGCACAATTTCTCCAGCAGAGGGGGAAATCCTGCCAAGTTTCCCTTTAAAGTCGCGTGATACCGCGTGATCCCACGCGCGGACCGCGAGTGAAGCTGGCCAAGTCGAAGCACTGCCCACTGTATATAAATTAAATTAAGAAAGTCCAATGTGCTTGAGGTTGATCAAGCATAAGACACTTGTAGAAAGTCCAATGTGCTTGAGGGTGATCAAGCATAAGACGCTTGTAGTGACAGGGCCGGGACTGGTAAGGTGCTAAAGGGAGTGAGTGTCATGGTGAAGGTGCAAAAAGTAGTCCAACCAAAGTCATTTAGTTATGTGTGCATGGCAAGGTGCTCGAGAGTGAGTGTCATGGTGAAGGTGCAAAAGGTAGTCAACCATTAGTGCAACAGTGCAAGAGTAAGGTCTATAGACCAGCATAAGTAATATGGACAAATAAGAGAGTAAAGTATAATGTAGACAAGGTAACATAAAAAACTATTTCAGTGCAAGAACAGGTTGAGATAATAGGGTTATAGCCATTCATTCATTCATTCATTATTGTAGCAGAAGCCTGACCGCAGCCATTGATCATGTGTGCTATCTATAGCATGAAAAACAGTGTAGCAGTAAAACAGTAGTGAAAACAGTAGGCTGTGTACAGTAGTAAAACAGTAGTAAAGCAGTAGTGGGCAGTCAGTACTCAAACATGGAGAGGGTGGAGAGGCAGACAGACTAAGCAGAGAACTCTATCTCTCCTCTTCCCTTTAGTGAGGCATTGAACAGTTCAATGGCCCTAGGAACAAATGACTTCCTCAGCCTTTCAGTTGTGCATGGCAGTGAGCGAAGTCTCCAGCTGATCAAGCTCTTTTGCTTTTTGATAGTGCTGTAGAGTGGATGACATTCATTGTCCAAGATGTTGATCAGTTTGTTTAGGGTCCTTTTGTCAGATAATGAAGTGATGCACTCCAGTTCAGCTCCCACTACAGAGCCAGCCTTCCTTACCAGCCTGTCAATTCGCCCCGCATCCTTCTTCCTTGTGCTTCCTCCCCAGCATACCACTGCATAGAAGAGGGCGCTGGCCACAACAGACTGGTAGAACATCCTGAGGAGCTTGCTGCACACATTGAAGGACCACAGCCTCCTCAGGAAGTACAGCCTGCTCTGTCCTTTCTTGTAGAGTGCATCAGTGTTGGCTGACCAGTCCAGTTTATTGTCCAGGTGGAGACCCAGATACTTGTAGGTGCTTACCACCTCCACATTGACCCCATCAATGGAGACTGGTAGCAGAGCGGGCTTAGACCTGCGGAAATCCACCACCATCTCCTTGGTCTTTGAAGTGTTGAGTTGAAGGTGATTGAGTTTGCACCACTGCACAAAGTCCTCCACCAGGCTCCTGTACTCCTCCTCTTGCTCGTCCCTTATACACCCCACAATTGTGGCATGACTCGGTGTTGTAGCACAAGTCAGATGTGTACAGGGTGAACAGGACTGGAGACAGCACAGTTCCCTGTGGCGCTCCGGTGCTGCTGATCATAGTGTCAGAGAGGCAGTTCTTCAGTCTGACGAACTGTGGTCGCTCGGTCAGGTAATCTGTAATCCAGGTTACCAGTTGAGCGTCCACACCCATCATCTGCAAGAGCTTGTCTCCCAGTCTGAGGGGTTGGATGGTGTTAAAATCACTTGAGAAATCAAAGAACGATTGATTCTCACAGCACTTTTCCCCTTGTCTAGGTGAGAATGTGTCCTATGTGTAAAAGATAAGTGATGGCATCGTCCACGCCCACTTTCTCCTGGTATGCAAACTGTAACGGGTCTAGTGCATGGCGTACCTGAGGTCTGAGCATACCTAAGACCAGTCGCTCCATTGTTTTCATCACATGTGATGTTAGAGCGACAGGCCTGAAGTCATTAAGCTCACTGGGGTGTGGTTTCTTGGGGACGGGGGTGAGACATGATGTCTTCCACAGTGTTGGAACTTGTCCGAGACGTAGACTCCAGTTGAAGATGTGCTTCAGTGGCTCCCCCGAGTTTAGCAGCACAGGCCTTGAGCAGCCTTGGACACAGTCTGTCAGGCCCGGCTGCCTTCCGAGGATGAAGTTTTTTTAAAAGATAACTTACTTGATCAGCTGTAATGATGGGGGGATGAGGGGAGTGGAGGGTGAGGAGGAGGAGTGGTGCTTCTGAGAGGGTTGTCGTGTGGCTAGAGACTGATGGCCGTTGGCTGAAGCCATTGTTGCCGCACTACTCGTGGTCACCATGTGGGGGAGAGGTGCGATAGCCTGATCAGCAGTGATGATGGAGGGGGGGAGGGGAGGGGGGGCAGCATCTGGGGTCTGTGTGTCTGATGGCTGTTGACTGAGGTTGTTGTCACCTCGCTGTTCGTGGTCGCCATGTGTGGGAGGGGTGCAATATCCATTGATGGTGGGAGTGAGTGTTGCACTGGTAATGAGGTGGGCTGGGGGATGGGAAATTGAACCTGTTGTAAAAGTGGTTCAGCTGGTTCGCCCTGTCCAGGTCTCCCTCCACAGAGCTGCTGCTCTTCTTAAGGCCAGTGATAGATTTCATACAGTCCCACACCTCCTTCATGTTGTTATCTTGCAGCTTCTGTTTCATCTTCCTTCTGTAGTCCTCCTTAGCCTCTTTCAGCTTATTCTTGAGTTCCCCCTGTACTCTGCCTTGTCCCCCTCCTTAAACGCCATCTTTTTCCTATTGAGAAGGGTCTTGACATTACTGGTTATCCAAGGCTTGTTATTTGGATAGCAGCGTACAGTCCTTGTCGGAACAACAATGTCCATACAGAAGTTCAGATAGTCAGTAGTGCAATGTGTGACCTCCTCTAAGTCCTCTCCATTCAGTAGCACACTCCAGTCAGTGGACTCAAAGCAGTCTCTCAAAGCCTCATCCGCTTCCGGTGTCCACTTCCTGAAGGTGCGCGTGGCAACTGGTAGCCTCTGAACTTTTGGCTTGTACATTGGCTGAAGATGAATGAGGTTATGGTCCGACTTCCCCAGTGGGGAAGGGGGGTGGCACTGTAAGCATCCCTCACGTTTGCATACATGAGATCTATTGTCCTGTTTTCCCTAGTTGGGCAATCAACAAACTGGTAAAAGTTTGTGAGGGTGGAATCCAGTGTAATGTGGTTGAAGTCACCAGAGATCGCAAAGAAGGCATCACTGTGCTGAGTTTGGAGCCTAGCGACTGTAGAGTGAATGACATCACACGCTGTGTCCGGGAGGGCTTGAGGCGGAACATAGACACAAACGACAATGGCGTGCGAGAACTCCCTCGGCATGTAGTATGGTCGTAGACTGACCGCTAGTAACTCCACATCCTTACAGCATACAGTCTCCTTCATACAGTCTCCTTCGCTGTCGTCTATTGGCAGTGATAGTCACAGAGCGTTTGAATGGAGGTGCGTCTTTGCAACAGTGTTCACTAAGCATACCATGCTTATTTCAACCCTCTGCCCAACATAGCCGTAGGTGCCAGTAGTAATAGTGATGATAGTGTATTACACACAATTACACACGAGAAACACATAAGAAGACGTGCATTTCCTCCATAACACGGAAGCAATGCAGGCCACAGTTTTGCACAAATTGAAGCAGAAATACACCAAATGTTGAAGAAAAAGTTCACATGTCACATACCATGCTTATGTTGACCCTCTGCCCAACGTAGCTGAAGGTGCCAGTGGTAAAGGTGATGATAGTGTCCGTAATGGACGTGGTAAAGACAGCAGGGGTAGTAAAAATAGGGCTCTGAAGAACTACAGTCACCCGCGATAGGAACTGTTTTGACCAGGCTACTTTATTTTATAGTAGAATAGGGTTTGTGGTTATAGTAATAGTTTACTATTGTTGGTTTACATGTGACTGCTTTCCTGTTCAGGTGTTATGTGGGTCAAATGACAAAAAAGTAAGCAAAACTGCTCAAATATATGTTCATGATCCAGTATTTACTGAAATGTGCATAATTCGAGGTTGTTGTCATCCAGTGACGTCATAATATGCAAATTAGATGTGTAAATTTACCCCCTTCATAAACTTTTGTTCATACTCAATGATTTTTACATTTACAGTAGGACTTTATCTCTGACCACTTTCAAGCCATGGCCTTTTGAAATTTTGATGTAAAAATCTAATGATGTTTTTTTTTTTTTTAAACCTGGCGCCTAAAGGGTTAAAGGAAAATTCCGGTATTTAGCACTTTGAGTCCCTTTTCTGGTTTGTTTTGGATGAACTAGAGTGGTTGACACCGGACGATTGGTCCCGTCTTGACTTTTCTGACTCGTTTTGAATCGCCTTTGACTACTCGGAGTGGCTGCCAACAGGCATACTGTAGTAGGCTACTCAAACATGTCTTAAACACCTAAAGTGCTAAATACCGGAATTTTCTTTTAACATAAATCAAGCTTATTTTCCCCATAGACTTAGCATTGGCACTATGCCATCACAATGGGCTAATCAAACTGATCTGCCCCTGCTAAACTAGGCCCCTCACAGAGCCAATTAAACTGATTGCACCTGCATCAACTGCTTTCTGCTCAACTAAGCCAACTCTATCTGTGTCTCTCCATTCTACAAGGATATAAGGCACATTCCAAGCACTATTAACGATTCAGAATGCAATCAACTGCACCTGTGCTCTCTCACTGACTGCAGCAACTTCAATGGAACCTCTTCTCGGTGTCTCTCTCCATTGAACTGGATAGCTCACTTTTCTCTTCCCCAATTTCTTTCACTTCTTTTTCATCACTTCATCCATTAAACTGTCTATCAACATCCATTAAACTATCTACCTAAGCAAATAAACAAATAAAGCTTATTATTATTATTATTATTATTATTATGCACATCCATTAATTCACTTTTAAATAATTTAAACTATCCAACTATTTAACTGTTTCCAACTGTCAGTTGTCATCAACTATGACTTCCGCCAACTGCTCACAACTGTTTACAAATGAAAGTTTGTTTTGCATTTAATGTTAAATGCATTTTCATGCACTGGTAATTCCTCGGAATTACATTTTTTAGTTATTATTTTCTATTCTATTATTTTTGCGTTCTGCAGAGAAGGGAGACTGGCGTTGGTCACGGTTTGGAATGAAAGGGAGAAAACAGTAGGCCTAGAGTAACATGGCGGATAATGCTCATATACCTATATACCTATAGGTATACACATACAAAACCTATAGAACAAAAAAAAACGAAACCCTGCATGGTTTTTGTCTGGGAATACTGAAGGTAGGGGCAAGCTACCTTGCTGGCTTGTTTCATGTGGTTCCTTCGTTATAATGTAGGCTACGTTTTTTTTGCACAAAATTGCGTCTGCTAATAAACATAAACATAAACAAACACAATTTCCTGTGAAATCCTTGACTGCACCTTCAAAGTTAGCCTACTATTATTTGTTGACCTCAAACCTGGAGAGGAACGAACCGCAATTGTTCTCGCAGTGCACTTGCATGTTTTTTGATAATTATTATTTTATTTATTTGTTTTTAATATGGCTACTGATCATGTGACTTTTTTACGGCGGCGCTCAAATTCTAGGAGAGGCATTGCACCGCTGCTGAATACATAGTAGGGGAAACATTAGATATGCTGAAATGGTGATGCAATGATTTTAAATTAAATTTAAATTTAAATAGCTCAAGCCTCACACGTTATGGATTATTTTGGTAATGATGATATTCACATGCCCAAAATGTATGTGTAGCATAGCACCACCATTTAGCAACATAAAAAATGGCTATTTCACTGATGTCCAGTGTTGGGGAAGTTACTTTTAAAATGTAGTGTTTGCTCATTATTCGTTACTTCTCAAAAAAGTAACCCGTTACTTTACCTAGTTACCCTCTATGGAAAGTAACTTTTTACGTTACCCGTTACTTTTACGTTACTTTTATGTTGCTCAACTTTGGGCAGAACCCAATAAATGTGTAGACCTACATAAAGTTCTACTATGGAGGACATAACAGGTATTTCTTTTGTGCTCTTTATTATAAAAAATGCCACAAACAGAGCACTTGACAAGAAAACATTGGGCTTATAGGCTTCAACACCACCACTAAAGCCCTATGAAACAATCATATAACATAGCCTCAATACATCTTAGGCATATAGGTGAACACAAAATATATGAGGGGTTATTTTATAGCCTTATACTCTTTCATTAAACAGGCGCTCCTCCGAAATTTGGTGCAAAGCTAGTGCAAATCGTATCAATACGAGTTAACAGCAGTGTACAAAATCAGGGCACAGTGTAGGCTACAACTAACACTCACATTCCTCCCCTTAGTTTCAACGAGTTCAAAGTAATGTGAATACCTCCATCCCTCAGATTTTAGCGTTGGCTGTGTCTCGCTTGCTATGATTGCTCTTCATTGCCACCAGCCTCTGTCACGTACCGTGTGGAGCTATGATTGCACTTCATGCTACCAGCCTCTGTCACGTAGGCTGCCGTGTGGAGCTTGTGCCTATTGCGCAAGCGCGCAGCTGAGAGTCGCTGTCAAATCTGTCCCTGGGAAAAGTAACGTTGTGCCGATATGAAAAAAGAACTACATTACCAAATTTTCAGTAGTAGCGCATCATACTACTTTTTACTCGAAAAAGTAGTTACATTACTGTAATTCGTTACTTTGTAACGCGTTACACACAACACTGCTGATGACACATGATCAACTTTAACACACTTCTCCTAGATGCTGCATCAGAATCATGGAATGTATGATGTCCAGCTGTTACTGACTGTTACAGAGATTGTTGATATGTTGAAATGTGTCAATGATAATGGATTGACTTTAAACAGTGTTTTCGAAGGGTCTTAAATGTAGCCCTTAAAGCGATGGTTCGGAGTAATTTCACTCTAGGGTCCTTTGCACCATGACCCCGAGCCAAACACCCTCCCAGAACCTGTTTCCCCTTGGTCGAACCCTGGTCGAGTAGCGCTGTTAGAAACGAATGACTTTCTGCAGGCGCTTATGGCGCCAGATTTCTGAGTGCAGGGGACAAGCCGAGATGAGCTATGAGTGCATTCATAGCTGGTTCTACGTGTTGTGGTTTCTTAAAGGAATTATCTGGAGTAAAATGCACTTTAGATCAATTTACGGATGATTGGGAGTTGAGTTGACATCAAAATCATGTCATTCGGATGTGTTTTGAGAAAGTTCGATTTTACCGTTTTTAGTCAAAACTCGTTAGCCTGGAAGTGACCAGGGCATGTCATTTCGCCGCTACAAAACGCTATTTTTATACCTCTTCTACAGTTCCAAACAACATTACACTTACGTGGTAGTGAGTAGAGGGTCCCTAAAGCCAAACCGAAGTATCCCGAGGTCTTTATGTGGTCGGATAGAGAGTCCAGAATGAATTTCATCAAGCCAGTACCTTTCCGGAAATGTTGCTGCTGCAACTCAACATATGTACTCCCAATCATCCGTAAATTGATCTAAAGTGCATTTTACTCCGGATAAATCCATTAAGAATCCATTCATGTGCTGTAGTAAACTGATAAATGATAGTCAGCAAATATCCCTTGTTGACTTGTTGAAACCTTTTGACCTCCCTCTCCTCCAGCCAACCATGTCTTGACTGCTGAATGATGTGCATTAGTTACATTACAGTTACAGTTACGGTACATTTTCTCAAGTTCACTGTATGAAAAATACAACATGTAAAGTTGAAATGAATAACTGCTCATTGATGATCTTTTTTTTAACTGTTGCTATTTTTTTCTGTTACCTGTTTTACTCAGAGGCTGGAGCGGGAGGACAGACAAAATGAGGAGCTGAACAAAATGATGGCCAATGAGCAGAAGAGTGCTCTACTCAACTTATTCCAGGAGAAAAATAGACCAACACTGCAGAAATGGCCTGAAGTACAGCAACATTATCCACATTATTGTGATTGATTTGAAGTACCACTTGTGTCTGTCAGTTGCTGCATGTACAGTACTGTGCAAAAATCTTAGGCTCCCTTAGTATTTTGCTTTAGCAGTGCTTGAAGGACCATACCCTCACTGGCCACAAGTACACAAGTTCAACTGCTCATTAATGCAAATAAATTGTCGCAGTGTAGATCCAAAACAGAAGCTGAAGTCCTCGGACATGACATTGACTGCTTATTTCGCTCATGATGTGTCTTGTAAAACGTAGCAGACCTCATAAGGACATGTTAACAATATTATAACATTTATTTTCACCGGAGATGGTCTTTAACCCTTAGAACCCGATTGACGCAAAGTGCATCAAAAAACACACCCTTTCTTCTCTGTTAAATTGCTCCGGAACTGTTCATCGCAGCGAGATGAAACCTTTATTGCATGACAGAGAGACTACTTTCCAAAGAGACTACACACTTGTCTATACAATGAAGTATGAAAATAAAAAAAAAATCATGAAATTAAATCAAATTGCATCATATTTACAGTCTATACTTCTCTGCGTTCACCTGTGCACCCAATTACTCTCGTTTGAATTACTGGCTAACCCGTGATCGCATAGATATGACACGCATATCAGATGAAAGGAGGGGTCACAGGGCTATCCATTGGTACCATGTTTATCGGTCTTTCTAGCTTATAAAAACAGACGAAGTGACTGCAAAATAATAACGTCATGTACACAAACCAACGCTGCACACCCATTACTCTCGTTTGAAGTACTCGCAGACCCGTGATCGGATAGATATGCCACGCATGATGTCAGATGAAAGAGGAGACTCAGAGCTATCATTTGATACCAAGTACATCCTTCTTGGTTATAAAACAGACGAAGTGACAGCAAAATAATAACTTTATATAGCTGGACTCACCCCATGTTTTTGTCTGTTCTTGTGGCAAAGCATGTTTATAATCCAACGCTATCGTGTGTTTCTCTATGGCAAAGCATGTTCATAATCCGGTTTTGAGATCCAAGCAAATTCCTGCATGCCATCCAATTCAAGGATGGAAGGAACAAAGAAACACCTTTTTTGCCTTTACTTTGTCCATGGCAATGCAGTAAAAAGTTGAGAATCATTATGAGTACATACACCATAGGCACGCAGGCTAACACGCAACCTCGGGTCAAGTCAGGTCAGATCAGTTCGTGTCACAGATATGGAGCGCAGAAAGGTCATTTTTCATCACTAAATAAAAAATGGCATTTATTTCTGTAAATCACACACCACATATTTCTGTAAATTGCTCAGCCCAAGAGTATCCCTCCAACATGGCAATTATATTGGCCGATTCAGGACAGTCTGCCCTACACACACATGAAATGCATGTGCTATGAGCTTGCTGTGGTGAGATACATGTCGAAATATAAGAATTTTTATTTTAATTCTTTAAAAATCTAAATAAAATCAATGCTAGTACTAATACATGACATGATGGCAGATCTGGATAGCCTAGACTCTGCTGAAAAAAACAATATATAATACGTGTGTGTGGCACTTAACCAGAATAAATCCTTATGAATAAAGGTAGTGAAAATGCCCTAAAAAAAAACAGTTTAGGGTTCTAAGGGTTAAAGAAATCCATAAACCTTGAAAGCATCAGACAAGACCTACTGTACCAACATATTGGGACCTGTTCATGTACTAGCTACTGCTTCCTCTTAATAATTTTGTTGGAATTTATGTTCATTTATGTTTGCTTTTGTTGTAGGACGTGGATGTTTTATACATTGTTCCACCATTCTTTGTGGATGAATGGAGGAAGTTTATCAGGTGAGGGGATGTTACCACTTCCTGACACTGTTTAACGTGATAGAGTAAAGCTAGGCAAAGTTTGTATTACTTGCTTTGACCTGACTGTATTTGTGTTTTATTATTTTTTATTTTTATTATTATTGTACCAGGAGACCTGCCAAAATCACACCTGTGTCAAGTGTGAGCAATAGCATCCTGCTCTGTCCTCATGGTGGCTTCATGTTTACCTACGAGTCCTTGCTAATAGGAGATGCTGAGCAGTAAGTGTCTTATATGCTGTGTAGCAAATTAATTTAAATTATTACGCGGTTCTTCAGAATGCTGCAGAATGTTCCATTAACATTAACATACCTTCCCACTGTTCGGAAATCTGATAATTCTGTGTAATGACCACTGCAAAAAATGGATGACAACTGCAGACCTGCCAACCTGTATGCGTTTTGCGTAACAACCACGCATTTTCACATCAAAGTACGCGGGTACGATTTGTTAACTTAAAACTACGCAAAAACGAGCAGACCATCACTTATCTTCTACACAGGACACATTCCCACCTAGACAAGGGGAAAAGTGCTATGAGAAACATGTTCTTTGATTTCTCAAGTGCTTTTAACACCATTCAGCCCCTCAGATTGGGAGACAAGCTCTTGCAGATGGGTGTGGACGCTCACCTGGTAACCTGGATTACAGATTACCTGACCGAGCGACCACAGTTCGTCAGACTGAAGAACTGTCTCTCTGACACTGTGATCTGCAGCACCGGAGCGCCACAGGGAACTGTGCTCTCTCCAGTCCTGTTCACCCTGTACACATCTGACTTGTGCTACAACACCGAGTCATGCCACATGCAGAAGTTTTCTGATGATACTGCAATTGTGGGGTATATCAGGAACGGGCAGGAGGAGGAGTACAGGAGCCTGGTGGAGGACTTTGTGCAATGGTGCAAGCTCAATCATCTGCAATTTAACACTTCAAAGACCACGGAGATGGTGGTGGATTTCAGCAGGTCTAAGCCCACTCTGCTACCAGTCCACATTGATGGGGTCAATGTGGAGGTGGTTAGCACCTACAAGTATCTGGGTCTCCACCTGGACAATAAACTGGACTGGTCAGCCAACACTGATGCACTCTACAAGAAAGGGCAGAGCAGGCTGTACTTCCTGAGGAGGCTGCGGTCCTTCAATGTGTGCAGTAAGCTCCTCAGGATGTTCTACCAGCCTGTTGTTGCCAGCGTCCTCTTCTATGCAGTAGTATGTTGGGGAGGAAGCACAAGGAAGAAGGATGCGGGGCGAATTGACAGGCTGGTAAGGAAAGCTGGCTCTGTAGTGGGAGCTGAACTGGAGTGCATCACTTCACTATCTGACAAAAGGACCCTGAACAAACTGATCAACATCTTGGACAATGAGTGTCACCCACTCCACAGCACTATTGTTAAGCAGAAGAGCCTGATCAGCTGGAGACTTTGCTCACTGCCTTGCACAACTGACAGACTGAGAAAGTCATTTGTCCCCAGGGCCATTGAACTGTTCAATGCCTCACTTAAGGGAAGAGGAGAGAGAGACTTCTCTGCATAGTCTGTCTGCCTCTTCACCCCCTCCATGTTTGGATACTGTCTGTCCACTAGCCACTTTTACCACTGTCTTTATGCCTCACTGTTTGCGTGCTATATTAGCACATTAGCACATATGCAAAACCCCCCTCCATGCCACAGCCGAACTGTGGCCACACTTATACATTTTCTTTAAATAGTTAAATATATAGATATATAGAAATCAAAGTCCATAGGTGTCCCTGTGCACAAACCTTCAGTTGAACAGGTGCAGGTGAGGCAGGTAAGTATAATCCAAGAGTGAAAGATCAAAAATCACCGCACACTGATCACTGTAACTTAATATTTATTGTAGAACGAACAACGCGTTTCGCCTAGCGCTTCATCAGGTTCGCTCTGTACCATCCCCCCTTCCTTTCCACAGGTGAATAAATCAGGTAATGTCACATGACCTTGTTGGGAGATCAATTAGTTCATAATTTCATTAACAACATCAATATCCTTCTTAAACAACACAGAATTAATAAGTTCACATACAACATCAGTAGTTAATAAGTTCATAAAACACCTAAGAATTAGTTCATAGGTGACACCAGTAATTCATAAACACCTAATCATTTAGTACATAAGTTCATTAACAGCATCAATCAAATAACATCAGTAATTCAGTGATCAGTAATTCATCAATTTATAAAATCCACCTAATAATTTTGTTCATAAATTCAACAGTTCATCAGTTTATCAACACCTCTAACATTTAATTAATTCCACAACATCAAGATGTGCATAAGACCGTACCTTATTAGTTTGAATATACAAAATAATTTTTACAAGCCAGTTATTCTGTTCACAAAAAAACACTCAAGTCTTGTTTTTCATTAAATCCATATGGTTCGACTGTATTCAATTTGTGAATCCAGTAAGCCTCCCTTTTAAGCAATTGTTTTATCAAATCACCACCTCTTACATTAGGTTCAACCCTCTCAATGCCAATGAATCTCAATGTAGTGGCTGAACCATGATTTCTGTCCTTGTAATGTCTAGCGATAGCGTAATCCATATTGTTGTTTCTAATAGAAGCTTTGTGTTCAGCAATTCTTAACTTCAAATTTCGTTTTGTTTGGCCTATATACATCAAGCCACAAGGGCATTTTAACATGTACACTACATGTGTAGAGAGACAATTGATAAACTGTTTGATGCCATACTTTTCACCCGAGTGTGGATGGGTGAATGTTTTGGTGTCAACAGTATTTGAGCAGTGTGCACACTGGCCACACCTATAATTACCATAAACTTGTTTAGTCAGCCAATTTGTAACTGGAGGTTCTTGGTACATAGAACTGACTACTAAATCTTTGATATTCTTGCCCCGTTTGAAGCAATATCGTGGTTTAGTTGGTAAGTGGCTCAGACTCGTGTCGCATTCAAGGAGTTTCCAATGTTTGTTGATTATTCTTTTCACCTGTGTGGAATTTGTGGAGTATTTGGTTACAAAAGTTACTCTACTCTCTGATTTCTTAGGAGTAGGATTCAACAGTTCATTCCTATTTTTCTGGCCTGCCTTTTCAATTGCCTGATTAATCACTGCCTGGTTATATCCTCGTTCTATGAATCTTTGAGACATTTCCTTGGCTTTAACCTTAAAATCTTCATCATTGCTACAGATTCTTCTAAGCCTTACAAACTGACCATAAGGAATATTCTTGATTAGATGGTCAGGGTGAAAACTTGATGAATGAAGTATAGTATTCCTATCTGTTTCTTTCCTATAAATAGAGGTCTCTAATTTATGGTTATTGACTGTAATTTCTAGATATAGGAAATGGACACTTTTAGAGCTATACTCCATAGTGAACCTCAAAGTAGGATATGTCCCATTTATGTATTCATTAAAATGGCTCAATTCATCTTCAGAACCAGTGAAAATCAAAAGGATGTCATCAATGAACCGCTTAAAGAACAGGATGTTTTGTCTAAAAGGATTGTTGTTAAATATGTGTATCCTCCCATAGGCCCATAAATAGATTTGTGTAGTTGGTTGCAAATGGGGATCCCATACTCGTCCTTTGAATTTGTAAGTAGTACTTGTTAATACGAGAATAAACTTAGTCATCATTACTAACAGTTCCTTTTGAAATAAATCATTCTGAGTTGTAAGGTAGAAGCTCATGGCCTCCAAGCCATCTTCATGAGGGATATTAGTATAAAGACTCTCCACATCAAATGTTACAAGATAAGCATTATCTGGGATGGAAATATCAGCCAACAGTTTAAGAACATCTCTAGTGTCAGCAATATAACTTGGGAGTGTTTTTACAATATCTTTTATCACTATGTCTACAAACTGACTCAAGGGTTCTGTCAAGGAATTTTTGCTGGCAACAATTGGTCTGCCTGGAGGATTTTGTAGCCGTTTATGGATCTTTGGGAGCAAGTAAAATACTGGGGTGACAGGATGAGCTATTTTCAAAAATTCATATGGGTTCTTTGATAACCACTTATTTTCCATTGCATTGTTTAACAATTCATCTCTTTCTTTAATGTAGTCATCCATAGGATTTTTTGACAACAGTTTATAAAATTCAACATTGCTCAGTTGTCTCAGCGCTTCAGCTACATAGTCAATAGTATTTTGTACAACAATGGCACCACCCTTATCAGCAGATTTCACAATTAAACCAGTGTTCTCCCTTAATTCATCCAAAGAAATTTGAAGTTAAGAATTGCTGAACACAAAGCTTTTATTCAGAAACAACAATATGGATTACGCTATCGCTAGACATTACAAGGACAGAAATCATGGTTCAGCCACTACATTGAGATTCATTGGCATTGAGAGGGTTGAACCTAATGTAAGAGGTGGTGATTTGATAAAACAATTGCTTAAAAGGGAGGCTTACTGGATTCACAAATTGAATACAGTCGAACCATATGGACTTAATGAAAAACAAGACTTGAGTGTTTTTTTTGTGAACAGAATAACTGGCTTGTAAAAATTATTTTGTATATTCAGACTAATAAGGTACTGTCTTATGCACATCTTGATGTTGTGGAATTAATTAAATGTTAGAGGTGTTGATAAACTGATGAACTGTTGATGATGAACTGTTGAATTTATGAACAAAATTATTAGGTGGATTTTATAAATTGATGTATTACTGATCACTGAATTACTGATGTTATTTGATTGATGCTGTTAATGAACTTATGTACTAAATGATTAGGTGTTTATGAATTACTGGTGTCACCTATGAACTAATTCTTAGGTGTTTTATGAACTTATTAACTACTGATGTTGTATGTGAACTTATTAATTCTGTGTTGTTTAAGAAGGATATTGATGTTGTTAATGAAATTATGAACTAATTGATCTCCCAACAAGGTCATGTGACATTACCTGATTTATTCACCTGTGGAAAGGAAGGGGGGATGGTACAGAGCGAACCTGATGAAGCGCTAGGCGAAACGCGTTGTTCGTTCTACAATAAATATTAAGTTACAGTGATCAGTGTGCGGTGATTTTTGATCTTTCACTCTTGGAATATAGATATATAGACTTTACTTTACTTTATTTCTGCACTGTTGGACTTACTCATTTGCACTATCACCATGACCACTATCACCATTGCACTACCACCATGACACTCATTCACACAGAGCACCTTAGAGCACCTTACCATACCTTACTATGCACAGAGAATCACAGGCTCAGTCCCTGCCTCAGTCATTGCAAGCGCCTCTGATTGATTAATCACCACTATGTGGATACTGTTTTTAGAATTGATTTAGATTAAGTGTTAGTTAGTATAATTTGTATTTTAGTATATTTAGCATATTCTTTATCTTCTACTGTCCTTATTTCTTAGTTGTGTTTTTATATTATACACTTTAATTACTCTTGTTGCTGTTAAAGAATGTGTTTGTGTTGTCTGTATGCTGCTGAGACCTTCAATTTCCCCTGGGGATCAATAAAGTATCTATCTATCTATCTAGACATCCAACTTCTCCGGAAAGCTCACTGGAGCACGTGAATTAGAATTTCCCGCAAATCTCGTAAACCTTTCCAAGGCCAAATACAGTCATAAACCCTTTCGTGCCCGTTCCGAACATTCCATTTTTGGTGCTGAATGACCTTCTCACACAAAAAAACTTATTTCTTGAGTATAATACATACCATCAATGGGATATACATACCATTGTAATCAGACGGATCAGTTCTATGAAATGATGTAAAATACATATGGTAATGTTAATATAGTAATGAACAGTATTTGAAAATCCTCTCCAAATGTATATCCGGAATTTGTCAAAATTTAATTTAATTCACATAAAAATTAATTTTCATCATATTTCTCTACAAGATAGAGAAAAATATAGAGTGTATGAAATGTTCAGCTTGTTGTGGGCTAAGTTGTGGGCTATTTAACAAAATATCATTAACCTTTCATAAGTTATGATCATTTTAGTGATCAGTGTAAAAAAATGTAAAACGGGATTTAGAATGTTGACAGAATTCACATTCACTTTCTCACCAACAACATAAAAGTATGCATAAAAACTAATAATCAAGTCAGAAACAATGGTTTAGATTTATTTTGAATGAATGACATTAAAAGTATTCATTGAAGACCATTTCGGAAAAGAGACATAAAATACATTTGATTCAACAAATACAACTTCCTTATATAAATCAGTATAATATGAAAATTATATATAAAATGTATTATTATTCATGAAAAGCTAGGAATACAATCAACATCACTCAAAACTCAATGTGTTCTAAACATTTGAAAGTGGATTACATACTTAGAACAAGCCTGTGGAGAATAAACACATATACACACAAATTCATACCCACACACACACTTACAGAGGAGGATAGGGAAAGGTGGGGTGAGGAACCTGAAGGTTGAACACAGAAGAGCCATGACTCATTACTAAACACATCCCCTTTTGCAGAATGCCAAATCTGACAGCAATTTGTTTATCAATAAAACAAATTTGCCTACCGTTACACTCCAGGGCCATACAAGCTACTTTAGTTTTATTATGTACGTTTTTTATAACAAGCTTCTGCTGTACAGGAATATGTACTTGATGGAAAGACGACAGAGTAGTAGTTGGAGCTGAAATTTCAGCGGAAATGCCTGCCAGCTGTTGTGATAGATTTCCTCCAAAGTCTTTCTGGCTGTAGCTACCAAACCTAGGTTCAACACCAGATTCTGCATTGCATTGAACTCAATTAATCAAAATTGAAATAACAAGAAGCTACTGGCAACGGCAATGTCAATGGAGAAAAAGTGCTTTCTGGTATTCTGCGTTTTTTGGAGTACACAATATGTATTTATAATTTGGTCAACGTCCCCTGATCCCTGCCAAGACTTGGTTCCCCAGTAGCAATGGATATCAGGGAGGGAAGTGAACCCCATGTAAATGATTAATCCCAGAAACCTTGCCCCTGCACTGTTTGCATACGACGGCCTACTAAGCACAAGCTCCCATTCCTCGGTTGGTAAAACCACATATGCCTGGGACAACAATGTGAGTAAAAAAGAACATAAGTCTATTTCACACTGTGTTTTAGTGGAAGTCTGCACCATCCTACGCATGGCACATAAATCTATACCTTCTTCCTCCATCTCCTCATGGTCTTCAGCATTGTGAGCGCAAGCTCATGAGCAGTCAGCTACCTCTTCAGGCTTGCGAGAAGGTCTGTGTAGGTCTTGTCATCCTCCATCTGAAACAACAGCGAAATCATACAAATACCTTTATTAATGTAAAAAATAAAATCACACACAGAAACTACAGATTTGTATGTATGTATGTATGTATGCACACAAAAGAAGAGGTAGCCTAAACTATTGAAGCATCCTCAGAATATTAAGTATGAAAAGTCATTTTATTACACATGGGTTTAGCTACCCTAAATCTGATTGCCTAGCTGGCATCAAGATAAAGACAGATTACATTTTACCTAGTAACAAACTGCTGAAATGCAATAATGACATTTCTGACAGAATATGTGATTTCACATCATGTTTTATATAACTACATATTGAGAGAAGTTGTGATTCATCTATTTCAAGTCATGCCATCTTAGAAAATGTTGAGACAAGCACGTCTGATGTTCACTACAGACTGCACTACAGGCAACAACCTGAGGAAAGGCAATAAGTTAATTACATTTCTGACAGAATATGTGATTTCACATCTTATTTTCTACAACTACATATTGAGAGGAGTAAAAATATCGCTCTACTTATTTCATGTCAGAACGTAACGCAACTTGACGCGCCCATTGATTTATTCAGCTTTGGTTTGCTATACTGTCTTGCCAATATAATGCTTACCTAACAAGCAAATTGGTACTAGAAAACAAACTTACCTACAGGTTATACTAACAGATTTTTAAATGAAACTGTCAAATGAAAATAACTGACATAAAAAGCAAACGAGAATAATGCAAGCAATTCAGAATTATACAGCTAGCTAAAGTTACGTGACGATGCACTAGCCCCCCGCTATGCCATAATGTTGACCCTGATGAGAAAGCATATTACTATTAAATAACATGATTTAAGGACTTCAAATTAAGATAAACCATAACTAGAACTGATAAAAACAATATTAGCTCAGTTTATCCAGCTGTGTGGTTTCCAGTCGAGGTAAACTCCAACTTAAGTGCAGGTGGCATCCGGCTGTCCACGTCAAATGCACCGTCTGAACATATTTTTTCAAGACTCATCTTCAAGTATCCAAAACATTTCGCGCCATAAACCCCTTAACCAATCATATCAAATTGAAGCTTATGTTGTCAGCATTAGGGGGAAGATTTTAGAAATAAAATCAGTCATTGGACAGCTGAGATATTAGACGATTGGTCATCGTTACTTTTGTAACGAAATTAGAACGGTCGGGCTTGTAAGGGTTAACAACAAGTCTCAAAGTGGACCTAGGCTAAACATTTTGAGCTTCTCATTGATGAGTGTTCAATTTGTTTTTTCTTTGGAGCATTGTTGTTCTGGTTTATTAGCACAAAAACAAGTGGGAACAAATAATAGGTTTCCAGACGGAGATCGCGCACCTATCGCTTTAGTTGGGATAATGTTATCATTGCACCTCACGGCAGAAAGGCACCGCCATCATGGCCCCAGCTGTGGCGCAACTGGCTGGGGCACCTGCACCATACGCCGGCGACCCAGGTTCGATTCCCGCCCCGTGGTCCTTTCCGGATCCCACCCCTGCTCTCTCTCCCATTTGCTTCCTGTCACTCTCCACTGTCACTATCATCAAAAGAAATAAAAAGGCCAAAATAAAAATAGAAAGGCACCGCCATCTGAAAGAAAGTGGAGGCCGGTTTTGATTTCGTGGTGCCCCGCCACAGATTAGTCAATGTATGGGAAACACTGATGAGGGATAGATGTATTTCTTTACAAAAGAAATGGCTAATAATAATGGATTGAATAGACCAGACATGATTGAATAGAGACCACATATAAGAAAATGGACAACATAACAAAATAACTGATTAATTTTGATTAATTAATTTGAGAAAAAAATAACTGATTAAAAAAAATAGCGCAGATTAATCGATTCTGTATGACCTTTGACCCCGAGCCGTTCTTGTTTTTGTTTTGTTTTTCCTCGAGGTGCTACTCAAAAAAATTCTTCAAGGTTGGCAGGTCTGCCGCTGCCAATGGCAACAGGTTTTGTGCTTCTGATTTAACTCTTGAAATCGTAATGAAACTTCATTGAAAGTGAAGGTAATATCTTGCTATGCAATATTTGAAACTTTCAAGTTCTATTTGTGTGGGGAACTATTTGTTTCTAGGCAAAAGCCACAAAACGCTAACAATATAATTTCAGAAGACACATTGTGTGAAGTTTATTTTCTTGTGTTGGCAAGTACCTATAGAATAAGGGGGATAATGTGTTGTCTACTGGTTATTATGAGAAAATAAGTCACTTCAGGATAAAGCACCACTTCGGCCTGTCAGGAATTTTCCGGGACTTTATTGAAGTGACCAGCAGACAATACATTACCCCTTCCCTAATAGCTACTGACTGATATGTCTGTACTGGCTATAAAATGGATTTCCTCTTGTTTTCAATGTGAGATTTTGATCACCCAAATCACCCAAAGATTATTTTTTATACCTGTTTTCAGTCAACTTTACCAGGGGTGTCAATAATTCTAGAGGGCACTTGAGGGAACAGTGAATTTTATTTCACTGCTGGTGATGCCCCTTGGAAATCAGAAGTGAATGAATGGTCCCTAGGCCCATACTCAATCTCAATAGAGTTTTATACATTATGTAGTAGTATGACTGACAAGTTAGCAATTGATGACACTTTGTGGTGTTGAGGCATCTGCTCTGTGTTGATGATCCTGTATAGCACCTGTATAGGTGACTTGTCTCATATTAGTTTGATTTATTCCTACATAGTATAGCTCTCCTCTGGCCGAATGAGTGGGAGGTGATCAGGACCCATTTCCTTGTGGACCAGCCTATTTCTATAAGCAGGATAAAGCCAGAACATGGTATCAATGACACGGTTGAATATCACACGCGACCAGGTATTAAATTCACTTTTTATTATTGTAATGAATGATAAACCATGTGAAATTACGGACAAGTTTGGTCGGGAAAGTGTAAGATAACGCTTGTTCAACGTGGGGACACCAGTGCCATTTAGCCGAGTGCAACAGTGTGTGCTGGATAATTTCTGTGCGGTATGTAATATTGCTTGAAGAAGCCGACAGAAAGGCCTTCAGTATGCAATGGAAGGATACATTCACAATGTCCGCTTTTATCAACGAGACAGAACAGCACAAATTGAGGGCAAATTATTCCGGTGTCACAGATCTTATCGGGGTGCATATTAACTGGGGATAAACAAGTAGCACGTCATCACAAGCAGGTAGTTTGCGTTATTTACTGCAGATGTGACTGATTCAATAAAGAATTCAAGGTATTTCGAGGATTAATTGAAGACGGAACCAAGTGCTGCTCAGATCCATATTCCCATGTTAACCAGTGGGTAGCCTGATAAGCAGCTCATGTTAACTTGGAGAGATGGCGAGATCCTCACTTTGGTAGGCCTATACGTATTATTTTGAATGGCTGATTTAGAGTATGTTGTTAAAAAGAGTTCAAATTAGAATAAACATGTGTACTGAAAACAAATCACTAAATCTATCAGAGTTTGAACCCATGCCACACACAACATACCTGCATGGCAGGCAGAGACACTATCAAGCACACCATTGCAGACTTAAAGATTTATCTTGCATGTACTGTATTTTCCGGAATATAAGTAGCACCTGACTATAAGTCACATTTATTTAGAAATGTATTTCACAAAATCCAAAACCAAAAACAGAGACTATGTAACTGGACTATTGAGGCCAAAAAGATTAATGTTAATAAAGACGAAGGAGTGAAGGTAAGAGGAGGGCCTGAAGGTAATTGTAAAGCAAAAGATTAACTGAAAGAAAATGCCATGTGGTACACCAAAATTTAGCTAAAATGTGGAGAATACAATGCAATCAAGCATTTTGGGCGATGTGGAGTCACAAGCTGGCAGCAGATTAAACGCTCAAGAGAGAAAAAGATGCAGTTTTAAAAGGACATGACCGAAGCAAGCCAGGCGATAGGCCTATAATCCCGACAGTAATTGTAATGCAATTTACAAAAGATTCACTGAACAAAAATGCTGATATGGTACATGAAAATTTAGCTAAAAATGTAGAGAATGCAATGCAATCAAGCATTTTGGGCGATGTGGAGTCACAAGCTGGCAGCAGATTAAATGCTGACGAGAGAGAGAAAAAGATGGTTTTAAAAGGATGTGACCGAAGCTGAGGCAAGCCAGGCGATAGGCCTATAGGCCCGACAGTAATTGTAAAGCAATTTACAAAAGATTCACTGAACAAAAATGCTGATGTGGTACATGAAAATTTAGCTAAAAATGTGGAGAATGCAATGCAATCAAGCATTTTGGGCGATGTGGAGAGACAAGCCAGCGGCAAATTATATGCTCATGAGAGAAAAAAAAGATTTAAAAGGACATGCAGACCGAAGCTGCAGCAAGCAGGTGATATTTAGACATTTATTTCCCAAAATCCAAGACCAAGAACAGACAGACTGTGTAACTGAACACAGAGGCCAAAAATATTGAGAATTCTACAGGGAATGTTAATGAAGACGAAGGAGTGAATAGTGGCAAGAGGCAAGCCAAAGGCTGCCAACGAGGGCCTGACACTAATTGTAAAGCAATTTACAAAAGATTCACTGAACAAAAATGCTGATGTGGTATATGAAAATGTAGCTAAAAATGAGGAGAATGCAATGCAATCAAGCATTTTGGGCAATATATTGGCACAAGCTGGCAGCAGAACAAATGCTTGGCTGGCCACATCCGAAAGAGCGAGAGAAAAAAAGATGTGCATTTAAAACCAGGGCCGATTGTGGACGTGAACAGACATCTACAGACACGGAGCGCATAGTAGGCCTACTTTCACTTAGTGTGCATATTCATTACGTGAAAGATAATTAGTAGCAAAACAGGATCAAATATTACATGACTGAGTTTTCTTTTCAAATGTTTTCATGCATGTCTAGATAAGGGGTGAGGGATGTTTGGGAGACAGACCATCGTGAATCCTCAAATTATGGCTGATATCCTAGCAACAAACTAGCAATGACCAAGTACCCTAGCAACAGCCTAGCAACCACTTTCACAGTTAAAACCTAGCAACCAACATAGTAACCCACATGATTAACCTAGCAACAAGCATAGCAACCACCATAACTACCCTAGCAACAGCCTAGCAACCACCTCAAGTACCCTAGCAACAGCCTAGCAACCATGTCAAATACCCTAGCAACCGCCTAGCAACCACTTCCACAGTTACAACCTAGCAACCAATGAGATTTACCTAGCAACCACCATAACAACCACCACAACAAACCTAGTAACACCTTAGCAACCACCTCAAGTACCCTAGCAACAACAACAGCATCAACCACTTCCATGATGACAACCTAGCAACCAACATGAACCACAGCTGCTATGTACTTTTCATCTTTCTAACTTTTATACTTTTTAAACTAGGAATTAAAAACTATTAAAATTTTCCCATATACTTAACATTGGCTATTATGACCTTACAATACGGCCATTAAGCAATTAGAATCTTGTGCCAGGTGGCCAGGCCACCTGCAGCAACTGCCAGTCTCAGGCTTTTACCCTCTATATACCCCATAGCGGCTGTCGACGGCCGTTCTATATTCTCCTGTAACCGCAATTCTTAAAGAGACATCTGCTACAGTATAACCTTCATACATGAAATAATACAGCGTTGGTGTATACATGAACACCAGACTTTTATTTTGACACTCTTAAATGGCTAGGTCACTATTGACATTTCTCCGGTATTTTTGAGTTTAGCCTACACACGCTGTTGACTGATCAGCTGAGGACTTGTGGTGCCTCTGGAGTTATGGCTTCTAACAAGCGTCGGCATCTGTTCTCATTAGATGAGATACTATTGATGTGCATCCACCATGTTTTGATGTCAGTGACGATCATATTGATGTAAGAAAATGACAAAATAAAAATATGAAAGTGTAATATATTTAACGTTAGCATCCTCCTGTTTGTCATGGCTAACAAAGCTGCCTCTCTCTGGCATATTCGTATGGCTGTGAAAGTCAGTTTTGGTTTAGCTAGCACCAGCAAAATATAGACATAAATCAGTGATGGGTCATAGCCTAATTAACCATAAAGTTTATGATAAACCCATGCCAGGTTTATCTTAACACATAACATTAACATTACTCCTTTCTGGCATGTTCAGTAAAGCATTACATTATCGATATCCCACTTACTGATTGTTATTGCAAACTACTACTTATGTATCTGTTGTCTCTCAATGAGTTTTTATGTTGACTAATAACCAAAGCGGGAACCACCGTAGTGTTTTCTGCTTATGAATGTCAGGGAAATGTATTTGTATAAAAGTAGGCTAATGTCTTGTCATCTCATTTGTGCAAAAAAATAGCCTGCTAATTTGCTACCTTCACTGAGGTAATGTTAGTCGAGGATAGGTTGAAGGTTAGTGAACGAGTGCAACAAGTTCATTATCATCAACTGATCAAGTTTAGAATTATATAACATGATGTGCATGTGAAACAAAACGTAAATCCATGTCAGGTTTAACAGTCCCTGTTCTTGGTGGCATGCTTAGTCAAATGAGTCACGGTTTCATGCGCTATGCTTCTCCCCTAACGTTAGTTATATCCTCATTATTCTTGAGCTGTAAGGGCCAACAGTAGCCTAGCTAAAACCAAAATAAGTGCAAGATATGCCTGTCTATTTCAATGAAATGAGTACTCATATAGTATCTTGTTTCCCAGCTTCAGACCCATGTGAACCATATTTAACTTTTTGTTAGTGAAAGACTTGAGTGAGTGAGAGTGTAAGTGAGTAGGCCTATGGCCGTCTTGAGTCTATAATAATAATAATAATAATAATAATAATAATATATAATTCTTAATGGATCATATATCATTTGAAAGAGCCATTTATAATCTTTAAACTGAAAGAAACTTACAAAGCAACCAGCATAGCAACCACCACAACTAACCTAGCGACAGCATACCAACCACCTCAATTACCATAGGAACAACCTATCAACCACTTCCACAATTACAACCTAGCAACCAACATGATTTCCCTAGCAACCTGCATAGCAACTGCTTTATTTTGCATAGCAACCACTATAGGTGCCATAGCAACACCCTAGCAACCATATTAATTACCCTAGCAACCACCACTATAATGTCAACCTAGCAACCATCATAGCAACCACTTTATTTTGCATAGCAACCACAATATGTTCCCAAGCAACAACCTAGCAACCATCTGATTTATCCTAGCAACAACCTAGCAACCACCATAGCAACCAACATGATTAACTTAGCAACCACCATAGCAACTACTTTATTTTGCATAGCAACCACCATAAGCACCCTAGCAACACTCTAGCAGCCATATGATTTACCATAGCAACCACCATTACAGCAATCACCCCCTTGCACAGGTGCACTGGTTAGGACTACTCCATGGACAGTGCTTGCAGATTGTGGGTAGAAGTGAGGACGAGATGAAACAAAAACAGTTAAGAAAATAACAGGTGGACAGGGAAAATCGGGAACATCTTGGAGGGAGAGTGAAAGGAAAAACAGAGAAGTGAAGCCCCGACTTACGGAAGAAGCTGCCATTTCGAGGAAGAAAAACTCCTTCCCTTACAAATGATTAACCACTTAAAAGCAATAAGTGCCTGACATCACTATGCCTTTATAAAAAGGTGCCTCCCACTCCGAGTTACAGTTACAATGATCTTTACAGAATGTGTAATACATAGATGAAGTAGAGCCACTCAGGTCTAGTGGTATTTCCAGCTGAAAATATGGCTGTTGTAAATAATCTGTTGTGAATGAAGCCTAACTGCAGTACTGTTTATTTACCCTGTGTCTGGTTCTTTCTTTCTTAATGCTCTCCAGATTTGTGTCAGGAGTGTCGAGAAGGCTTCATGTTCCAACAGCAGAGAGACATGAGAGAGTACACTCAGGCTACAGTCTATGTGCGCAAAGTCATCAACAACAAAAGGGTAACAGTCCCATCACTGCTAGAGAGATTCAATACCATTGTCACAAAGACCTGTCTTTATGCAGTAGTTACAGTACAGAGAATACCATCTTGGCATTCCCCCCCAGGCATTGAAGGATGATGCCCCATCCCTTAATATCAGTGGTTCAGAAGCAGAAGAAGATACGGAAGCCAAAGTTGACGGAGAGAAAGACCCAGATTTTAGCCAGGTGAGAGTTGCTCACTTAATTTCTATCCATCGGTGTATTTACAGAACAACTTTCCATATTACCCACTTGCCCCTTGATGTCTCTCCACCCCTACCCCCAAACCCAAGTTGGAAAATGGTGCCAAGCGGAAAAAGATGGACAGCAGTGGTATTGGTTCTGCGGTGCATTCAGTAGCCAGGGCACCCTCTGACAAAGGCATCCGCAGGAGCACGCGTCATCACAAGCTTCGAGGAGAGAAAGCCCTCATTGTCTCTGCCAACCAAACACTCAAGGAGCTCAAAATACAGGTAAAACAAATACAATTCATGCTAATCTTTTCTACCACCTTTCCAGCAGTCTTTTCTAATATGAATGTGGATTTTGGTGGGATCCAATAACTGTTGTTACAGGTCAAATATTTATGTACCCTTGACTGATTTTGGACCCAATTTTAACGGTTTGACAGCACAGTCTGAAGTTTGTGTTTGGTACAAATGTATTTGAGGAGTGTCCAAGGCTAGTTTAATAGCATAATAAATATTTGTAAATATAAATATAAATATTTATAAGCACCAGGTGTATGGGTACAATCCCTGATGAACCAATGTTGTAACTGATCATGTGTGTGTTTTAGGCATAACATGTAATAAACCAATCATGTTATGTTATCTCACATCCCTTTAGATAGATAGATAGATAGATAGATAGATAGATACTTTATATACTAGGTGTGCTGATGAATTGCTATTGTCATAGCTAATTTGCTAGGTAGAAAATGAGAATGTTTAGCCCCTGGCAACCTTATGATCTTGTTTCACACAATAACTCTTTACACTGTAATGTTTTTTATTTTTAATCCTTTTGCATGTTTGTGCACTGCTGTGCATCTCTATGTCTGCAACGAGTAGAGATTATGCATGTTATGCTCCCACCTATGCCACTGTATATTACCAGGTGTGATCAAAAAGCTCTGAGACTGCGCCTATAAAATGCAAATAACATGCCTAATTATTTTTGTCACCATATCCTTCAGATTCAAAGATTTATTCATCGCATACAGTTATAACTATACAGTATAACAAGTAGTGAAATGTAAGCCTGGTTAGCATCATGACTGTAAAGTATGATCCCAGTGTAAAACGTTTTTTTAAATCACTGAAAAACCTGAAATTCCAAGTAATCACCTAAATCCCACCATTTACAATGCTCCCTGGCAGTCCCATCCTATAATCTACGGTACATACTAAATCCCTTCCACATTATGGACCACACATTATGTTCCACATTATAGTTCCACACACACACACAGGAAGACATGTGCACACACACATACAGTCACACATACAGGATGTACAGGACTGAGCAGTGGTCATATTTTGTACCGCTATGCGTTGCATCTAGTTATTCCTATGTCTGTTATCTACTGTATAGTGCCCTCCACATTTATTGGCACCCTGGGTAAAGTTGAGTAAAAGGAGGTATAAAAAAAAATAATCTTTTGGCAATTTATCTTGGTGTCACAATGGAAACACTGAGGAAAAATTTAACCTTGAAGGGAAGCAAACTTATTTAGAGGAACGAAAATACCTGATAAAGAAATACATATTTTTAACAAAAAGACCCAATGTAGCGCTACAATTATTGACACCTCTGCATTTAATCTTTTCTTTAGCCAACCTTTGCCATTAAAACAGCTCATAATCTTCTCTTATGACATACCGTAAGGTTGGAGAGAATATAAAGCAAGGGGTTTGAGACCATTCCTCTTTACTAAATCTCTCTAGATCAGTGTTTCCCAAACTTTTTTTCTGGGGACCCACTTTTTAAAAATGACAGACCATCGCGACCCAATTCACTTCAGATCTAACATGCAACCACCAATATTGTCCGATATTTTAGGCCACAGGTTCTCAAACTTGTCTATGCCGGGCCCCCCAAACCATTCTGCAGTGCCATATCTAGGTGATTGGATAGATAATAGCGCCTACTAGTTTTGGCCTACTACCACTACTATTATAGGGTGATGCAACGACTCCTCACTTTTCCCACAATTCTACAATCTCAATTACACTCATGAAACAATGTTAGGGTAAATATTTTCAAAGTTGTTAAATTCTCAACATTTTGGGGATATTCTTGCATGCTACGCAGTAGGGGTGTAACGGTACACAGAAGTTACGGTTCAGTTCATACCTCGGTTCGGACATAACGGTTCGGTACGAGTTTGGTACAATGGAGGGAAAAGCAAAACAAAAATGCAGAAAGCATTTTTTTTTTATTGTGCATGTCTCAGGCTGTACCACCTAGTGTCATACAGTCTTTTCCCTGAGCTATCTGCAACAGCCTGAAGTGTGTAAGATGCAGGCTAAACAGTACAATACTGTAAGTACCCAGACTCGTGTAACTTGTAAACAAAATAAGACAATCAGCTATAAAACTGAAAATAGGCCTACAGTATCTCTTATTTCTGAAAGTGCAAATTAGATAGAATAGAATAATAATTTTTAAAAATGCACTTAAGCAAGACCTTCAACATCTGTGTTTAGTTGTATATGGAAGGGTCTACAATTTGCCTCAATATTCTTCAGTGTGTGTACAGTAATAATCTAGCCTACTAACTGTGAAAATATCACACAATATTTTGCCTTCTTTTAAAAAACGAAATTGCTCCTTTCATTTCATAAACAGACTACAACTAGAAGTCACGTGACTTTGCCCTTCGACGTTAACTCACCGTAGCATGGTTTGTTTATTAGCCTGGTTAGCGTTGAAACTTTCTGTTACTGTCCATGCACTTAACACTACCAGCTCCTCATGTGAGAAGTTACAAGTTACCCCAACATAAAGGTAATTACCAAGCGATTTACATAGCTTTCTGTCATTACGAAATCATTTAATTTAAGCCATAGGTTTTGGCCATATTTGTATGTGTATCCAAAGGCTTGTGAAGCGCAGGGGAAGTTTTTTTTTCTTGTTTCAGTGATAGGCTACCAATCATCTGAGTGTTGGCTTTGAATATGTATAGCATGTTATATTTACACTCACATACCCAACAACTGCTGAACAACGCCGACACACAGTTTCATCTTATCCACCACTCTCACGCTCGCCTGTAACTGTAACTGAAGTTCTCAAACTTGCGATCTTAAAGAGACCAGCGGATCCTCTAACTCTTGTGGGTCGCCACCTTAGTGCTGCTATCTCTGACTGACTGACTCAACCGACTACCTGACAAAAAAAAAAACATAGGCGCCAATCAGAGCTTCAGAGCTAAGGCGAGGCTACAGATTAGGTGTCACTAAAGAACTCCCGTAACTCTCGTACGGTAGGCTACTTAACAGTAATTGCGCATGACATTAATTAATCCGCACACGAGTTTTATGTAGTTTTATACCGTGTATTCTCCGTGTAAATTTGAACCGTGACGCCCGTACCGTTACGGTTCAATACGAATACATGAACCGTTACACCCCTACTACGCAGTCATCACTCTTCAGCATAGCAGGCTGTTGTTCCTGTATTTCTAAAGAGAGATGTTGTGTAGGCTACGTTGTGTTGCAGACAAATGGATCCTTAAAGAAGCCCTATGCAGATCTGGTTATTCCTTCGCTGTTTTGGGGTTTTTGCTGGATTTGGGCTCGCTTTTTTCATGACATGGCTCCCCCTGCAGCTTCGGTAGCAAGTGACTGCTACGCTAAACCCCCACTAGCTAGCGAGCTAGCCATTTAAGAAACCAAGCTAAACACATACAGGGCTCACAATAAAACGGTCGAGCAAACACATTGTTCAAGAGATTATCAAACCACATTACAAAGACGAAGTTCACCCAAGGGTAGGCTACTTACAATTTCAACAGCAACAAAGCAAAGTCGGCGTCCGTTTTGCAGTCTTCTTAGAAACTACAATCTGACTACATTTTCGAGGCGCAATTTGATACTTCCGCTGAGTCACATCCGGATTTACCAGGACCGGGTCAAGAAAGTTGCATATTCGTTTTTTCTGCGGAGAAGCGATACGGGGAGACGAAGCACCCACCAAACGACCCAAAAAGTGTTGTAGAACCATCAGAACGACTCTCAACCTGCATAATTAAGGTCATTTTTGCTAAAATTGTTGCATAGGGCTGTTTTCGGAAGCTTTGTCCTAGAGTTCCAGCAATCTAGACCATTGTTGATGATTTTTGTATAGCCACAGCATATTCTGTGTTATAGCTATGAACACATACAATGGCTCGTTTAAAAGGTGAGACTTAAAGCTCTCAGTGGGTGCAAACCGTGTATTTCTACACGCCTCTGTTCCTGAGAAATCCCAAGCTAAACAGTGGCTAGTTTTCATCAAAATAGCTGTTTTTTTTTTCTAATCTGGAGATATAACGTCTTTCATGAAATATGAAGTGTTGCCTGTAAAGGTTCCGGGAAGTGACCTAGCGAGCCCTGGCGAGACTGCCACCTAGTGATAGACCCACGAAAATGGCCTGGTTTTGAGCTGACGTGCATGCGTCACTGATTCGACTCAAAGCGGCAACCGAGTTATGATAAAATGTCCAGATTGTGCGTTTTCATGAGTTTTCGATCGTCATATATTTCATTTCCATTCATCACCCACTCCAACCACCCACTTCAAAGACAGCAGGAACGCACAAAGCCTATGGCAGGGCATTCAGGCCCTCACGGACTACAAGCCCGCGCCACAGAGTTGTGAGAGCAACATCCCTCTGCTCAACAACCTGAACCGCTTCTTTGCTCGCTTTGAAGCACAAAACAGCACCTGCCCACAGAAGACCCATCCCCCTCTACATGAGCAGCCCCTGTGCCTCTCTGCCGACAGCGTGAAGAGGACACTTGCTGCTATCAACACCCGTAAGGCAACAGGTCCAGACAACATCCCAGGTCGTGCGCTGAAGGACTGCGCAGGGGAGCTTAAGGATGTCTTCACAGACATCTTTAACACTTCCCTGAAGCAAGCCATCGTCCCATCATGTTTCAAAGCTGCCACCATCATACCTGTGCCGAAGAAAACTGCTCCATCCTGCTTCAATGACTACCGCCCTGTGGCACTGACACCCATCATCATGAAGTGCTTTGAGCGGCTTGTCATGTCACATATCAAAGCCATTCTCCCCCCCACCCTGGACCCCTTCCAGTTTGCATACCGAGCCAAGCGGTCTACAGAGGATGCAATCTGCTCTGCCCTCCACCCAGCCCTCACCCACCTGGAAAAAAGAGACTCATATGTGAGATTGCTGTTTATAGACTTCAGTTCTGCATTCAACACCATAATACCACAACAACTCATCTGCAAACTTGACAAACTGGGACTCAGTACCTACCTCTGCAACTGGCTACTTGACTTCCTCTGTCAGAGGCCCCAAGTAGTACGTGTTGGCAACAATACCTCAAGCAGCATCACACTGAGCACAGGGGCCCCCCAAGGCTGCGTGCTCAGTCCGCTGCTCTTCACCCTGCTGACGCATGACTGCACTGCAACCTACAGCAACAATCACATAGTGAAATTTGCTGACGACACAACTCTGGTGGGTCTCATCACCAAGGGCGACGAGACTCAATACAGGTTGGAGGTCGACCATCTGACCACGTGGTGCAGGGACAACAACCTCCTGCTGAACGTCAGCAAGACCAAAGAGATTGTTGTTGACTTCCGGAGAGGTCACACCCAACACCTGCCACTGACCATCGACGGTGCTGTGGTGGAGAGAGCGAGCAGCACCAAATTCCTGGGGGTGCACATCAGTGAAGACCTCTCCTGGACCACCAACACTGCATCACTGGCGAAGAGAGCTCAGCGCCGCCTGTACTTCCTGCGGAAACTCAGGCGAGCAAGTGCTCCACCAGCCATCATGACCACATTCTACCGAGGCACCATTGAGAGCATCCTCTCCAGCTGTATCGCTGTGTGGGGCGGAAGCTGCACTGAATACAACAGGAAAGCCCTGCAGCGCATAGTGAACACAGCTGGAAGGATCATTGGTGCTTCACTCCCCTCCCTGAAGGACATTTACACCACCCACCTCACCCGCAAGGCGACCAAAATTGTGAGTGATGCAAGTCACCCCGCTCACAATCTGTTTGATCTACTGCCCTCTGGGAAGAGGTACAGAAGCCTGCGCTCCCGCACTACCAGACTCACCAACAGCTTCATACACCAAGCTGTAAGGATGCTGAACTCTCTCCCTCCTCTCCCCCCTCCACCCTCAGCTACATAACATCCTGGACATTGGACCCACAATGGCCGCCTGCACTACTCCACTTGCACACTTGCACACTTGTACACTTTACAACTTGGTGTTGTTGTCCTGAAAACACAACACTTCTGCTGCTCTTACATAACTTGCACCACTATGCCACTTTCTTTATTACTTAGGTCAAACAGAACTACCCAAGCCTTTTATTGGCCTGACTTTGCACTAGTATTTTATTGACTGTCTACGCACAATTTCAACCAAATTTTGCTGCTCTTATTTTTTCATTATTATATGTGCCCTCTTATTTACTTATTTACTTACTTTTTTGTTTACTTGAATGTTATGTTTGTCTGTGGACTTAAATTGGAAAAATATGTCTTGTCTTCACCGTGGGATAGTGAGAAACGTAATTTCGATCTCTTTGTATGTCTGGAACATGTGAAGAAATTGACAATAAAGCTGACTTTGACTTTGACTTTGACTTTGATCACAGAGTTCCCAAAATCACATATAAGGTGTGTTAGAGTGCCTAGTTTCGTAATTTAAAAAAAAGTAATAATTACGTTAGTAATATTACGTTTTTGGCACTCAATGAGTTAACACCGTGGACGTCAATTCCGAGGTAAACAGCAAATCACTCAAATCGTTATTGTTTGTGCAAATATAGGCTGATTCATGTCCCCTGAGTTTTGCATTATTATTATTATGCATATTTTGCGAGTGAGATGTCCACACTCTGGCGTCCCCTCTCTGGCGTCCCCTCTGCGACGCCAGAATCGCAATTGAGTGTGCATTTAATGTAACATGCCCATTGTTGTGCCAGTTCACAGCTTTTCTGAACTAGTTCAAGTTCAGTTCATACATGCTCAAAGTGAACAGTTCATGTTCAAAGTTCACAATTTTAATTCTGAACTAGTTCAAAGTTCAGTTCATTTTACTTTTTTCGTGAGATATTTAAATAAATACTTTTTTTCACACTACGAGCTAGAAATCACTATACGTTCTTTGAAGCTGCTCATTAGACATTTGCTCATGACACTGCAATTGTGGGTTTCTTACCAGGTGATGAAACTTGCAGCAGTACAGACAAGCTAGACCAGTTCTATACTTAGTGCAATGAAATCCAGCCCTCGGTGCTCTCGTCATTGCCTGCTACGCGGCGTTGTTATGCCTAACCCGCTCTGCTGCAATTCATCACGGGTAACGTTGTGCGGAAGCCAGTATGCTATTCAACTATTCTCAGCCGGACACTACGTTGCCCGCAATGCATTGCGCACACAATGTCAAAACCATTTCTGTCTGGTAATACATGATTTAAGCGGCACCAGCGAGAATACAGGAGGGAGGAACTTTCTCTCGTTGCATTTCAAAAGAGAAAACAGATGTCACTCAGTTAACAAATTCCAGCGTTCATTTACAGTGATGTCTGCCGTTCATGACACACAGGGGCGCCTGCAGGAATTAATGCTATGGTACGCACACCCACCCCCCCCCCGGCAAAAAAAAATTCACGCGTGGACAATATTTGTCCGTTTCCCGGTTTACATAGCATAGCAACATTCACATGCAATAATACAACAACAACGTCTTCAATGACCTATTCATTTGAACAACTTGATACTACAGCCCTATACAGGCTAAAGTTACCTTTAGTTTTGTTCTAGCTTACCGTGACGTCTGGCTTTAAACAGCTGTCTAATGCAGTCTAACGTTCTGACACGCAATTGCCTACCTTGTTCTTGCCCATCTGGAATAACTCCTAGCTTTGCTGCATCCATTCTTTCTGTTTTCGTTGTTTAAACTTGTGATGTCCATGATGAGTATTGAGTTAGTAAATTAGCTCAACATTGTATGCTGATAATATAGATAGCCGAGTAAAAGAAAACAAGTAGCCTAGTTGCGTGCCTGCGTGCGTATTCTCTCTCTCCTGCTCAAACAAAATGTGTGCGCATTAATTTTGATAACGTTGTTCACTAACTTCAACAGAAAATTGTAAATTGTAGCCTGATGGCATGCAGCTAATGGGATACTGTCCATAGTTGGGAAGGTATGGTGGGCCAAACACACACACATACAGGAAATTTTCTCTTGTTGAGTAGCCTGATGGTACGCACAGTGCGTACGGACGTACACCTGCAGGCGCGCCTGATGACACATAATGTGAACTAATTCACGTTCAAGTTCTTTATTAAAAAAATGTGTTGCGTTCAGTTCAACGTTCACGAAAAAATGAGCGTGTTCAATGAACGCGTTCTTTTGAACTCGTTCACGCACAACACTGAACATGCCACATGATTTCCAAAAGTCTTTAAACAGGCTCATTTCTGACTTCACTAGACTATTATTATGACCGCCGCGCAGCGAAGCGCCTAGTCAAGGTTTTTTTTTTTTTTTTTTTTTCGCATGCCCAAATTTCCGTCAATGATTCCCGGGACACTGAAAGACCGGGGTACACGAAACTTGGTGGACATGTAACCCCACATGGATAGCATGGAACCATCGTTTTTCGTTTTGATCTGTAGCCCCCCCGCTGAATTGGACCCCCCGAAAGGAGGGTAGGGCAGACACAGTTTTCTGTGAATATCTCGAAAACCGTAGGGTTTAGGAGGACCATTGTTTTTTTGTATGTTGATCTCAAGGGGCCATGTCAACCCATTCCATAACCACTCATTTCATGTATAGCGCCACCTAGTTAAACACAAAAAAGTAAAAATGAGGTGGTGTAATTGAAGGTATCTGTGACCTAACATAGTCAAAACTGCACGAAATTGGAAGTGTAGGATCATTATGACACCCTCTGTATGCACGGCAAGTTTTGTGGAATTCCGTTCATGGGGGGCCACACAATAAATTAATTTATGTTACTATACACCAACTGGCCTGTAGGTGGCCGGAGACAGTTTTCTGTGAATATCTCGAGAACCGTAGGGCCTAGGAGGTCCACCTTTTTTTTGTATGTTGGTCTTAAGGGGGCATGTCAACCCATCCCGTTACCACTTATTTCATGTATAGCGCCACCTAGTTAAAAATTAAAAAGCAAAAAATTAGGTGTTTTCATCACAATATCTCTGGCTGACAAGGTCAAAACTGCACGAAATTAAAAGTGTAGGATCATTATGACACCCTCCGAATGCATGCCAAGTTTTGTGTACTTTCGGTCAATGGGGGCCCTACAATAAAATAACTTATGTGTACATTTAGTGACGTACACCAACAAGGATTCCCGGGACACTGAAAGACCGGGGTACACAAAATTTGGTGGGCATGTACCCCCACATGGATAGCATAGAATCGTCATTTTTCGTTTTGATCTGCAGCCCCCCCGCTGGACTGGACCCCCCGAAAGGAGGGTAGGGCAGACACAGTTCTCTGTGGGCAGACACAGTTCTCTTTTATGGTATGTTGGTCTCAAGGGCCCACATCAACCTGGCTCATAATCACTCATTTGTGATTTGCACCCCCCCCGGTAAAAAATGAAAATGCAATATTATTCTGCTTTAATCGCCCCTATATTCAGTTAAGATGTTCAGAACTGCACCAAATTTTATGTGTATGATTGACCTGGCATTCTCTGGGGGTATGCCAAGTTTCGTAGAATTTCATCCATGGGGGGGGTCTAAAAAAATTAGGTTATGTGTACATTTAGTGACTGTACACTCATTGGCCTGTAAATGGCGGTGCACACATATAAACATGCACACACACAGGCACCCACATACTATCGGTATTAGAACGGCCGATACATAATTACAAATTCAGTAGGATCAAAAGAAAGCCAAAATAAATATTCATCACCATCATCATGGCTGCATTTTCAGTATTGGCGATAAGTAGTCGTTTGTCCACTAGATGGCGCATCGTTGCAGTGAGATGTAATTTTGTTGGAAGTTAAAAGTGGGTTGGGGAAAAACAATGGACACTTCCTACAAGGACTGTAATTTACCGCAGCGAACATCTAATAAGGACAGGACGATGTTCACATGAAGTGTAATTCCCATTTCTTCTTGAAGCCCAAATAAATCTGAGGATGTTTATCGGACATGCTTGGTTTTTACTGCAGGTACGTTAATCTTGTAATATCAATAAGGACCTAGGTAATGTTACCGTTAGCGTTGGTTGAGTGATGGAGGCCCATTTGATTGATTGCATTTGTAGAAAACTATAAATGCGGTTATACCAAACAAATTGATAGCAGCACTGTTTGTATCTTTCGACTATCATTTATTGCACGTGCTACAAAATCATTCTGTGCAATGGAAGATTTACCAACGTTACACCGGTCTGATACAGTTTTGCCTATACATGCGTGAGACTGAGACGCCTGTTTATTTTGTTTTAAGTGCGTGCAGGGTGTGAGAGGGGAATCGATGTGCTTTGATTCCAGCTTGGTAGTTGTAGTCTGTGAAATTAAAAAGCACGTGTGTGTGAAGTATCCAAACAATGACACCTTCATTTCATTATGGCTGCTTTTAGCAACACACCTTAAGCTACTGTGTAGTGGGTCCCATTTAGAAGTGGCTACTTCATTCGCGCTTTCCTTGACTCATGGAGCTGCGTGAATGTTATTACAACTTTTCGCCACGATATGGCAGTTTAAGTCTGCTTGATACTGTAAGTCGTAAGCCATTGGTTTCCAAAGGAGATTTTATTTGTGTCGCCAGCATAGCCTATTGACAATTTATGTTGTAAATAGGCCTACCTTATAATCCTACCTGTAATTTAGGGAAGCTAACAGCTTTCTATTAGGATCTAGTTTGTTAGTTACAGTTTTGTCATAACTCCCTAATGCATTTTTGCATTTAGAATAGCCAGAGCGTGTATATCTCAATCTGAAAATTAAACAATATCGGGTGCCTATGGACTAGGCTGGGTGAACCCAGCCTGATCTGCCCGCTATTTATTTTTTGATTTCTTAAAAGATTGAGCTTGGTCTGATGAAAGCCAGACTAGCCATGGACCTCAGTTACACAATGCAAGGGAACATGAATCAGCCTATATTTGCACTAACAATAACGGACAAAAGCTCTTCAACTTTGGCCCGTTAAAATGTGTATGAACAGTCTAGCGACGCAATTCATCAAGGCCCATTTGGACATGTCAGTTATTTGCACCACTGGTTAGATGTAAAACAGCATTTCGTTTCAGACTACTGTTACTTAATTTGTGCATTAACAATAACGTTTCAGACTACTGTTACTTAATTTGTGCATTGACAATAAAGTATTACATGAACTAAAGATGACTAAAATCTTATGTAGAAGAAGAAACATTCACAAAAAATCCATCCATCCAAAAATGACCTTTGTTTTTGATAGCTGTTGAAAACGGCATGGAACTGAGAGAGATGTTTTTGTTTATAAATACATAAAAATAAATAAATAAATAAATAAATAACATTATGCTGATACCTTTTGCTTTTCCCAAATACAGTGTAGCCTACAGGTGTAAGTGACCTTTCATCAATCCAGTTGCAATGGATGAACTGTGATGAACTGCCCTACTTGTGATTGTTTAGAGATTGTAAACGTTTTATAACAATGCTACATCTTCTTTGGCTATTCTACAATCTATTCACCTTTTCAGCACCAGTAGGCTACTTACTTATTTTAAATATTTAAATTCAAATGAATCATTGAATAATCAGCATTAGTGACATTAAAGTTCAAAAACTCTTTTATTATTATTTTCACTGTTCAAATAATTGGCATAATAATCTATGATATGACCTAATATGCTAATATGTCAACACTTATTTCTTTGCGTTGATGTGCGACTATAGAGTTGATGAACTCCGGTGATATGCAAATTCCTTGCTGCAGACATTGCAGAGGACTTTATTTTCAACACTTTATTTTTTATCAACACCATCAGGCCATTTTTTTAAAGTAAATGTTCCAATCAATGATCCAGGCAGCACGTTTTCTTCTCCTTCATTTTACAGTCTAATTTTTACTGACTAGAACGGCTTGGGGTCAAAGGTCATACGGAATCGATTAATCTGCACTAATTTTTTTAATCAGTTATTTTTTCTCAAATTAATTAATCGAAATGAATCAGTTATTTTGACAGCCCTAATAGAAATACTTTGAAATTCCCTTTGAGTCGGATCTGCTCCACCTTTCCACCAAGTTTTGCAGAAATTGTGCCCATGTTTTTTTGCAATATTGTTGACAGAAACTATTTGTGTGGTGCAACCTGTTAAATATTAGTAGTTCATAAATTCCAACGTGGCAATTTAGGTTGAAACTAAACTATGGCACTTACGTTCAGCTTATGTACAAATGTAATGAATTGTAACGTAGCCTAACTTGTTCAATGGGCTGAGGTGCAGTGGCTGCAGGACTAAAGCGAGCGAGAGATGCAAGGGTGGAGAACAGCTCATGTGCTTGCTAGAGATTTTATTTTATTTTTTTTTTGAGGGGCCAGTACAAATGACCTCCGCGGGCCACCAATTGAAGACCCCTGCTCTAGATCATCCAGATTCCTAGGTCCTCATTTGTGCATCTTTGACTCACACCACTGTTTTTCTATGGAGTTTAGATCAGGGAACTGGGATGGCAATGGAAGAAACTTGATTTTGTGTTGAGTAAACCGTTTATTTTTAAATCTGGACATGTGTTTTGGTTCATTGACCTGCTGAATGATCCAAACATGACTTGATGTTTTTGATGTTTTGGCAGAGATTGATTTTCTTCAAATACATTTCTTTTTTCTTTGAGTTCATGATTCCAGACACCCTAATGAGGTTCTGAGGTACTACTGGGTCACGGATACATGCCAGGTGGGGCGCGAACTGACATTAAAAACAGGAGTTTTTTTTATTTATTTTTTTATCTGTAGCCTAGGCCCAGGTAGCACCCGATGTGCAATGGACGCACTGTGTTATTCATAGGGAAGCGCTCGTGTCAAGGCAGCTTAGTTAGTCCCGACCTGAATGAGATTTTGAACGAGGTTGTGAGAGTGGTGAATTTCATCAAGACCCGGCCCTTAAAAGCGCGTCTATTCTCCGCACTTTGCAAGGAGATGGGAGCTGACCAAAAGGCTGTACTGTTTCACAGGCAAGGTGGCTTTCTCCGAGTCGCCTCTTCTTAGAGGAAGAGCGCATGTTTGAATCTGCAAGCACGTTCACTAATGAACATTTCTTGACGAAGCTGGCCTATCTTAGCGATATATTTGGAAAGCTCAATGAGTTAAATCTCCAGTTACAAGGCAAAGACAAGCACCTACCTCACCTAGCAGATAAGATTACTGCATTCACCAAAAAACTTGAGGTATGGGACAGGCGCCTCGATCGCGACAGTATTATGCCTTTGAGAATCTGAGTGAAATCGCTGAAACGTGTGCCAGCTTACAGTCCCGCCTAAATTTACATTAATTTAAAATCAAACATCGCAGTTTATGTTAAATTCAGCATCTCTCATAATGTGATTGGATATGTTGCTGTCAATTCCCTACTCCATATACTAACCACCAATGAGAGTGTCTCTCGTATGAAAATTCCTGACACTTCCCACCTGAAGAATTAACGCAAGGCTTTGTCCGGTCTTCAGCCCCGAATGTTTAAAATGTATATAGCCCTGAATATCATTTTAAAAGTAGTCTGACAAAGCTTATTGTTTTGTGACACAGCTAAACACTGATACCTCATAGAACGTCTATAACATAGCCTAGGTGGTTGCAACTCACAAAAGTAAAGCAGATAGAAAGAACTCACGCAAATCTAGCCTACAACACGCAGACAGCTTAATGCGCAGGGGAGAGAGAGAGCGCGCGCGCACAGGTGCTTTATGATTGTTGTTGTTGAGTAGCATAGGCCTACTGTGCACAGTGCACTGACGACTGTAGCCCAAGGTAACCAGTTGTTGTAAATGAGAGGCAACCCCTTGTTTCAGATAGCCTGGACAACATGTTACCTGGGTGTTGCCTACGTTATTAATTAATGGTAGCCTACAATAGTTAATTGATTCGCGTAACATATTAGTTGGCTCAAAGAGTAGGGAATCAGGATGGAGAGTCACGTGTGTTTTGCTTTTGCGGGATCAAATCCAGTTTAATGCTAGCTTTCAAAACATATATTTTTTTGTCTTTTGTCCGAGTGGCTGTAATGTAGCCGAGCGCTCATGGCGTATGAAAAGCGACTTCAAACCGCCTAAAACAACTTGTTTGTGAATGTCTGACAACTGCTGCAGCACATGCACGCGCAAGGAAACCAGTAGGTGGAGAAACCAGAAGGCACACAACACCGGAACGATTTTAAGGCTATTTCGCATAGGCTACTTAGGGTACGTTCAGACTAAGTATAAGTATATATACTTTTTTGATCCCGTGAGGGAAATTTGGTCTCTGCATTTAACCCAATCAGTGAATTAGTGAAACACAAACAGCACACATTGAACACACAGTGAGGTGAAGCACACACTAATCCCGGCGCAGTGAGCTGCTTTTAGTGTCTGAGCATAGGGAATTGTTTGACATGACTTCACAACTTTACCATAACATACCAAAAGCAATAGCCAGCGCGAGTTTTCTCTCCCGCGACATTTTGTACCCACACGTAACGTTAGTCACTTTGTCTATCGGAAAAAGACGCTTCCGGCTGCTTTTTGGAACAATTCGATGGCAGCTTTTTTTTCCAAACTGAAAAAGCGGTCTGCACAACTTCTTGTGCCAGAAAAAGACGCTAAGTCTGAACGTACCCTCAATGGTGCTATTTCACACGCATTATAGCGACCCCCGGGCGGGCATCAGACATTTGTTCCCAAGGGTCTATGAATTGTTAATCCGGTCCTGCCCCCAACGAACGCAACTTTCCACCTCTGAGACAGCTTAAAAGAAGTCTAGAGGACTGCTAACTCACTAAGACCTACTTACTGTAGGCTGCGCAAAACCACAGGCCTTTTTTTTGGGCAAGCCTGCATTCGAAGAAGGCCTTCTGTTGAAGAATTGTATATAAATCCTGCGCTAACAGTAATCGTCCTACCCCCCGCTACCACAGCTGTGGATAGTGTGGCATGACGTCTTGAGTTAATGCATTAAACATTGTTTGCTGGTAACCAGCCACAAATAGCCTACAGATTCTTGCGTGCGTACATTCTCTATTCTCTCCAAAATGTGCCCGTTCTATAGGCTGGCCAAGTGCGTAATTCTGCGGCATAAAGCAGATGTATTTGTTTATTGTACAGAAAAATAAAAATAACCTGTCAAGCAGCCAATTGACTACATTGCAGTAAATAAGTAGGGCAAATTACGAAACCAAAACGTGGGTCAGAGTTTTTTTTGGTGAAACAAGCTCACAGCCGAACGAGTCATAGCACTGAAGGGAGAGGCAACTGGCATGTGATCTCCCCCCGGACCAATGGATGTACAAGTTTTCTCCTGTGCCTACGATATTTAATCCAGTGTTTTGTCAAGTTCCAAAATGCTATTCGTTTTAACGAATTTTTATGATAGTATGAAGTACTTTTTGTATAGGGTATCTTAATTGCTTTATACTCAATACTTGACCAATGGCTATTGCATCTGTCTATTGAAAGTGAGAATGTGGCATGTGATCTACTGTGTAGGCTTCATAAAATAAAATAAACAGATTGCTAATGGCCTACAAGCTGATCTGGGGTGCGTTTCCCGTACAACTACGGAGGTTAGCTTTTTACTAACAGGATGCATCGTTCAACTAACCAACATGTAAGTTACGACCGTTTCCCAAAACTGTCGTACTTACATAGTACTGTAAGTTTGGACCATGATAGTTTCCAAACTTCAGTAGTCTGGACTAAGGTGGTTAATGACGTTTAGTAGCACGTGAACGGGCACCTGCACATACTTCTGTGGCGCATTGCGTTAAGGCCGGCAGATGACAGCCGCCGTTGCACAGCAGTTACCAGTCCCCTGTCCAAGAGTTCGAATCTGGGTTAAGATTTTGACAAAAATATTGACATCGTTGTTTACCTAAGTTTATCTTTTGTGCAGATCATATTATCAAAATCAGAATCAGCCTTCTTGACTTGGTTTGCGTAAACTAACAAGGACCCCCCCCCCCCCCCCCCCCCCCCCCCCTCCATGAAAATCAAAGGCTACATAATCTCAGTTGACTCGTCAAAAAGTGCGCACCACCTTATTATATTATCTGCAGGTGTGTGACTTTTACTTACGTGCACATGGCTGGAAATTGACTTTTAATTTATGTATTTTCTGCCTTGGGCATTTTAAAATATGGATGTATGGTGGTTAGACGTGTAAATATCAATTAGAAACCTAAATATATTTATAATTATTCATTTGCAAACAAATAACTGGCGTCAGTGACGTCTTTGACATGAAGATCCCTGGAACTATGCTTCTACTAGCATTCTACCACAGGTCGAGAGGTGTAGTTGTAACTACTTTACGATAGTGGTTGCGAACGTTCGTTGCTACTATGGTTTTGGGAAACACTAACGTAGTGTAATGATGCATTGGACTATGTAAGTTCCAAATATGAATGTAATTCTGCGGCATAAAGCAGATGTATTTGTTTATTGTACAGAAAAATAAAAATGACATGTCAAGCAGTCAATTGACTACACTGCAGTCAAGAAGTAGGGCAAATTAATTTACGAAACCAAAACGTGGGTCAGTTGTCTAAGCCTCTATAGCGTAGCCTGTTAAAAACGTTGCAGAAGCCTACCCAAGGCTACAGATTAATTCTGAACAGTTATTTCTCTACTGGCTCAATTATCACACCATTGTTTTGATTTGCGTAGTTGCGTTACCCCAACACTGACAATAATGTAGACAGCAAATTTCGATTTTTGTTACCACCGTGTAGTCAAGCCTTAACCCTTAGAACCCTAAGCTGTTTTTAGGGCATTTTCACAACCTTTATTCATAAGGATTTATTCTGGTCATTGTAAGTGCCACACACACATATTATATATTGTTTTTTTAGGCTATCCAGATCTACCATTATTTCATGTATTAGTACTAGCATTGATTTTATTTAGATTTTTAAAGAATTAAAATATAAAAAGTGTATTATAAAAATTATTATATTTCGATATGTATCTCACCACAGCAAGCTCATAGCTCTACATGCATTTCATGTGTGTGTAGGGCAGACTGTCCTGAATCGGGCAATATAATTACCATGTTGGTGGGATACTCTGGGGCTGAGCAATTTACAGAAATATGTGTGTGATTTACGGAAATAAATGCCATTTTTTTATTTAGTGATGAAAAATGACCTTTCTGCGCTCCATATCTGTGACACGAACTGATCTGACCTGATTTGACCCAAGTTTGCGTGTTAGCATGTGTGGTGTATGCACTCATAATGATTCTCAACTTTTTACTGCATTGCCATGAACAAAGTAAAGGCAAAAAAGGTGTTTCTTTGTTGAACAAATTGGGATGCAATGGTGAGCCTTGAATTGGATGCCATGCAGGAATTTGCTAGGATCTCAAAACCGGATTATGAACATGCTTTGCCATAGAGAAACATACAATAGCGTTGGATTATAAACATGCTTTGCCACAAAAACAGACAAAAAAGTCCAGCTATATGAAGTTATTATTTTGATGTCACTTCGTCTGTTTTATAACCCAGAAGGATGTACTTGGTATCAAATGATAGCTCTATGTCTCCTCTTTCATCTGACATGCATGGCATATATATCCGATCACAGGTCCGCGAGTAATTCAAACGAGAGTAATGGGTGTGCAGCGTTGGTTTGTGTACATGACGTTAATATTTTGCAGTCACTTCGTCTGTTTTTATAAGCCAGAAGGATCGATATCCATGGTACCAATGGATAGCCCTCTGTCCCCTCTTTCATCTGATATGCTTGCCATATCTATGCGATCACGGGTTCGCGAGTAATTCAAACGAAAGTAATGGATGCGCGAGTGAACGCAGAGAAGTATAGACTGTAAATATGATGCAATTTGATTTAATTTCATGATTTTTTTAAATTGTCATACTTGATCGTACAGACAAGTGCGTAGTCTCTTTGGAAAGCCCCACTTCTTCTCTGTCATGCAATAAAGGTTTCATCTCGCTGCGATGAACAGTCGCGGAGCAATGTAACAGAGAAGTAAGGGTGTGTTTTTTGACGCACTTTGCGTCAATCGAGTTCTAAGGGTTAAGCTAATACCCAAGTAGCCTAAATTGAGGTAAATCAAGCTTTTTCAGAAGGGGCGGCAGGCAGAGCGATGTACAGTGGCAGAGGGACGCACAGTGGCTGAAAGTGGTACTAAAGCTTCACGCAGCTTCACGCCTCGTAATGCGCGACTGAAGTGGCCATTTGAAAGCGATGCCCACTGTACATCACATCCCTGCAAAGTTTATTTAAAAAATATTTCCCAAACAGCAGTGCTCAGTATGACTGGATTATGGATCCATTTAATGCAGCATGTTGGTATTTCATTGACTATATTGTACAATGCTGTAAAATATTGGCCTATGCCAATATATGTATGAAATATGTGTGTTTAATTTACAATGGCACATTATGTATTTATTTATTATTATATCTGCAGCACCAGCTGATTTTAACTGAGCTAAAGAGGATATATTTAGAACTTGCAGGCTCCATGTGGAGAGGAGCAGGGTCAGCTTTGTGCTTCCTGAAGTCTGACCACCTCCTTAGTTTTTTTTTATGTTAAGGGTCAGGACAACTCTACCAGCTGCTGCACCTGAAAATAACAGGAAAGGCTTTTGACCTGGCATGCTCTCTAAATACTCTATTAGCACATAAGTCACTTTTGAAGATTATTTGGGTGACTTGGTGACCTCAAAATTATACTTTTTCCTGCTTGGGGACAAGATAAACATGGGTCTTTGTCCAAGTCGGTTTTAACATTTCCAGTTGATTGGAACCTTTTAATTATTGTTTTAACTGTAAATATGAGCATTTTCAACAGAGTAGCTACTTTTTAATATCCCTTCGCTGACTTGCAAAGGTCAAAACACTTAACTGCGATTAGGAGAATTTAACACATTTTCTGTCTTTCCCATGTTAGAAAAATAACTAGGGGATTTGACCTCTGTGTCACTTTATTTTCATACATTCATAGTCATGGATTACTACTGAAAATACAGACACTGATTAGCTTAAAAATCTGTTGTATAGGACTTTATGTTGATATACCTTAATGAATGCATATTTGAGGCACCGATGAGACTCCGTGGGATGGTCAATTGAGTGATGGCACCCTTTGGGTTGTCAAGTGGGCGCCCTCCTTGGGTGTTTCGCTGATAGGCCCACAACACCTCCAGAGGGTTCAGCAGTGAATCCCAGCGTCCCAGGTTCACTCCCTAGATGCCATCAACTCACTTGAAGGCCCAGGCGGAGTCTTATCTCTTCATCCACAGCCAATGGCTTCACTTTTCAGCAGCCACGGAGAGGTCTTTGACTGCCTGCTGGTAGGCCTTCCCTCGCACTCCCATCTCCCGGAGTAGCCTGGATGTTGAGGTGGCTACTAACCCTCTGCAGCTTACTTCCACTGGGCACACCTTCACATTCCAGCCTTGTTGTTGCGCATCGGCTGCAAGTTCAGCGTACATCAGCCTTTTCCGTTCATAAGGCTCCTCCACTGCACTCTCCCAGGCCACGGTGAGCTCGATGATGTACAGTGGGTCCCAGTTAAGTTTGGACGGGTTCCTTCAGGAATCACGCACCCCATTTTCTCAGCAGAAATGGCACAAACTGCAGTTGACACAAACAACCACAAGGTGTCACTTTGGAGTTCTGCCACTACTATTTTTGATGCGACTTGACTTACTGCTTCCATGATGCAGTTTCCAAGTCAGTAGAACAATCAGAGAAAGCTGAGCCATTACCAAACATATATGATAATACAATAGCATGAGTTTATATATGTTATACCCTATTTGTCACGGTTACTTATAGATTTGATAGTGTAACGATAAGCGCATGAGACTTTCAGCGGGGGCAAGGGAACTTAAATTGATCACGGTAGTTTAAGCTTACACTTGACAAAACATTCTAATATGAAAATGTAGATGCAATTGTTGTAAGATGGTGCAGCTCCTTTAAGAAAGCATCGTGCGCAGGGATGGAGAGAGAGAAAGCGAGAGGGGATATGTGTGTTAGAACTTATATGTGTGTGGAAAAAGTATACGTGCTGTTGAGACTGGAGCGAGTCATATTCAAAATAATGCAAAAAATAAATCCGCAGATAAAACCAATTATCCTCATTCATTGCAACCGCAGTATGCCTGCTTGCCGACGTTCAAACGAAAAAGATATCAAAGCACCTTTTGCGTTTGAATGTAGCACGATTTTTTTTTAAAACAGCTAGACAAATGATTTAGCTAATTGATTATAGCCTGTACACCAGCAATTGTTGAACATTTACCTGTACAAGTACATTGACAGTAGCCCAGCCTAACAAGCATGTTGCATGTTGTAGGCCTACTGTAGAAATTTCACTTAAATTGCAACCGCAACACGCCTGCTTGCCGACGTTCAAACGACAGCGAAAAAGATATCAAAGCAACAAGAGGGTTGAGTCTGAATGACACGACTCATATTGCTCCTCATAACTGTCTATAAAAAAAGTGTTTTTTTTCTTTTCTTTTTGAGCACGTCCGAATCCCAGGACATAACGCACTGGACCTTATAATAGGCTCTAGATATAATACCAAAGGGGGCAGATAGGGGCCTACTGCACTTAAAACTTAAAAAGATTGAACGAAGCTTCCCGAAATTTGAAATTGCGATCAGTGACTGGCATCGGGTGAACAAAGCTTTTCGAAGTTGAACAGGCTATTAAAAACTATTTGCGCACCTCAATGTCACAGGAGAGACTGGGCTCTTCCTTCTATTAATTGAAAAAGACGTTATGCTACCTGCAAACTGGCCTATGATTTCATTGCTGAGTTTGCGGCAAATCAAGATATTGCGAGTCTGTGTCATTTATTTGTCCAATGTTAGCCTACAGACCAGTTTCCATAGTGCACATCTTATCAACAGTTTGAATGTCGTGTGTGTTTCTGCTCATTGACAAATACCGTTCAGCACAATGATTCATGCCCAATTAATTTCCCCTGTTAAAGTGTTCGCCTTTGTTACACTATTTGGTTTCGTGATGTAGCCTATGATAAACACCATATGGCCAAATATGTGACTCTAAGCTAATGTTATAGGCTATACAATTTCCCCTCTTACAGACAAGCTGGTGTAGCTTATTAGACTAGGCTACTATTAAAATGCACCGACGGTAGCCTTGGCTATGTGTAAAGTAAGCTATCGCATGATTTCATGCACGTAAGTTCATGCATCTGTCAAGTTCTCACAGGGCCTCGCACCCCCTTGCGACGGCCCTGCAGCTCCTCCTAAGACAGCGAGGAAAAAGTTAAAATACACGATAAACCCGGAAGAAGTTAACAGGTTTGTTTCGGTCCCGGTGATTATTGTGAAATTATGCAAACGACAGCCTTTTCAAGGCATTTCAAGGAAGGAGTCGTAGCATGCAAGCTCCCAAATTGACCCAGTAGCCTACAGAAGGCATCAATAGCCTAAATTGTTGGGACTGGGGAGGGTCATGCGTTTTTTTTCTCAATCACCTTGGAGGGTCATAGAAAAATTTCTTCCTGGCGAGGGAGGGTCTTTTTGACTAACGCTCCCTTCATATATCTCTGAGCTTTTAATATCTTATCAACCACAAAGGAAACTTAGATCATCCAATTCTAATCTTTTAATCATACCCAAAGTGCTCCACAAACAAAGTGGAGAAGCTGCTTTTATCCATTATGCCCCCAAACTATGGAACACCCTGCCTCTGTACATCAAGCAGGCGAGTTCAGTAAATATTTTTAAAAAAGATCTGAAAACATACCTGTACAGGAAAGCTTTTAGTTAACTCATCTTATCCTGTAGACTACTTTTTCAGATTATTCTACATCTGCTACTATTGGAGGGCGCAGCCAGCCAGGAGCAGGTGGGCTCCCCCTATTAAGTCAGGTTCTGCTCAAGGTTTCTTCCTGGAATATGGGAGTTTTTCCTTGCCACAGTTGCCATATGGCGTGCTTGTGGGGGGTAAGAGGGTTAAGGCTGCCAGTCTTATGACGTCATTTTCTATATTTTTGATATGTTGCTGAGTGGATCATAAACAGCCCCAGCAATGAAGAAAAGTGATTGATAATGACTGACTGACTATTGTGTTACATGCTTCAAATGTAAAGCACTTTGAGCTGCATTCTGTGTATGAAAGGTGCTATACAAATAAAGCTTATTATTATTATTATTATTATTATTATTATTATAAAACTCCTCCGGTAGCCCCTGAACAGTCCCTAATTGATTATAGCCTGTAGGCCTACACCAGCAATTGTTGAACATTTACCTGTACAGGACATTGACAGTAGCCCAGCCTAACAAGCAGATGTTGCAAAAGACATCAAAAGACGCAATTAATCAGAAATAAATAATGTAATCTGCATCGCTTTATTTAACAAACTGCAAGCAACAAGAGGGTTGAGTTCACTGTGAGGCCAAACCCAAGAGCAGAGCCTACCTGTTAAGGCACTCGATAGGCTATAATGAGCTGTGTGCGCCTGGAAAGACAATAGAAGATGCTTTCTGAATAGCACAGCGAAGACGGCTCTGGTCATCCCATACCCTCCCCCCACTTCCTGTAGCCTACCATTATGACTTGTTGCCGTTTTGGAACATTAAGCTTTTTCACGTTAAGCCCCCCTCCCCCACCCCATTCTTTCACAAGCAGTGGGGGAGCGCGGGGCACAAAGTAACATTTTTTGGTAGACAAAGGAGGGTTCTCCGCGCTTCTGTCATTTGGCCACAATCCGATGCAACCAGGCCAGGACAGATATTTTAGAGTAGGGGTGTCAAACTCATTTTCATAGAGGGCCACATCATTGAATTTATAGGTTACTGAGGGCCACATAATCGGCGAACATGTGCATGGTGCAACCATGAAATCGGTATTGCAGTAGGCTATGGCTTATTCAAAATTGGTGTGAAATAATGGTCCTAACCACTTTAAAACAGTGTGGCTGAAATAAAAAACAAAAAGCCTACAACAGTAACATTTTCAAATGCAACTTCTAGGCCTACAGTATTAGTTAACAACTGATCAATATGCATTCATGGACTGACATTGATGAGAATAAACTGCAGTCAATAATGTGCATAACAATGTCCATAACACAGTGTGAGAGAGAGAGAGAGAGAGAGAGAGAGAGAGCGCTATGGTACGTACACCCACCCACCCCCACCCCCGCAAAAACAAATTTACGCGTGTACAATATTTGTCCGTTTCCCGGTTTTAGGTCCGTGCATTGCAAAAAAAGTAGCCTACATAGCATAACAATATCCACATGCAATAATACAACAACAACGTCTACGATGACCTATTCATTTGGACAAATTGATACAGCCCTATAGCTAAAGTTACCTTTAGTTTTGTTCTAGCGTACCGTGACGTCTGGCTTTAAACAGCTGTAATCTAACGTTCTGACAAGCACACCAATTGCCTACCTTGTTCTTGCCCATCTGGAATAACTCCTCTAGCTTTGCTGCCTCCATCCTTTCTGTTTTCGTTGTTTAAACTTGTGATATCCATAACTAGTGAATTAGCCCAACATTGTGTGCTGATAACCATATATAGATAGCCGAGTAAAAGAAAACAACAAGTAGCCTAGTTGTGCCTGCGTGCGTATTCTGTCTCCTGCTCAAACAAAATGTGTTCGCGTTAATTTTGATAACGTTCACTAACTTTACGCGATAGAAAATTGTAAATAGCCTGATGGCATGCAGCTAATGGGATACTATGCATAGTTGGGAAGGGATGGTGAGCCAATTTGGTGTGATACACATTACACACACACAAGGGAAGTTTTCTCTCGTTGTTGAGGGACTGACGTGCGGGCGGTTCAAAATCATCGCCTGCATATGGCCGTACATGGCCCGCGGGCCGTATGTTTGACACCCCTGTTTTAGAGAGGAGAGACGCCGGTGCAGCTCAGATGTCTTCTTAATTTTCTTTATTCTTTAGTAAAAGGTGCAGAACATTATTAAACTTTGACTAACGTTTCGATGTGTCGATGTTTTTGACTAACGAACATCGAAACGTTAGTCAAAGTTTAATAATGTTCTGCACCTTTTACTAAAGAATAAAGAAAATTAAGAAGACATCTGAGCTGCACCGGCGTCTCTCCTTCTCTCTAACACTTTTTGGTTTTGGCTAAATATTTCTAAAATCATTTGAGTTTCACTAGTCACATGTTTTAACAAGCAACACTTGTTATTGAACTAATAACAGACGTGTGTCGAAAATTTACTTTATTTTCCATAGCCTACGGAGAAATAACATATGCCGAGTCTAACCAAGGTCAATCTTTCCAAAAAAGCCCTCAAACCTGAAAACACATGAGGCAAAAGTGCAAAACTTTACAAAACTAACTAAACTAACACAGGCATATTTTTGTATTGCAATCATTGTAGCCTACAGTTGTAACAGCGCGTAACAGTCGTTTTATTCGCTCATTATAAAGAACGTTTAACGTGTCCTAAAAACAGCTATCAATTAATCACCAAACGTCTTATAAACAAGTATTGCCAGGAGCAACACCTTGCAAAAAATGATAACAATAGGCCTAGGCCTTTATATGGCTCTGCTCCTGCCTAGATTCGAACTCAGAACTGCCTGAAAGTTACAGACCTGTTCTGGAAATACGTGCATTAACCCACTCTACCGTCAGACAACGCTATCTGCTTCGAGTAGGCCTATTAGGTAGGACTGTAGCCTACACTGGTTGCTGTGGCACAGTCTTGAGTGACCAAATTCGTTTTTCCTTTGTCATATGAATGCTGTCATTTTGTTAACATTACTGTTAAGGAGATGCTGTAGGCAAAGTCTATATTTCAACCTATAACTATATTTTCAAGTATAGTAAAAAAATCAGAACTATTCACAAGGTTTCTGGGCAGCATATTTATGTTCCGTTAGCAAGCGAAATTCTCACGACTACCGACAAAGTAGCCTACTGCCAGCTGACGAAGCTCTCATTTTAAACTTACTGAGAGACAGGCACTGTACAATCAAGAAATCTTGCCACTGAATCCAAAACTATGTTTAACATTATGTACAAAGCGTAGGCTACAGTGGACTAGCATGTTGCAGGGGCTGCTAAAAACACAGAGAAACACACTGAAAACTCGGCCAATCACAGCCCTTGCTGTCGAATGCGCCGTCTGGTTCGACCGGGGAACGCCACAGCGGACTATGCTGCCCCCAAGCGGCTGCAGTTGTACTTACATTTCACCCAGCTTCGTGAATCACCTTGATCGTGAATGAAGTGTCAATTTTTAACTGGGACCCACTGTATACAAGCTTGAGTGAGGCTGACCACAGAACAAGGTCTGGTCGCATGTTGGTGGCTGCGATTTCAGCTGGGAAGCAGAGTTTCTTGCAGCAATAAATAATATAAACATATATCACACACAGAGGTGGAAAGTAACGAAATACATTTACTCACGTTACTGTATTGAGTAGTTTTTCTGTGTATTTTGTATTTTTTAAGTAGTTTATAAAATCGGTATTTTAAATTTTACTTGATTACATTTTGAGCGAAGTATTGTACTTCGCTACATCAAAAATCCCATCCGTTACTTGAGTAAACAAAAAAAGTTAAGACTAACGAAAACAGAAAGGGAGAGAAAAGTAATCCCGCCCTAAACCACTAGCCTAGTGATAATGATCAGCATGTAGCCTACAGCAGGACATGAATCAAGCTGGCGCCATGCAGTCTTTCTGAAAGTGATGGGAGATGGAGCTGGATCACAAAATGCATCAGATTACATGTGTAGCCTAACCTATGAAAGTGTATTTTCCGCTATTTCAATGGGTTGTCTCAGTTCGTTTTAGCACTAATGAGAGCGGAGATATTCAAGCAAACACCATGGGATTTCGTGTTTTGACGTTTGTGCTCACCTTTCTTTGGAAAGAAGTTTATTAGCAGTTGTTTCCCCTCGTTTTGATGTCTCTCTTTTTAATAACCTGACTTGGCTTTCTTGGAGAAAGACATTGCACCAGCAGCACAACAATTAGCGGTCCACTACTAGCGATGCTCAACTAAATAAACAAAAGATAGACTACCTTATGAATCGTGAAGGCGGACTAAACCATTTAGCTCTTTGGCAAGGGAGAGTGAGAGTGACCTTAGACAGTTTTCACTGTTTTGTATACAGAATCCAGTCAGTCAAACTTTAAATTTCGTCTGACATTCATTTTGACATTTAATTTTGAAGTTAAAATATTCAGGTAAAATAAATATATGGTGGACATATAGTCATATATATTTTCAGTAATTAACTTAAACTTCCAGTGAGTCTATTCGAAATTTTCACCACACATTATATTAACACACATATAAAAAATCCAAAACATAAGAGTTATGTGTATTAAAGTGGAATGACACAGGAAAAAAGTATTGAACGTGCCTACTGAAATTTCTTCAATACTTTGTGGAAAAGCCTTTAGACAGCTTCAAGACATTTCCTGTATGACAAAAGGTATTAGTCACAGTATCAGGTGTGATTTTGGTCCATTGTTCTAAACAGATTCCAGGGGTCCCTCTTGTGAATCCTGATATTTAGTTACTTCCAGAACTGTTTAATTGAATTTAATTGAATTGGCTGCCTTCAAGTCTTTCTGGAGCTTTCTCCGAGTGGTCCTTGGCTCTTGGAATTGACTATCCTTCTGACTCCCTGGTCAGAAATATTGCGTGGCCGGTTGATGATGCAGTGATGTTTCTTCCACTTGCAGATAATGGCTCCCATGCTGCTTACTGAAGATTCTGAAGTTTTGAAATGCATCTGTAACCAGTTTCATTGATATGTTTTGCAACAATAAGGTTGCAAAGGTCTTGGGAGAGCTTTTTGCTTTTATCCATCATGAAATGTTTCTTGTGTGACACCTTGGTAATGAAAAACCTTTTTATAGCCCATCAATATGTAGGCTACTAACCAAGCTTATATTAATTTGCACAGATAGAAAGGATAACTACTCTAACTACTTACAGATTCCAGCTCGTTCCTTCCCTTTCCTTGCCTTAGTGCTTTTTCTTAGCTTGTTCAATACTTTTTCCCTGTGTTATTCCACTTCATTACACATGACTACTTATGGAGTTGTTTGGATTTTTTATGTGTGGATTACCTGAGTTATTAATGCCTGGTGAAAATGTTGTGCCCCCTGTATTCCACTTTTCAAGGGCCCTCTCCTCCATTGGGGCCCTATACTTCCCACTCTCCCCCCTAGTTCGACGCCCCTTTAATCTGCTGAACCTTCTGCTCATTTCCAAATATAAAAAAACTCTCTGCAACTCAACATTAGCCTGCCTGCCTCAGCTGCCTGTGAGGGGCTTTTCAGTTGTGCTGGATTACTGTTCATTGCAAAGCGACGCAAGGATGAGTGCAACTAACTTTGAAAATCAACTACTGCTCAAACTTAAAGGAGAACTCCGGTGATTTTTCACATAGATCTCCATTTCTCAACGTCACCGAGTACTGTCGGTATGAACAAAACTGAAACAATCGGTTTTACCTAGCTCGAGTTGCTGCAGCTACAGCGCTACACACTAGGAGCATGAACATGGCTGCCTTAGCTGCTGGCTGCAGCAACTCGAGCTAGGACCAAAGTCCTTTTCAGGCAAGTACCTCCACTCCACTCGGCGGCCATATTGCAAAACTTTTTGGGCACTTATCGTGCATCTATTTCGGCAGAAATGCGTGTGCGTAAGGCTTCACGACACCAATCTTGCTCCAGCAGCGAGATCACAACAGATGATTGGCACGATGGCACTCAATGTATTTTACAACACACCACATGATTGGCTCAATGTATTCACATGTCAACGTTTTGCTGCGGAAGGGTTGTGATATTTTGTATACAACTGACTAACCCCATGCATTACTATGGAGGATTTTTTGAGTGCTGTATCTCCTCATTAGAAAGTCTCTGGTAAAACTGGTTGTTCTGGTACCCCCCGCCCCCCCCCCCCCTATAAAAAAAGTAACTAAGTAACTTTTACTTAAAGTACATTTTAAATGAACTACTTTTTACTTTTACTTAAGTACATTTTCAGATCGGTATTTTAACTTGTACTTGAGTAATATTTCATCAAGGTATTGGTACTTTTACTTGAGTACAATATTTTCGTACTTTTTCCACCTCTGATCACACATAAACATACATACAAGTTAAAAAATAAATACAATTGGATATAGTCTCTGTTAAAGAGGTTGTAAACTGCATTGACTCTCGGCATAAGATTTTCTCTCACGGCACAAAGGGGAGTTGTTGTAAATAGTTATGGCAGTGGGCAGGAATGATTTTCTATAACGCTCCTTGCTACAGCGCAGTTGGAGCAACCTCCAGCTGAAAACACTCTGTTGTTTGACCAGTAGTTCATTCAGTGGATGTGAGATGTTGTCCATAATGTTAAGGAGCTTTTGCAACATCCTTCTCTCAACAACTAACTCTAGGGGTTCAAGTGTACTTCCAATTACAGAGCTACAACTCCAACTACATATCCTGGCGTCATTTTAGGGACCAGGAGAAGTTTTCCATTGAAGTAGGCTAGCGCATTTTAAAAGTAGGCTAGGCTTCCTATTAGACATTCTCTGGCTATACACAACACAGAACTTCCTCTCCCCTTATTCCCCCGAAATACATTAATTATATTCTATAGTGACACCTTATGAACGTCCCAGGTATTAACTAGGGGGCAGAAAAAGACTCGGACTATGCAGCACGGTTGAAACTGCATAGTCAGTCATCCGCTTTAAAGTCACGCTACCGTAAGGCTAATCATAGCTGTGCCCTCACACTATCGCACGTGACAATTTACTTAAAAAGGTGATTTTCTCCTCTTCTGGCGTATCGTGACAGGAGAACCATGGCAATTTTGGATGCGGTTATTTTAGTGATACTTTTTGCAATACCCTCGATTTACCGCTGGAAAGCTTAGTTTATGGCTGTTTGTGTGAGTACAATAACTTAATTTTGTGAATTTTACCAAAGCGACTGGTTTCGGCTTGCAGGGTCACATATCATCAAAAAGTTAGTTTATGTCAGTAATTCCATTCAAACAAATTGTTGAATGTCAAATAAAAAGTGACAGCCCTAAAACATGGGGAAGCAGCTTTTGCCCCAACTGTTATCACTTAAAAGTAAACTTAAAATGATTTACTACTAATGTGCTATATAAATATACTTGTAATATAAGTGCAGTTCAGCAGTTTGGCATATATCGAGAAAAAAAAAGAAGAAAAGGAAAAGAAAAAAACAACTCTGAAAAACATCTGTTCACAAGAATTTTTAGTACTCCAACATCTTTCCTTTTAAGTAAACTTCCCCAATCATCATATACAAACACACAAACACCCCACTCTTACCAAAGTCCAAACAGTCCATCCACAACAATTGCAAACAATGTTCAAGAGTCAATTGACAATGGACATCCAAAATAAATAAAGATAATCCAGTCATACATAGCAGCAATGGACCATTGAGTTATGGGTGCAGTGTACAAGTGCGCACATGTGGTTTTACAATGGCAGAGAGAGGGACAGAGATACTTTGTTTCAGTAGGAGAAAAAACGAGTGCGAGTAGTAGAAGCGGTAGACACACGAGCAATAGCGTCGGAATCCCAAACAACGCTAGTGTCACAAGTGAAGGACAGCAGACAAAATGTTAGGGTTCGGCAAAGGGAGGGACTATTTAGCGAGCAATAGCGTCGGAATCCCAAACGATGCTAGTGTCACGAGTGGAGGAGAGCACAGACAAAATGTGAGGGTTCAGCAGAGGAAGGGCCTATTTAGCGATTTAGCGTCGGATTCCCAAATTACGCTACTGTAAGTAACCTATGTTTGTTAGGTCCCACAGCCGCACAAGGATAGTACACGAACGTGCAGGCACAAAACGACAGTGAGTGCAGAGTGAACGAGTCACCTGATAGCCAGTTGAATGCCTGAGCAGCCAGAGGATAATTCACAAGGTATCCAGACAGGGAAGTTGCCAGCACTGGAAGTTACCACTCGTAAATCCATGGGTAGCGTTTTTAATTGAGTGAGCCTACCCCACACTTTTGCGCATCTAATTTAGCAAACACGGAGGGAGAACCTTTCACCAGGAATCCACCAAACATTCAGCTCTCCCCTAAAACAGGAAGTAACGTGTGCTATATTGGATGTAGGCCTGCCCCAGTCAAACAACAGCAGCCAATGACATTTCCTCAATCAGACACACTGGAAACGTGAGGAGGAGGCAAAGGAAGAGAGATTCAGGAAATCTTAGACAACAGGTTTTAAATAGAGAAATAGCAAGGTTGAGGTATAGACGTTGACAAAGAAATAAATTCTAAAAGGAGCATGTCTACTCTGGAAGACTAATAGTAAAAATACTTTCATTAGTCTGTTACACAGAAAGGGAAAAAATAGTGAGAAGCTTTAAGAACGGGCGGGCATGGTGAAGGCTCCACACCCACTACAACATGGAATTGCTCTGTAAGATTGTTATTCTTTGCCTTTCTTGCAGTCTGACACCTCCATTTCCTCTTTTTCAGATCATGCATGCCTTTTCTGTTGCTCCATTTGACCAAAACCTGTCCATAGATGGCCGCAGCCTTACTGATGACTCTGCTACTCTGGGTAGCCTAGGGGTGATACCAGACAGCATCATCTGCCTGAAGGTATACAGTTAAGATAAAGTATCACAGAGAACATTCACAAAAGCCCTAGAATTAGTATGAAGCGAATTAAATAGAGATCTTGTGATTTTAGCCTATACATCTATACCCACTTATTTAAATCATAATTTAAGAGGCAGTGCAAGATAGGTATGCATATCTGTAATTGGAGAATGCGCCCCACAGAAGCATTACTCGAGAAGTAGAAGTAAAAAGAGACATTGAAAACTGATAGTAGAAGTTAAATGAATAGACAGAATAAAGCAAAGACAGAACATTTTGATAGTAAATGAATAAATAAAAAAGCTTAAAATCATATATCTATATATTTTCATAGGACATGATTGGATTGTAGGATTCTCAGTGGCTAAATTAAGTCAATATGTGAAGTGTGAGCACAAACCTGACACATTTGTTTTCAGCTCATGCTTATTAGTACATGTGTGTTCTTTTTCTGACGTGTTTATCAGTCATCTATTGTACATAAAACTGAGATAATCAAGTTGGTCTGTTTGGATATCATAGAAATGTGTTAAATCAGTCTTTAGTCATGGCTAATCCAAGAAGTTCTGGTCATTTGTTTTTACCAGTTGTTTTATCATATGATGCATGACTGAATGAACAACTTAATTTGCTGTCTGTATGTTACATTAGAGGACGTTTGAAGAAGTAACACTACTTATTACTTGTGGTTTAATTTCAACTGTTTGATTACAATGAAATCTCTCTTTACAGGCTGATGAACCCTTAGCAGATTATTCAGCGATAGATGATGTTTACCAAGGTAAGATTAGAATTCCAGTGATATTACTGAAAATGTTTTATACATTGATTTGTATCCTGTAACTCAGTCTGACAAATGGGTTGCTTTACAGTGTGTTTGCCTGAGGAGGGATTTAAAGGTAAGATTATGCATTTGATAACTGTATCATGTTTTAGTTGAAAATAATGGGTCTGTTCTTCCCAAGTGTAAATTCTGTCATTATTCACTCACCCTTATACCAATAGAAAAAACGTTTTGCAGTATGAAGCCCTACAACATAATGTTCAGATTCATTCCTTGCAATAGCAGTGGATAATGTCAGTGTGTTTTGTCCCAGGGAAGTGGCCAAACAGTTGACTCTAAAAGAGCATTACCGTCACCCCAATGAGGTGTATTTTGGTGTTTACACAATCTGCCTGACCATGGATAAACAGCAAAATAAACTCCTAAAAGATAAAGCGGCAAACAGGTGATAAGGGGGCCAAGCATCTCAGAGTTGTGATGGGAATTGATTGGAATGTTGTTACATCAGACTTGGCTATACACTTAATGGCTTGTTTTATACTTGGTCTGAAGATCATTTTCAGACCAAGTATAAAAAGAATTGGACAAAAATTGTGGCCTGGATGATTTTGTAGCTTTTTAGTAAAACCCAATATGGTAGCCATATTGATTAGGTTGATGTCATGAGTTGGCAAGTCTTGGCCCTGGCATCTCACTACCAGGGAACTTGGCAACTATTTTAACGTAATAAACCCGTTTAGAAATCATTTGGATGGTTAAATGACCTGTTCCGGTGAAAATGGTGACTTTTCCCGCGTCCCCAGGCGGAAAACCAACCTTGCAACATTGCGACTACCGTCCCGGAAAGAGAAGTGAGAAACAAGAAACTTGTTTTAAATCGTGTTTCTTACCTTGTAACATCCACATTGTCTGCCAAACTTATGCTAACCGTTTTGCTAGCTTGTAAACAAATCCATGTGCTTTATCGTTACCTTTTTCCACAGTTTGAAATAGCATAATGCACAATTTCTCCAGCAGAGGCGGAAATCCTGCCAAGTTTCCCTTTAAGTTTTAAATTCCAACACATCAGCATGAGCTAACTTCCTGTCTGGTGGCTTTAACACAAATTTAGTTTGGCTGTGATGTGCAAACCATTTTGAAAATGATAAATCCAATTAGTAGCGCATGTGAGGATTGGTCTCTGTGAGGTTCTCTGGCCAATTTTGTGAGGACAAAATGTGTGACCTGTGATAACTATTTCATTAGGGCTGTAACGATATACGTTTCGTAACCGAAATCGCGACATTCATATCCACGATACTGTGTCGCGGTGTGAAAAGGCAGAATCGCGACACACCCTTTCTAGTGTTTCACGCAGTGCTTTGCAGCTTATGCGGCCGCAAAAGCAACCCTCTTCTCCCGCTTTACTTATCGGTAGACTACGATGTCCAAAAACAAATCAATAAATAAATAATAATTTCATACCTCTCCTTGCTTTCATTGTAGACTATGTGTGCAACTTTACCAAACAGTATAGAAGTAATATCCCTCTCCTTGCCCCGCTCTCTCTCACGCTCCCTCCCTCTCCTGCTCAATGAACACGCGCAACTTCAATAAAACATTCACAATCGTGAAAGCAAGGACGCATAGAAGACGACTAGCTAAATTACTATTAAATCCGCTTAGCATCATTAGCATGCTGCACATATTTGTTTAAAACTCTTGCATTGAAGTTGACTGATCATCTCAATACCAACGTTTCCCAAAAGGGCCTGTCCCAAGGAGAACAAGTATTACCTTGAAACTTAAACACACATGGGGAAACTGAACAGTCCAATCAGTAGACTATGATGGGCTAAGCTAGCCAACTATGCTACTTTTGTTTATGTCCAGGCTGAATTAAAGAGGTAGAGTTAGTAATAAAAAATAGTAGGCCTAGGCTATAGGCTAATCTGCATAGTGTGCTGTCATAAATATCAGTCATTCAGAAAAATATTTTTATATCAGGATATAAAATAATAGATATATTGTAATCCTCTGGTGTTCTAAGGGAGGCTATTAAAATTGTATTTAATAAAATGTCTAGCCCCCCCCCCCATAAAAAAAAAGAAAAAAAGAGATTTGTTTGGAACCGTGGGTCAAAAATCGTGATACACCAACCTCACAATTCGGTTTGTATCGTTACAGCCCTATATTTCATGTTTTCAATAAGATCCAATATGATAGAAATTGACTCCCCGAGCGCATCTGTTGATGCAGGCAGCTCACTGCGTCGGGATTAGTGTGTGCTTCACCTCACTGTGTGCTGAGTGTGTTTCACTAATTCACGGATTGGAATAAATGCAGAGACCAAATTTCCCTCACGGGATCAAAAGAGTATATATACTTATACTTACTTATACAGACTCCCATGGTGGAAGAAAGATGGATAATATAGCGGCAAGCAGCAATGAAGTCAGAGTTGCCATGGCAGCTCGATGCTACGTCAGACACATGGCACTAACAGCGAATTTCATGTCAAACAACATTAGATTTGATTAGATACAGATATTAGGATTAATTTAGCGGCTTCACCACCCATTTCAATTAGATGTGATGGTGAAATGCTTTTGAAACTAACAAAATCTGATTGATAACTTGTGTGAGGTTAAGTCTGATCCAAAGTTTGTGAAGAACAACCGGAGAAAACTTTTGAGTTTTCACCAAAATTCAATATATTTTTCGAAATCCATTTTCCTCTGCCATGCCTCCACGCATTTCTCTGTTCTCTTGATTGACAAATCGTCACTGGCTGTGATTGACCTGGGTAGGCCTCCATAGCATATAGCACTTGATACTTCCTGTCTCGGGCATCGCTGAATGTTTGCTGGTGATTCTCCTTCAAGTAATGAGACTAGGCTACTCTGTCATTGAACTAGTTTTTCTATGTCATTAGGTAAAATAGATGTTCAAAAGCACTGCAAACACTAATGATAGACATAACGCGTGAGCTAACGGGATAGTTACCTAGACGGAACTCTCAAGATGTAAAGGTTTGCCATTAGATTGTCTAGCTTATTTCGGAAATGTACTTAAACCCAACAGTATGGGTTCCATAGCCTTGGTAGGTTAGCAACACAAACTTGAGAGGTGCAAGTCAGCAAATCAACTTGACATCGCTACTCACTACTTATCACAACAGCTGTAGGTTAAAAGCTGCATGTGTGTGAGGAGAAAAGACATTTTATTATATATTTTTTATAGATATTTTTTGTCCTAGATTTTGGTATAGTTTACAGTGATGAGTTCTAAACCCATCCCCGGTTATAAAACGTAGTGAACTGTGGCTAACTGCATCAAGTGATTTCAGTGTGGAAGCATATACTGTACACAATGGTGTCTATCTATACAAAATATCAGAAAATGGTTTTGCATTAGGCTTATAGCCTAAGACTACCAAATTAATTAAACAAGAAAACTGCATGTGTCTTTCTTTCCTCCGATTGGAATTTATGAAATTACTGTGGAAAGGGAAAATTTTTTGGTTTTACTCATTTTGAGTAGGCCTAAACTGTTCACCAAAGGCCATCATTTCTGGCCCCATCTTGATAAAAAAAAAGTAGGCTCTGATTTAGCCTAGTCTATTGTATGACTTCAACGAGGTGATCTTTAGTATCGTTCTGTAGATTACAGGAGTGTTTCCCAAACCTTTTTTCTGGGGACCCACTTTTTAAAAATGACAGACTATCGCGACTACAGGCCGAGGCCACAGGTTCCAGTGTTTCCCACAGAATTGTATTCAATTTGTTGTGGTAGCTGACTTGGACAAGAGGGGGGGGGGGGGTGTATTAAGATCGTCTTGGTATAGTAGTTTTGAGTAATTGAGTGCCTGTCACTTTAAGACGTTCGTGAGGGAACCCTTGCAATTGTAACACAGTTAAAAGGCTGCTGATGTGTGGATGCAATTCATAACGTTTTCTACATAGTTTAAATAAAGGTTCGTACTTGTCCTTGGGACAAGCACTTTTGAAATTTGGAAAACACTTTTCCATTTTCATCGGGATTTTGCAAACATTCAGTGTCAGAGTCAATAAAATAAGCCCTTCAATGAAATTGACAAGCAGCTGTAAGTAGGCTAATCATGCTAAATTCGACATCCAGACAGTATTCTAACCTTAGCTTTGAGATACTGCTTGATTGCATAACTTAACTTAGTTTAGTCTCTTCAATGTAGCCTACTGTGTTACAATTGCAAATACTTGTCTATGTTATTGTCTTTCATGTTCTGTATGTGTCTTTCATGTTCTGTATGTTCCTGTGTATGTATGTATGTATTGTCTTGTGTATTGTCTTGTATTTTTAACTGGTGCACAGCACCTGGAGCAAGAAGAGCTGTGCACAGGGATTTTGACCTTTGTAGCTGTGTCTGTGTTTACGATTAGAAATGTCAAACAAATTTCGCCTACGTAGAACTCGATTGCACAGTTTGCATAGCCTACCGTTTTGTTCTTCTCCATAGTTTGATATACCAAAAATCCGAAGTACTTCCACATCGAACTCCTCAAGTTATTAGGGCCTATCACTCGTCTCTCTCATGTCGCACAGGTTGATCGCGTTGTCCTCCATTTTTTGGCAAAACACGAGCAGCACAGTAGCTGATTGAAACAGCTGTTTCCGGTGCGTAAAATTGGTGGGAATTTTCTTTTTAGCTTTCGCAATTCTTTTATATTCTTATATTTTTGTTTGTGAATTTTGTTACATCTATCCTTTTTGTTTAATTTGTTTAAAATTAATAGTGTACATATTTGGTTAAAATCGATTCCCTATTTTAGTTTTCGAAACTTGTGTTGTTTGGTCCAATCGATTGTGCAATTGATTTTCGAACGTAAAGTGACAGCCCTAGTCCACAGTGTCGCTCATTTCTGTGACGTCAATTCAGACACGCTATTAGCTCCCCACATTGGAGATAAGGCAGAGGGAGTAGAGATGCATACAAACTGTTTCATGGCCATGAATGGATTGTTTTCATGAAAAAACTCAACAACTAAAATAAGGTAGTAGTGGCGTTTAATCAATGACTGGAGTGTATCTTTTAGGTAAATGTCCTTTCCTCCAAAACATTTAATACAGGCCAAGTGGATAAGGACAGAATCAACATTTTGGGACGAACCATCTCTATTTAGATTTACATTAGGACTACGTTTGGGTAATTCCACTTACTGAACATTAGTTATTTTTCCCTTTTGTTTGATTGTTTGTTTGTTTCAGGCACAGGGCTCCTGGGACACTGAAAAAAAAACATCAGATTCTGGATTCATGTTCATGTCTTGATAAAAATTAGAATATTTCCAAGATTGGATGATAGGGTAATTTCTAAGATGGGAATTTCGATTTTATGTTTTTTATTATTTTTCATCATTGTCATTGAACTTTGACTGTAATGCCAGTTCTACAGATGTGTCTTTCATTGAGTGAACAGAGAAATTTGTTTTGCTTTTGTAAGACTAAAGTTGTTTTGCAAAGACATGCAATTGTCTCCATGAGTGATATGTGAAATCTGACAATAGCAATCCCTATCTTTTCACTTGAAGGAAAGGGTTTTGTGGGGAAATTACATGTTGTCTTCTAATTATCTTCTTAAGGTGACACATATGTTCTCTCCATCTTGATGAGTGAGATATGTTGAAGCATCCATGAGAAACTTAAATAATGAAAATGACCTTTCCTTGTATGCCTAAGATTCACCAGTGTATGGATGTGGGAGTTACATGCACTATGAGTAAGAACTTGAATGGTGTTAAAAGTGTTTTTGAAACAATTTACCTGCAATCTTGAACAGAGTGCAGAAGTTGGTGTGTAGCTTTCTTTATGATCTTTCTTATAAGCAATAAAATTATTCTTCCCTAAAAAATGTCCTGTTTTTTGAGCATTGTACGTTTTCACTAGACAGACTGCTTCTCAAATCACAGTTAAGATTGAGAGTGGGTCTAGAAAGGCTTCATTGACCTATGACTTCCAGGGACGTAACCAGCAGTGAAATTAAACTTAAATTGGTACATTCATCATCATCATCATCATCAACAACCAGTTTTTATTCAGGGAGAAATTGATTGAGCATCAAGCTCTTTTACAGCAGTGCCCCGAGTTTACAGAACATACAACAACAATAATCAAAATAACAAAACAAGAACAATGAAAAGATATAATATAAATAATAATAATAATATAAAAGGTTTATTATTCACCCCTTGCAAGTGACCTCACGTTTTGTTCGCGCCACAGCAAAATAGCCTAGTGGACGGCAAGAACACGAATCAAATCAATGGGTTGTAATGGGACATATCGCACAGCTAGGAGATTATAGTGAGATTTAACCGTAATAATGCCCTTCCACGACTGTTGGCTTATTGTTTGGAATACAACAACATCCCATGTTCTTGCATAGATATATTTTGGTTTGTTTTCTTTGTGTTTCGGGAGTATTTCAACCACAATTGCATGCTTATCTCCTCAGTGTATGAAGCACAGCAGCGGTTGCTATAGCAACCATAGACTCTGAACAGGACGGCAGATAGCACTTAGGCAAAGTCTTTGGCAAGATCTGAATGTAAACAGATAATACCGTTCAAGTTTTTTTTTTATTTCCTATTTCTTTCAATTCTTTAACTTAAGACATGTAAGAAGTAAGTTTATTCGCTGGGCAACGTACAAACTGACGAGTTACATTAGCCCTAGCACTATGTGCTACGATAAACGTTAGCTAGAATAGCTAGCTTCTAAGTGTGGCAGCTAGTTATTATTTCATGTTCTGATATGACATTCTTAACGTTTTGACTATGTTACAACTGATAAAAGCAAGACAAATAAAGTAACCAAATCGCTTTGCAATATTTTAGTCCAGAAATACTTATGGGTGTTCATTTACCATAATGTTAATTACAGTAGCCTAATGTAACGTTATCTCCCCTTGCTGTTACCACCCGTTTTAATAACTTTACATTTGCGATCATGACCCATTTCATCTAACAACACCACTGGCATCTTCTTTGACTATCAGACCCCAAACAGCAATACATTGAACTACAAAGATGTTATAGTAATGGTGTTCAGTTCATCATAATCTTTATGACATAATGTAATTTGCCGTCCGTCTCCCATCTTTTTGCCGTCCAGCATGGAGCCGTCACGTGACTTAAGTCACGTGTCTGCAAGGGGTGAATAAGTCAAAGCAAGAACATTGTACAACAGCCATATCATCAAACATACCCTTGAATTGGTCTAATTTTCTAATTTTAATAATTCTTGCAATTTGTTCCATGTATTAGATGCAAAAAATGTAAAAGCTAATTTACCAAATTCAGATTTAATTTGAGGAGTTTGAAGAGATATAAATCCCTGTGAACGTGTATTGTGGCAGATTGATTTCATGTTCAGAAGAGAAGTCAGGTAAAAAGGTAACTTTCCCAGGAGGCAGTGCTTTTCCCTCCTATCATAGAGGGAAGACTATCCTAGATTTTGGTTTAGTTTACAGTGATGAGTTCTAAACCCATCCCCAGTTATAAAACGTAGTGAACTGTGGCTAACTGCATCAAGTGATTTCAGTGTGGAAGCATTGTACACAATGTCACCATAGTCTAGGACTGACATTATAGTTGCTTAAACAATGGTCATTCTGTTTTCTAAAGAGAAGCAGGACCTAATCTTGTAAAGTGCACCTCATTTAATTTTTACCTTTTTTGTGCGATCAAGCACATGTGTTCTAAATGATAGTTTGTTATGTGGCCAAATGCCCAGATGTTTGTATCAAGAAACTTGCTCAATTTGTGTCCTATTCAGGGAACAAATATTATAGGCATTTTCTCGATCTAGTAAAGATCATACATTTTGTTTTTGCTTCATTCAGAACCAGTTTAAGAACTTTCAAGGATTTCTGCACACAATCAAATGCACATTGAAGATATGACACTGCTTGCTCTACAGATGGGGCATAGGCATAAAGGATTGTGTCATCTGCATAGAAATGCACTGTACAATTTTCTACTGAAGCACAGATATCATTGATATACAATGTGAATTGCAGTGGCCCCAAAATGTATCCCTGTGGAACACCATTATTTAGTCTCAATGGCTCTGAGGTTGATCCTGTCACATCTACCCACTGTGTTCTAGTCTTGAAACTATTTAAAGGAAACTTCAAAAGTGGTCCGTTTTTCCAGAAGTAACCTGTGATTAACAGTGTCTCAAGCCTTTGACAAATCAATAACCAAAGCTGCACAATGTTTCTTACTGTCAACAACAGTAGCTATATCATTTACTACAGCAGTTGCTGCTGTAATTGTGTTGTGGCCAGCTCTGAACCCAAACCCCAAAAAATAAGGACTTAATATAGAATATGATGACAAAAAGGAACAAAGCTGTTCATTTACAAAGGATTCTATTATCTTTGCTAAACATGGGAGCTTGGAGATTGGCCTATAGTTATTCAAATCAGTTGAGTCTCCTCCTTTATGTAAGGGGGTCACTAGGGCTGATTTCCAGACTCCTGGAATAGAACCAGAGCAGAATGTTAAATAAAAAATGTGAGTCAGAGGTTCAGCAATCTTTTCAATCTTTAAGAGATGTGGGTCTAACTGATCTGCACCCAGAGCTTTTCATACACTTGGAATTACACAATCCATAGAGAACCTCAGATTGGTTTACTGGTCTGAATGAGAAGGGAGGGTTATTTGGCCTACTTCAAAATAAAATCCTTTTTTCCTCAGGACAACCTCAAAAAATTGATAAAAGGATTTTAACAACATATTACAAATCTAGTAAAATCTGACCCCATTTTCAAAATGTCATCGAAAATGAGTGCCGGAAGCAAATTTTTGCTATATCTACTGTATAGATTTTTGCATTATTCAGCCTAGTTTCTGAATCATATTCACCTTATTCCGTCATGCCCATTTTATACATTTATTTTCTTCCGCCTTGTGCTCAATCTACTATTCTATTAGTCTAATCCAGGGGTCTCAAACTCCCGGCCCGCAGGCCAAATCCGGCCCGCGACGTATGTCAAAATAATAATGTAGTCCGGCCCTTGAGGGTATTTTTTTAGTTGCGACAAACAACGATACTGATTAAAATAGACGATAGATCCAAGTACGGTGACATCTCATTTGTACTCTCCTCCACTATTTGCTAGACATCCAGAGCTTGATTCAAACAAAATCGCTGCACAAAGTTTTCAGGAAATACTTGTATTACAAGCGAGAAACACAAAGACGTGCATTTGTAATGACGCGGAAGCATGCAGGCCATAGTCTTACAAATTGAAGCAGAAATAGGCCTACACCAAATCTTGAAAAACGTTCACGTGTGAAGTCTTAGGTAGGCTATGTTATTCACCTATTCTGATTCTGAAGGAGAATATCCTTTCGGAGATTATGATCGATCGTGTATTGACAGTGATAGTCACGGTGCGTCTGTGAATGGAGGTGCGTCTTTGCGTGTATACGACGGTGTCCAGTAAGCATAGGCTACCATGCTTATTTCGACCCTCTGCCCAACATAGCTTGGAGGTTGCAGTGGTAATCGTGGTGATAATGTCCGTAATGGACGTGGTACAGACAGCAGGGCTAGTAGAAATAGGGCTCTGAAGAACTACAAAGTCACCCGCGATAGGAACTGATTTGACCAGGATACTTTATTGTAGGCCTTGTGGTTATAGGCTAGTAATAGTTTACTATTGTTGGTATACATCTTAGGTGTTTTCCTGTTATGTGGGAAATATGACAAAAAAAGAAAGTAAACCTGCTCAAATATGTTCATCCAGTGTTTACTGAAAGGTGCATAATTTGAGGTTCTTGCCATCCAGTGGCAAATTAGATGGGTAAATTTACCCCCTTCATAAACTTTTGTTTATACTTAAAGATTTTTACATTTACAGTAGGACTTTATCTCTGACCACTTTCAAGCCATGGCCTTTTGAAATTTTAATATAGAAATCCAATGGTGTTGTTTTCTTAACCCTGACGCCTAGTTTGCCAGGTTTAAAAAAGTTATGAGAGGAAAATATTTTTATTTGGTGTGAAACACACACATAGGCCTACCTGTTTTTATGCTTTTTTGTTTGTTTTTATCATTTTTATTTATTTTATCATTATTTTATTTATAAGCTAAGGTTGCTAGCACAGGTGTCTAAAAATAGATAAAAAGACTTGCACTTTCTGTTTATAGTTTTGTGTTTGAAAATTATTTGTATGAAAAGTATTTGAAAAAAACATTGCATTTTAGGAAATAGCCGTTTTTTTGTGTTGTATTATCCTTTAACACTGACGTGGCCCTCCAATCAGATGACATTGGCAGAAGTGGCCCCCAGCTCATTTGAGTTTGAGACCCCTGGTCTAATCTATTAGTCGGCTAGTTCCGGCTAATTAGCCTCAATGGGAAAACATGGCAGAAGAGGATGGAGAGGCTAACTTGGGAGGAAACAAAAAAATGCCATCAGGAGGTCTGATTGTACTTCACCACCCAAGGCTATTCACCTCTACGGAGTGAGTAGATGATATGTGGCTGTGGCCTCCCGTATCGTATGAAGATATATTTTAGAGATGGACTGGCCATTCTCAGCACAGTATGTTAATACATAATTGTCATAATATATTCTTATAAAGTGCCTTCTTTATTTCTACCCAAAACCCAATGCATTAACTGATTATTTAGTGTCCAAAAAGTTAAAACCAAAACACTTACTTCAGGGCCGTATTACAGAAACTTCCGAACTTGCAGATCCTATCTGATCGGTTTGTCAACCATGGTAAGTATGTTTAGCAAGTCATTACAGGACAGTCGCTACTAAGTCAGTGTTCCCCTAACTTCAGATAGGAAAGGTGTATTACAGAAATTAATTAAGTCAACAAAATCCTAAATAAACATTCCTAATTTTGGGATCACCCATAACATATGATGCTAGTCATCTCAATAGAACTCTACTATCTCAATGTATTGCAATGGATATACTGCTCAATGGGAAGTTCAAGGACAAAGCAGAAAAAGATGGTGCCCCCCATGTTTGCTTGCAGAATGAGGTGAATATATCCCACTAAAGTATCAGTCCAATATTTTCCAAGATTTATAGTAATTGACCTCTTGCCTGGGGGTTTGACTGATAGCCAGTCTGACCAGAGGGGCCCATATGATGCCCCTTTACTATGCACAATGGACTATACAGTGCAACCGGAAAGTTTTCAGACCCTTTCAAGTTTTCTACATTTTGTTTTGTTTTTTAGACTCATCTTAAAATGGATACAATTCATTTTTTTCCTCATCCGTCTACACACAATACCCCATCACTCCACAAAAAAGCAGGTGTTTGGAGTATTTTGTAAATTTATAAATAATAAAAGACTGAAATATTCCGTTTACAAAAGTATTCGGTATTTGTCATGACACTTGCAGTTGAGCTCTGGTGCATCCTACTTCTATCAATGGTCCTTGAGATGCTTCTACAACATGATTGGAGGGCCACCTGTGCCTAAATCAGGGGGTCAGGATTTGAAGGGTTAGCTTCAGCCACTTAGCATGGCATTTGGCCGCCGACATTTTTGAAAACATGGCGTTACATGGTTGCAACTTCTGGCACCAGTTTTTACATCGTTGTTTGTCGCTACCAATTTGCTGATTGGTAGATGACTGCTAATGCACGAGTTTGGTGTTGGGCACGAGCGTCCTCGTGCATCCATCTTGGTTTGCATTTCTTGAAGACGACAAATAAAACAACTAACTACTTGGATTAAGCTACCGATACTTGACTTAATGCCTACATGGTTTTGGCTGTATTACCGGACTTTGTGGTAAATAAAAGAAAAATGTAAATGCCATATTAGGCTTGACAAGGTAACTGACTACGACCATACATTTTAGCAGATGTATAGCAATGACCTATATCCAATTATTAGCTTACTCATTGCGTTGTGTATGAAAACTATTTTAAAACGTACAGGCTGTAGGCTAGTTCCTACCTGCAGTCCATGACAACGCAACGTCTGGATCAAGTAACCTATGTCTCCCCAAGTGACTTAAAACGAAACAAATGTCAATGACTTATTTAGTTTGCTTTCTTGCAACATTGACATGATTAGGCTATACATTTAAATGGCGAGGCTGCCAGTCGAGGCAAAAGCCAGATATCCAACAACAGTTGCAGACTATGCCTGCTCGAACCACAATACCCGAGGGATGTGCGCTTCTATCGGTACATTTAACTTGCGTTGGCTTCATTTCGTCTGCCTGCAAATGTAGCCTAGGTTTAACAAGCTGCAAATTCACACTGTGTGCAGCAAAAATTCCAGCTATCCACAAGTTTCTTACATACCATGTCTACTTAATTAATAGTCATTTTCGTTGGATAGCCTATTGCGTAAGCAACCTGTCCAAATATAGCATTTAGGGATCATTATTTGTGTAGCCTAAAGTGACTCAATATTGATTCGCATTGTTTATTATCACATATTAACATCACATTAAATAACCTATGACTTCAGAGACAGGGCAAACTTCAACCACCATTCCCAACCAATTAAATAAATTTGCGCTTATAACGAGGTGACGTTCCTGAACAACTTCTTTTCCTCTGAGGGAATGTCCAATCTTCATCAACGACATAGTATACCGTTGTACCTTACGTTGTCTCCGTTTGTAATGTGGAATCTAATAGGCTAATTCTAGCTGGTGCCGGAAACGAACACCCATGAAACGCCATTTTCGTAAAGATGGCTGCGGTCAATTTCAAACTTTTTTGGCTGAAGTAGCTAGCCTAGCATGGGCCATTGAAATTAATGGGGGCGGGACTTAGTAACTCTCTCCAGTTATATAATACCTCCATGGCCTAAATGAATTCATTGAACATTATTAAGAGCAGCACACATCTTTATATAAGGTCTCAAATTGATGGTGTATGTCAGAGTGAAAACCAAGCCACGGGGTTGAGAGAATTGTCCATAGGCCTGCGAGACGACAGGGTTGTGTGAAGACACAGATCTGGGGAAGGATACAAGAAAATTTCTGCAGCTTTGAAAGTGCCACAGAGCATGGTAGCCTCCATCAGTCTCAAATAGAAAAGTTTGGAACAACAACAGTCTTCCTAGAACTGGCCGCTCAGCCAAACTGACTAATCCGGGATGAAGGGCCTTGGTCAGACAGGTAACCAAGGACCCAATGGTCACTATGAATGAGATCCAGAGTTCCTTTGAGAGGATGAGAGAAGCGTAAAGAAGGACAAACATAGCCCACCTGGTCCCTCCGTCACGAGTCATCTCTAAGGAGGATGCTCCTGAAGACTCTCACCTAAGCGTAAACACGATATGTTAACATCTTTGTTAACATCTTTGCTCCACTACAGTAGGTGTACACGGCCTGCAGAAGGATGTTAAGGGGCTAAGGGATACCTATGAGAAAGCAGAAAATGAAACTCTTAAAACTATCCAGGATATAGAGGTTGAGGTCACACAGATTTGGGGAGTATCACTTGAAAATCACATGGGCATGGATCTTTGATCATGGGGCATTGATAATCTGAAAAAGGTGGTACCCCAATCTGAGGTGGAGATCCATAAAAATAATGGGATTATCCCAACATCTTGGCAAAATGATATAGACGAGTTTCTGGATAGTTTAGGGGGATGGACCAAATATATTATTTTTGGCTTACTAGTTCTTGTGATTGTCGTGATGGTTTGCTCTTTGTTTTACTGTGGTTGCTATTGTACACCAATCATGTGTAACTATTTTTCACGACTTATGAAGAAATCAGTTCAATCTAGTCATATTCTGCTTATTTGGATCTGAATAACTATGATGAAACAATTGTACAATCATTTATATTTTGTGCATTTCCCTGTGGCAGTATTTGATGAATTGTCCAGCCATAAAGGCTGCAAAAGGGGGACTGAGAGAAAGTGGAATAGAGCATTATGTCCAATATTCCAATATGTTCCGCATTAGGCCCAATATTCCAATATGTGGTTTAATGTTCTGCATTTCTCACTAGTGGGTCACTTTGACACTAAAAGTATGATTCTACGTCTACGTCATGACCCTGTATGATATCTGTACTGTTCTTCTAAACATGGATAATGTAAGGCGTCAGGATAATGTTTGCATCAACAGCCATTTGCGTCATTGAGACTGGTAGACTGGATGGCTTCTGAATTTGCCACTGTTACTGTATGATTATCTATCCTTTGCTGATGTGTACTTAAACCCTGTATAATTCTGTGTCATGTCAGAGACACATTCTGGAGTACATTGTGCTTTTTGTGTGCCTCTCTCCTGTATACAGCCAAATTAAACTCTGCATCTTGATTGTACTTCTACAGTATGTGACTGGATCTCGTGTCTCACTTTGGTATGCATTAGGCCATCCTTAAAAATATTCTTGTTTGCAGTAACAGCCAAAAAAATTAAAAAAAATGGGTCGGTAGGTAGGTCAATATTTTTTTTCAAGATTTAAAGTAAAGAAAAAAGTACAATTTTGGTCATTGTGATTATGTAGGTTTTAAACAAATGTGCGTATCGTGACGTGACTGACTGGGTCTTCAACCTGTGCCTTCAGGCGCACCATTGCAAACCTCATTCTGACACAGGTAATATAGACTGCAGGTTATATAGACCAGCCTTTCTCAAACTTCTTTAACCTGAGACACAGTCATGGCAGACTTTGGGGTCATAGGGCCCACCTACCCATACCCAACCCCCATAAATAAATCATTATCACAATTATTATTATGCCTATATTGTTGTTATACATGCACACTTCAATGTTTGTCCTAACATTGTGAAAACATGCACATCAGAGGACTGCTTGTAAGATATAATTGGTTTCATTGCTTTTGCATGGTTGCATGATGCTTGCATGAGAAATACTTCTCAAAACAACAGCAATTATATGGGTGCTATTGTTTTGGGATGTTTCCGTCATGCAAGCATCATACACTGGTAGGCAAATGGAGAAAATGTTGTTTAATGAAATTTAATTTGAATGCCTGAATGTAAGGATTCAGGAAACACAATACCAGCATTTTGTGTTAGGTAAAAGGCCGAGCAGATAGGTGTAAATCACTGATCTATAGATCTTTAACATAAAGACTTAGGCTACAGTAGCTTTTGGCCACGTTATATTCAAATTTAACTATACAATACTCAATGCTATACAGTGTATTATACAGTCTCTGCTCTGTTTCTATGGAAGTTCAATGTCGTTCTATTAAATGTTGTTAAATAATTAAATAGGCTTCCAACAGGTTGAAGCGGAGCTTTGCTACCATACGTTATCGAGTAGTTGCGAGATGTTTGTGTGAATGAAACGAAGTGTATAGGCCATAGGCGTAAACCAATGGTGTAGATGACGCCACAAGGTTTAAGTTTACAACCGGCAAATCGGTCGGACTAAAAGGGAAAAAAAAATATTTGGGTCGGTTCTAAATTGACAGGGTCGGTCGGGTTACGGCAAACAAAATTATTTTTAAGGATGGCCTCATGAAAATGCACTGTTCTGTTATCCGAAGTCGTCTTCTCCTTTTTATTATTATTCTTCTAACCAAAATTTCTGCGTGTAATTCAGCTTCAACCTTTTAACGTAGAAATGTTGTTTAAACTTTGTATCATACAGTAGGTCTTGAAAAGGACACTTAAGCAATGTATTTTTCGTTTTTGTAAATGTTATACTTTTTGAGATATTAACAAAAAACAAGCTTATTTTTCCCCATAGACTTTGTATTGGCACTATGGCATCATAAAGGGCTAATTAAACTGATTTGCACCTGTATCAACTGCCAGGTGCTCAACTAGGCCAACTCTCTCTGTGGGTCTGTTCAAAAACAGAAGACACTACCTGCTGCCTCCCTCCCTACATAGAGAGCTGTCTCACTAGACATTGGATTAAATGCATCTTTTAAAAATGAGTGTATCACTCTAGAATCTTTGGTTAACACTAGTGGGTGAGTCTGCTACAGGATGGGGAGGTAGATCATGGGCCAGTTTTAGACTCCTTTTTAGAATGGTGCAATAAGTCACATTTAATTTTAAATACCAATAAGACCAAAGAAATGTCCATAGATTTTAGACATCCACCGACACTTTTATCAATGGGGAGACTATTCAGGTTGTTACAAACTACAAATACCTTGGCATTGTACTGGCCAATAAGCTTAAATTGGACTCATGGACTCTAAGACACAGCAAAGAATGTACATTTTAAAGAAACTGCTTGTTTTTAATGTCAATAACAAAATGCTCCTGAAATGCTACTGCTTTTATTGAAAGTGTTTTAACTTGCTCTATTACTTGCTGGTTCGGAAATGCCACTGAGTCTCAGAAAAAGACAATTAGAAAAACAGCTACAACTGCCAGAAAATTACTTGGGATAACACTACTGAGCATGGAACACATTTACAAATACAGACTGGTGAGAAAGGCCAATAACATTGTATGTGACACCCCTGGCATCTCATTTTAAACTACTGCCATCTAAGCGTCGTTTCTGTCCACCCCTCCTGACCAAGAACAGATCCAAATTCTCTTTTATACCACATAAAAGCTATATGCCATAAAAGCTTTAATTCAGTCAAAATAAGCTACTGTATTGCATGATATTCTCAGGGTCCCTGCAATATAAATGGTACTGACAGTAGTTTTGAGAACATGCCGGGACCCAGTAAGCCCATGACATTCTCTATTCCTGTATTGACAAGAAATAGAACACAAATGCATCGAGCTTATAGGGTAAACCAGTCCAATCTCCTACCCGTACCACATCAACCTCAGATTTCCCCCATGGATCATATTTCCCCAACACTCCTAAATATCAGATCTCTTTCAAACAAATCATTCTTAATTTATGATCTAATTTGCACACACAACCTTGATTTTTTACTTTTAACTGAGACATGGTTAGATCAAGCAAACAGTGCTGCTACTCTCATCGAATCAGCTCCCCCAATCGTCATTCGGTGACTTTACTTCATTTGAATATCTGTGTGCATGCATTAAGTCTTCTCCTCAGATTTTATTACTGGCAATTTACAGGCCTCCAAAACATTCAGCTAAAGTTTTTCTTGAAGAGCTAGGTGAACTGCTATCAGTTGTTTGCATAGAGTTTGACTGTCTTATTATATCAGGGGATCTAAACTTGCATGTGGATAATCCTGAAAACAATTATACCAAGGAATTAATTGCACTAATCGATACTTTCTCCCTAACACAGCATGTACAGGGGCCAACACACTCTCTCGGACATACCCTCGACCTTGTTATCACAAAGGGTCTCGATGTCTCTACAGCTGTTAAAGACCTGGCCTTATCTGATCATTTCTGCGTGTTCTTTGATGTGTCTATGTCCCCGCACACTCAAAACACAGCTATGATGGTAAAAAGGAGAATCATAAATGATCAGACAAGTGCTCTCTTTGAGCAAGCACTTTCACTAAAGTCAAGTCAACTGTCAGACTCTGAAGACTTATTTGATCACTTTAATGCAAAAATGGCAAACATTATGGATGACATTGCTCCATTACAATTCAAGAAAGTTAAGGACAAACAGAAAGCACCATGGAGGCAAAATCCAGCAGTTAAACTTCTAAAAAGAGAGTGTAGGAAGACTGAAAGAAAATGGCGTAAATACAAACTTCAGATCCACTATGAAATCCATAAAGAGATGCTCCGCACATATAACTCTGAAATATGCAAAGCAAGACAGTCTTTCTTTTCTAACATTATCAATAGAAGTTCAAATAACACTTGTATTCTATTTTCAACTGTTGATGAGTTAACAAATCCCCCCTCACAATTAGCGCCTGAACTTCTCTCAACTAATAAATGCAATGAGTTTTCATCTTTTTTTAAAGGTAAAATTGACAAAACATATCTGCTCAATTACAAATTCAACAACCTGAACTTCCAGCAACAAACAGAGGGAAACTAAACTTGATGTCAGAGTTCAGCTTGATAGACTACGAAACACTTGAAAAAACGGTACAGAATCTCAGCTCTTCCACATGTGTCTTAGACACTCTGCCTACCAATTTCTTCAAAACTGTTTTTCACCTCATAGCGGCGGATGTCCTTCAAATTGTAAATGTATCACTGCTGTCTGGCACTTTTCCTAAGTCACTGAAAACAGCTGTTGTAAAGCCACTTCTCAAGAAGAATAACCTGGATGCCTCCATGCTAAACAATTACAGGCCCATATCCAATCTACCTTTTATTGGCAAAATTATTGAAAAAGCAGTCTTTAATCAATTAACCACCTTCCTAACATCAAATGGGTATTTTGATTACTTTCAGTCTGGTTTTCGGGCAAATCACAGCACTGAAACAGCTCTCATTAAAGTTTCCAATGACATACGCCTCAACACAGATTCAGGTAAAACATCAGTCCTAGTGCTACTGGACCTTAGTGCAGCATTTGACACTTGATCACAATATTTTACTACACAGACTAGAACACTGGGTTGGATTTACAGGCATAGTTATCAGCTGGCTAAAATCATATCTACAAGAAAGGAGCTTCTTTGTTGCCATCGGAAACTGTACCTCAACACCAACGTCCTTGACCTGTGGTGTTCCCCAGGGGTCGATCTTGGGGCCACTATTATTCAACCTCTATATGCTCCCACTTGGACAAATCATTCAAAATAATTTGATTTCATATCATAGCTATGCAGATGACACACAAATATACTTAGCTCTATCACCAAACGACTATGGTCCTCTTGAATCTATGTGTCAGTGTATAGAACAAATCAACACCTGGATGTCTCAAAATTTTCTGCAGCTGAACAAAGAAAAAACTGAAGTAATTATATTTGGTAAAAATGAGGAAAGACTTAGGGTTGCCACTCTTCTTGACACAAAAGGGTTGAAGGCAAAGGATACTGTTAAAAATCTTGGTGTATTAATTGACCGTGATCTAAATTTCAACAGCCACATGAAAGCGATAACTAAATCAGCTTTTTACCACCTCAAAAATATTGCCAAACTCAGAGGGCTGATGTCAAAACATGACTTAAAAAAACTCATTCATGCATTTATCTCCAGCAGGGTTGATTACTGCAATGGACTGTTCACAGGCCTTCCTAAAAATACTATTAAATAGCTTCAGGTGATACAAAATGCAGCAGCTAGGACTCTTAACAAAAACTAAAAGAACTGACCACATTACTCCAATTCTTAAGTCCTTGCACTGGCTTCCAGTAAGTCACAGAATTGACTTTAAAGCACTATTGCTTGTTTATAAATCAGTAAATGGAGCAGGACCTAAATACTTGTCAGACATGCTTCAGCAGTACACACCTTCTCGTCCTCTCAGGTCCCAGGTGAAAAACCTGCTAGTAAAACCTACAGTTAGAACTAAACATGGTGAAGCAGCTTTTAGCTGCTATGCGGCTCAGCTGTGGAACCAACTTTCGGATGACATTAAAAAGGCCCCAACTGTAGCCAGTTTTAAATCTAGACTTAAGACCAAACTGTTCTCAGATGCTTTCTGCTAACTGTGCCGAGTTACAAATTCTGAATCTGCCTTGATAATTATTCTACTTTGTCTTTTATTACTTTTTTTTTTTTTACTACTTTTGCCTTTGTTTTTGCTTACTAATTAGTCTTTATTTTTAAATGATTTTACCTTGTGTTTTATGTTTTCTTTTTATTATGATCTTTACCTTTTAACTATTCTTTGACTATATTGCCCTTCTATGCTTTTATTTGTTATTATTGTTTGGTTTTGTTTATGTAAAGCACATTGAATGACCTCTGTGTATGAAATGTGCTATATAAATAAACTTGACTTGACTTGACTTGACATGTCCAGCTGGCCTGGTCATACCCAAGGGTGTAGTGTATTGTATTGTGTTGTGTATGATGTATGTTCTTCATGTTTTGTCTGTGTCTGATGTATGGACTATTTGCTTGGTGTCATATGTCTGATGTCCTGTCATGAAGTGCCTTGCGACTGTGCCGCAAACCCAACTGCCCCACGGGGGCAATAAAGTTCTACTACTACTACTACTACCAAAGATAATTAATGCGTCTAGATGGGTCGTCCTAAGTTCATGTCTATGAGGGCAAAGTGGAGTTCAGTCAGAGACGGGCTCTGGTTCAGTCCCCGCCTGCACAGGGGCGTGTCACTGACGTATGACTGACGTTTGAACGCCTCGGTTCCACGCCAGACAGAAGCCGGAGTACAAAACAAACTTGGTGTACACCTTCATTAATGTTGATTTTCTCCTGACTGGAGGGTCATACTGTCACGACATTCTCCTGAAATGGGGAGAAGGGTTTGGAGATCATGATACCGTGTCCAAAATGTGCATCCATTGCTCAGAAAAATAAGGCTTTGACAAATTCTGGGAAATTCTTGGATTCTGCCATAGACCTCAATGTTAAAAAGGGAGCCCGATCACTGCATAAATGGGGGATAGTGCCCCCCCCCCCCTCGCGGGGTGTGTACTACTGCTACCCTATTTGCATACATTACCGGGGGCAGGAAATGGCTTCTCAGGAAGTATCTTCGTAATCAACCATCTTTGCTACTACTACTACTACTACGTTATGAAGTTAGCAAAAGCTGGGCGTTAAACTAAATTAGCCTACGTAAGCTAGCAGGCTAACGGTATAAATTAGTTTTACGGGCGGCAGATATATCAGACCAGACACTATTATTGGTTACAACAATGGTATAATTAGATGGTAAATTGTTTATATCTCAAATCTACAAATCTAAGCAAAAATATAGCTGCAAGCAGCAATGCGGGGGCCTAGCAGAGCGCTATATATATATATATACCGTTAGGCCTATTCGGGAAATCTAAGATATTCGTTTTTTTGGTTTCAAACTGCACTTGCTGCCCCGCTCCCCAGTTAAATATCTTAAAAACCAGCAGTTGTACCTGTTTCGAACAGACCCTGTGTCTCTCCATTTTATAAGGATATAAGGCACATTCCATCCAACTTTCCATATCTACTCTCTCAGGCTTTAAGCATAAAACCTGGCTCTCTTCAAGACTATAGATCCTTTTCAGCTGTTTCCTCTTCCCACAACTGTTTAAAAATAAAAGTCCTCACTACTATAATTCACTATTAAATAATTTAACTATTTAAACTATCCAACTATTTAACTGTTTAGCCATTCTAACTGTCAGTTATCATTAACTATGACTCTCGCCAACTGTTTCCTCTGCCCACAACTGCCACTTTACCATTGTCTTCTGCCTCACTGTTTGCATGCCTTATTAGCACATATGCACAACCCCTCCCTCCATGCCACAGCCGAACTGTGACCACACTTATACCTTTCTTAATATAGTTATTTATACATAGATATATAGACTTTATTCTTGCACTGTTTGACTTATTCATTTGCACCATCACCATGACACTCATTCACAAAGAGCACCTTACCTTACTTTATGCCCAGAGGACCACAGGCTCAGTCCCTGCTTCAGTCATTGCAAGCGCACCTGCTTGATTAAGACCATCATTTAGATTCCCATAAGAAAATGCATCATATTACCCAGCAATTAAGTCAGGATGGTTTGCTGTAGGATATAATGCATGGAAAAACTAGACACACTTGATATTCAGTGATTGATGTGTTGTTTTGTATTTGGTGATTTTGGATAAGCTATGAGACACTTGGAAACGCCTAAACATACCATATGAAATCTGCTCTGTAACACCTGTAAACCGTTAACTATAATCTTCAAATTTTTCACACATTCTACCATGATGTTGTTGAATCATGAAGTGCAGTTTTTAATTTCCTAAGACTCTCATAACCAGTTCCACACTACAATAAACAAACAAAACAGTAGGCGTTTTGTATTTTTTTGCTTTTGCAGCTGTAAAATTGAACACAGAATTAACTTAATAAAATACTGAATATGTTTGAAGTTGATGGCCCAGGTGTCCTATTTACTTTAACCTGTTGGTGCAGTAGGCAAAAATGGGCAATTTCCGCCTATATTGGATGGTTTCATTTTAAACTTAAATATCTATGGCTCTACAAATTGCATAATAATCAGTTATGGATTAATCACCCACTATGTGGATACTGTTTTTTTTATAATTGATTTAGATTAAGTTTTATTTAGTATAATTTGTATTTTAGTATATTTAGTATATTCTTTATCTTCTACAGTCCTTATTGCTTAGTTGTGTTTTTTTTATATTATATACTAACTGACTCAACCGTTTGGTAGAGCACACTTTAAGACACCATATCTTACCAAAACATCAAACTGTTTTAAATTTAAACATATGGAGCCATATCTACCACTTCAGTAATACATGTTAAGCACAAAATATTTGGTACCTCTGTAATGTCGAAGGCCACACCTTCTCATCATACGCGATTTAAAAAATTAATTTACGCGATTTCGGCCATATGTAATCTAACATGACATGAGACATGTCCCACCCTCCTCATTAGTATGCTGTCCAAGCATAATACATTGGGTATTGGTAAATAGTGTATATGGCTAATACCGTTTTGGGCTATCATGTCATGAGGAGGGTGACAAATGTCAAAACCCATTTCACATCTTGAGGGTATATGCTTTCAGACTATGTATGGTTTAGGTGGTTTAATTAGTTTTTCCTCCATGGTACAGCCCAAAATGTATCAGCCCATATGCTTAATTTACCAATACCCAATGTGTGATGCATGGGCAGCATACTAATGAGGATGGTGGGACATGTCCCATGTCATGTTAGATCACATCCTGAGAGTGTAAGCTTTCAGAAAATATATGGTTTATATGGTTGAACCAGTTTTTCCTTAATGGCACAGACCTAAATGTATCAGCCATATACCCGATTTACCAATACCCAATGTGTAATGCATGGGCAGCATACTAATGAGGAGGGTGGGACATGTCTCATGTCAGCTTAGATCACATCCTGAGGGTCTAAGCTTTCAGAAAATATATGGTTTATATAGTTGAATCAGTTTTCTCTTCATGGTACTGACCAAAATGTATTATGTGGACACGTTCTTTACCTAAATCCATAGAATCCCATTCATTTCAATGGTAAATCTACTTGTTAAATCTAAGTGGTCTGCAGGTACAGTGGGAATGAGTTTATTTCTTGTTAACATGATATTTCTTAAACTCTGGGACCAGGGCTACAAGATAATACCACTTTTTTGGGGATTTTTTTTTCTTTCAGTAAAACACAATAATCTCATGCCAAAGTCAGATAACTGACTTTTACCATAAACAGGCACTTCAACCGTTTGGTAGAGGTTCATGGAAATTGAATGGGAGGGTCATTTGAAAAAGAATCACAGATTTTTCATACTACTAATAGAGCAAGATAAAACAAAAAAATAAAATTTTCATCACTTTTATCATGGTGTGCCAGTTAAAGGGGTCAATTACTTTTTCTGCTGTTAGTGAATGTGTGTGTGTATGTCTGTATGCAACTGTGACCTTGAATTTCCCCTAGGGATCAATAAAGTATCTATCTCTATCTATCTATCTATCTATCTATCTGATTCAAAATAAAGGTCCTAACTACAATAATTCACTATTAAATAATTTAACTATTTAAACTATCCAATTATTTAACTGTTCAGCCATTTGAACTGTCAGTTGTCATCAACTATGACTCCTGCCAGCTGTTTCCTCTGCCCACAACTGTTTCAAAATGAAAATCCTCACTAGGCTACAATAATTCACTATTAAATAATTTAACTATTTAAACTACTCAACTATTTAACTGTTCCAATTCAGTCTACTTAAAGCATAGAGAGTGATGGACATAATTTCATTCTACTAGTTTTCAACCATCATTTTTTCCCACAACTTTCCAACTGCGCTGTCAGTTTAGTCACATACTGTAGAATCATAAAGAGATAGGCTACATTCTACAAATGTTCACCCTAAAAAGATGCTGTGGGTGATTGACCTTATTCAGTGAGTGATTATGAAATCAAATATATTATCTGCTGAATTGTTATCACTCCATTATTTTCCTTAAGTATCCAACCATGCTGCCTTTTCAGTCACCTGTTCTACTCAAAGGAGAGAGAATGAGATTTTCATTCTTCTAATTTTCACCCTATTAGTCCATTCTTTTCCACACCTTCCCAATTGAAAGAGCTCATTTGAGTGTGTACCCAATGAATTGACACTTCCCATTATGATGTTAAAAAACAACAACAGAAAACCGTCAACCGGTAAATAAGGAGAAGTAGCACTACGTCTGATGAGAGACGGAAAGAAAAGATGAATTAAAATACGGACAACTTGGAAATTATAATAGACACTTGGAACTACGGACACTTGGATACTTTAACACGAACATTGGAAAACAATATAAAGATCCTCTTTCCCCCCATGAAGCTTTTTTGATGATCACCCTTTGAAAAGAAAGAAGACTTTTTCCTTGCATTTTGTACATGGTACTGGACTCCTGACTGTTTATTGTGGTACCCCGAGCAAACCCCATTACTTCGCCCTGGAACCCTTGGATTTACCTTCTGGATTTCCCCCATCGTCCTGGATTTGGATTCATTACCACCACCATCTACATCAACTTGCCCTTCCTTTTGGACTGCCTGGTCCATATCATCATCCCCTTACCCTTGTGATTGTGGCAGGATCTGGACATTGGAGACAAGTTGGACTGAACCATTCCCCCTTTTCATTTATTTTCTTTTCTTTATTATTTTCTTGAGTGCACTCACAGTTTATTTTGGGTTGGGTTTTATTTTGTTTAAATTATGGTATAAAATAATATTGATATTATTTATATATTAGGATATTAGGTTATATAATATAACTATAATATAAGGTTAAGATAATATATGAATAGTATTTTTAAGGAAAAAATACAATTAGATATTAAATAGAATAAAGATACAAAACATATCAAATAGCATAATAGAATAGTAAACAGATACACATAATACATCTCTTTTAATACTGATATTGAAATAAGTGAAATAAACGATATATTTTTATTATAAACTTTATCCACGAGTGTGTGTTGTCTTTGGGGTGAGTACTAGAATCTGGTCTAGAAAAAACCTACACCAATCTCCACTGAACTTAGATATTAGACTATAGACTGTCCCTGCATAAGTATAGGCCAGTACCCTGTCGTGCAGGTTACAAGTGCATCTTTTAGTGACAATATCTGTATCCTGTACCTGGGGGTCATGAGTGCTGAGGAGTGAATGAGTGCAAAGTCAGTATAGTGTGAGTTCAGACTTGGGAAATGTTTGAGAGTGCTGAGGAGTGAATGTGTGCAAAGTCACAAAGTCAGTATAGTGTGAGTTCGGATGGCCTGGGGATAAAAACTTCTCCTGAGTCTCTCAGTTCTGGCTTTGTGACTACATAGGCGTCTTCTTTATTTCAGCGGTAGGAATAATCCATTGTTAGGATGAGAAGAGTCCTTCAGGATCTTTTGGGCTCTTAGGAGTACTCTTCTGGATATATATTCCGTTTTTATTTTCAAATAGGCCTAATGACCCTTCCTTCTCATTTAGACCAGTAAACCAATCTGAGGTTCTCTATGGACTGTGTAATTCCAAGTGTATGAAAAGCTCTCTGGGTGCAGATCAGTTAGACCCACATCTCTTAAAGATTGCAGCCCCTGTCATTGCTGAACCTTTAACTCACATTTTTAATTTAACATTCTGCTCTGGTTCTATTCCAGAAGTCTGGAAATCAGCCCTAGTGACCCCTCTACATAAAGGAGGAGACCCAAGTGATTTGAATAACTATAGGCCAATCTCCAAGCTTCCATGTTTAGCTAAGATGTTAGAATCCTTTGTAAATGAACAGTTTCGTTCCTTTTTGTCATCATATTCTATGTTAAGTCCTTATCAATCTGGTTTCAGAGCTGGCCACAGCACAATTACAGCAGCAACTGCTGTAGTAAATGATATAGCTACTGTTGTTGACAATAAGAAACAGTGTGCAGCTTTGTTTATTGACTTGTCAAAGGCTTTTGACACTGTAAATCACAGGTTACTTCTTGAAAAACTAACCTCTTTTGGTCTAGATGAAGTTTCCTTTAAATGGTTTAAAAACTACCTCTCTAATAGAACACAGTGGGTAGAAGTGACAGGATCAACCTCAGAGCCATTGAGACTAAATAATGGTGTTCCACAGGGCTCAATTTTGGGACCACTGTTGTTTACATTGTATATCAATGACATCTGTGCTTCAATAGAAAATTGTAAAGTGCATTTATATGCAGATGACACAATCCTTTATGCCTATGCACCATCTGTAGAGCAAGCCGTGTCATATCTTCAATGTGCATTTGATTGTGTGCAGAAATCCTTGAAAGATCTTAAACTGGTTCTAAATGAAGCAAAAACAAAATATATGATCTTTACTAGACAGAGAAAGTGTGACCTTGATGCCTATAACATTTGTTCCCTAAATGGGGCACAAATTGAGCAAGTTTCTCAATACAAATATCTGGACATTTGGCTAGATAACAAACTAACATTTAGAACACATGTGCTTGATCTCACAAAAAAGGTAAAAATTAAATTAGGTGCACTTTACAGGATTAGGTCTTGCTTCTCTTTAGAAAACAGAATGACCATTATTCAATTATGAATTATGAAGTATTCATTATGGTGACATTGTGTATATGCATGCAGCCCCTTCCACTCTGAAATCACTTGATGCAGTTTATCACAGTTCACTACGTTTTATAACTGGAGATGGGTTTAAAACTCATCACTGTAAATTATACCAAAATGTAGGATGGTCTTCCCTCTATGATAGGAGGGAAAGGCACTGCCTCCTTTTTGTTTATAAGGCATTACTGGGAAAGTTACCTTTTTACCTAACTTCTCTTCTGAACATAAAATCAATCTGCCACAATACACACTCACAGGGTTTTATATCTCTTCAAACTCCTCAAATTAAATCTGAATTTGGTAAATTAGCTTTTACATTTTTTGCATCAAATAAATGGAACAAATTGCAAGAGTTATTGAAATTAGGTTTGTGTCACTAGACCAATTCAAGGGTATGATTGATGATATGGCTGTTGCACAATGTTCTTGCTTTGACTGATATTTTTGACATTTTGATATTTTCTGACCTTTTATATCATTATTATTATTTATACATTCCCCTTCTTTTCTTTCTATTTATTATTATTATTTTTATTTGATTTTTGTTATTATTACTATTATTATTATTTGCCTTTTGTATCTTTTATTGTTCTTGTTTTATTGTTTTGATTATTGTTGTTGTTTTGTAACTCAGGGCATTGCTGTAAAAGAGCTTGATGCTCAGTCAATTTCTCCCTGAATAAAAAACGGTTGATGACGATGATATATGGAGATATCTTGTAGAGCAGGGAGTTGAGTTCTTATAGTACGTTCAGCTGAGCGCACTACTCTCTGCAGAGTACTACAATCTCTAACTCTGGAGTTCCCATACCATCCCATATTGACCCACCTATTCTGCCAGGCTATGTTCTTCACACTTCTATGGCATGAATTAGGACCTGTTCTCTGGTGCCAAAGGTCTAGTTAAGTACAATATTTAATTGGCTAGAATATTTTTAATGTTGTCATTAGAACACTGGGAATAATAATGTTTTTAAAATAATGATAATACTACTACTACTACTAATAATAATAATAAATATAACCGCAAGCGGTGATTAACGGGGTCCGAGGTTCGCAAAATGAACATGAGCAAGCATAGCTTTCTATTGTTGAAAAGAAATGTGATCGGATTTCGGTTATCTGATTTCGGTTACCGGATTTCGGTTATCGGATTTCAGCTATCGGATTTCGGTTACTGGCTTTCGGCTATCAGATTGGATGAAATCTTGAAAATGGTTTGTTGAAAGTAGCATGGAGGATGTTCATGATTTGGTTGGGATTTGTACCCATAACCTACAGTAAGGTTCAAAAGTTCAAGGCATTATTGCACTGAGCCACTGTCTTCCCTACCTTTTGCAATGTTACATTCACATGGTCAAAAAGTCTATTGATAATTTGTCCTTTCTGTAAGCACACATTTCATCATGAGATTAAGATATTTGTTGAAAGAGTACACCTGAAATAAATAAACAAAAATACACTGTGTTTTTACTTGTGCAATGGTGTAGTGGTACCCGCCACACTGCCAGCAACCATTAAATGCATCTGACTTTAGGCTAGGCGATTTTCCATTCGATATAAAGCCCTCCTTCTGGTCAAGGGCGCCGGTAATGCTGGAGTCTATGACAGCTAGCAAACTTTTTTATTGTTTACAAGCAGGGACAGCTTTTCATTGGCGCATGAAAATTTGATTCTAGTTCGTACCTCTGTGCGCCCAGACCAATGGCATTGTTTTGTATTTTTTTAATCTTAGCGTGATTGGACAATTCATCGAATCAATCATGTCCATCAGCAAGCATTCGCGTTATGCTACACGGAATTGACTAGCTGGATGTACAGTAGGTAATGCTTTTTTTGTTTTCCCCTTTCAAGTGTACGTATTGTATATACTGTAGTTCTCTGCAAACCTATTGTGGCATCATGCCTTCAGTGTGCATATTGTATATAGTTCTCTGCAAACCTATGGTGGCATCATGCCTCCAGTGTGTCTTGAACAACCCCACATAAAAGGCTGCACATATTATATTGATATTTTATCGTATTTGTCTAAATGCATGCTTGACTATAGATAGATTTATGAGTGAAGTTACCAATCACAATACAGTAGATCGGCCGTAACACACTCACCCAATTTAGAATCACATTATACAGTATCTCTCTCACTCACTTTATCACAAACACACATACAGACACAGACAGAGAGGGAATCTTAACTTGTGTATAATTCCAAATTTTTATTGATGTATTTGCACTTTTAATCTTGCTGAATTTTACAAGGCAAATAAATTAAGTTAAAACTTAGTTCACTGGCCCCATTCGTATTTGTAAGGAAATTTTGGCTATTTTGTCAGAATGCACCAGAATGCTTCGTTTGTTTGTGAAAATCACAAAAAAAAATCTTCTGGGGGAGGATGCCCCCAGAACCCCCTACAGGGGTTTGCTTTACACACTTTCAGCCCCTCCTAACATAAAATTCACCAGCCGCTACTGCTTTATGATGATGGACAGGTGAGCAACAGCGCCGCGTCTATCACGTCATCTGAGCATGCTTAGGTTGATTATATTTGCAACAAAAATGCTGTGGCTAGAAGGAGACAGATGGCTTTTAAGACCCCATATGGAAAATACATATTATTTCAATGAGGTTTTATCACTGAAAACAATTATTTCTGAAAACTTTGGCCAAAGTTGAGACGTGGGAAAACTCATGGTTTCACTTTCATCAAGGGAAAACAGTGTGTTGCATTGTGACATGTTGTTCCCTCGTTCGTTTGAAATCTCTGATTGACCACCTGTTTGAGGGATTTGTGACAGCCTTTCCAACCTGTTTATAACATGTTTGTAGCATATCAGTGTTCAACAGAATTATTTTTAAAAACGGAGGGGATATAGGCTATCAGTTTTTTCCTAATAGCCTACCCTACTACTTATCTCTTAGATTTCGCTAATGAGTGTTGTAGGAGATATTGACGGCCCAATAACTTTTACAAAAGACCAGAAAACAATGTTAAGGCATTTGTGGAGAAGAAGGATGGTTTGTGTGTTCTTCCTACATCTCATGGTAAGTTATTTCGTTGCTCTGATGGGTTAGGTCTATTCAATTGAGTGCAGAGGCATTCCCCCCCGTATCGGTTGAAACACGCCCCATAATTATGTCCCAATGGAGGGGTATCAGACTCATATTCTGACTAGAATTGAGTATGGCTACGTAAGTCATGGAATATCGTGGAATTTTGTTGTAGCAGGTTGAAATTTTCTTGCCAAAATACGTTAATAAAATATTTCCACACAGAATTGGTGTATATCTGGTTATTAGCTTTACTGCTTGCTTGAGTAACCCAACTTTGTTTATTCAATGCCCATTTATTCATCTCCTGCTCTTAAAAAGTAAAAGACTCTTGAACGCTACATGTACCTGGCTGCTCTGAAATCATTGGTCATATTATTGTACCATTCAGTATACAGTAAGTCATGGAAATATAAGTTTTGTGTCAGGGAAAAGTCATGGAATTTTACATTTGACTTAGAGTGGGAACCCTGACCCTGAACCCTTTCTTGGAGATATTTTTGGGGGCAATGGATTAGGTTTTTTTTTTCTTTTTTGCAGGATTTGAGCTTTCAGTAAATACAGATCCAGAGTGCCAATGTTGCAGGAAGGGTTAACATCTTGTGTTCTCCTGCAGAAAACCGAGGCTATATTACACTATCTTACATTCACTTGATGTTAACCAATGGGAACAGGTATGCCTGGTATGAACAAGTGCTTCATTGGCCATGATGGACAACACATCATGCATACGACTCACCACCAGGGTACCACACACACATGGTTGGTAATCATACAAGCCTACAACCCAGCATAATAATAATAATAATAATAATAATAATAATACATTTTATTTAGAGCGCCTTTCATGTCACCCAAGGTCACTTCACAAATAAACAAAAACTAAAAGGTTGTAAAATTATAGTCATCTCAAAAAAATAAATTAAAAGTAAAAGTAAAAATAAAAAAGTAAAAATCAGTCAGTCAATCAGTCCATAAGCCATCTTGAAGAGATATGTTTTAAGTGTGCTTTTAAAGTCAGTAATTGAGTCACAATGTCTCATAATAATAATAATAATAATAATAATAATAAGCTTTATTTGTATAGCACCTTTCATACACAGAATGCAGCTCAAAGTGCTTTACATTTGAAGCATGTAACACAATAATAGTCAGTCAGTCATTATCAATCACTTTTCTTTGCTGTTTATGATCTACTCAGCAACATATCAAAAATATAGAAAATGACGTCATAAGACTGGCAGCCTTAACCCTCTTACAACAAGCATGCCATATGGCAACTGTGGCAAGGAAAAACTCCCATATTCCAGGAAGAAACCTTGAGCAGAACCTGACTTAATAGGGGGAGCCCATCTGCTTCTGGCTGGCTGCGCCCTCCAATAGTAGCAGATGTAGAATAATCTGAAAAAGTAGTCTACAGGATAAGATGAGTTAACTAAAAGCTATCCTGTACAGGTATGTTTTCAGATCTTTTTGAAAAATATTTACTGAACTCGCCTGCTTGATGTACAGAGGCAGGGTGTTCCATAGTTTGGGGGCATAATGGATAAACGCAGCTTCTCCACTTTGTTTGTGGAGCACTTTGGGTACGATTAAAAGATTAGAATTGGATGATCTAAGTTTCCTTTGTGGTTGATAAGATATTAAAAGCTCAGAGATATATGAAGGTGCTATGCCATTCAGAGCTTTGTAAGTAATTAACATAACCTTAAAATCAATTCTATAGGAAATAGGGAGCCAGTGCAGTTCAGCCAACACAGGGGTGATGTGTTCTCTCTTCTTAGTCTTAGTTAAAAGTCTAGCCGCAGAGTTCTGTATGAGTGCCAATTTCTTTAGATGTTTTTTGGGAAGACCAGTGAAAAGTGCATTGCAGTAGTCTAACCTGCTAGTGATAAAGGCGTGAATTAGTTTTTCTGCATCTTGTTGAGTTAAAAAGGGCCGCACTTTGGCAATGTTTCTCAAGTGGAAATAGGCTGTCTTTACTGAGACTTTACTGATATGGGGCTTAAAACTTAACTCTGCATCTAAGATGACACCGAGGCTTGTTACTTTTGGTTTGACCTGGTGTGCCAAGTTCCCCAGATTACTAAGAATAATATCTCACTTTAGTTTTGGTCCAACCAGAAGTACCTCTGTTTTGTCATCATTTAGTTTCAAAAAGTTTTTGCTCATCCACTGATTAATGGAGGTTAGGCATGCAGTGAGGGAGCAAAGGCCATCTGGGTTAGTTGGCTCCACAGAAATATACAATTGGGTATCATCTGCGTAGCTGTGGAAGTTTACATTATGCTGACTTATGACGTTTCCCAATGGAAGCATATATAGAGAAAATAGCAGGGGACTAAGGCAGCTCCCCTGGGCCACACCAAAAAGCAAGTCATGTTTTTCAGATACATGATCTCCTAGACTGATATAAAAATCTCTGCCAGTAATATAGGTTTGAAACCAGTTTAGAGCATTATCAGAGAGACCCACCCACTTCGCAAGGCGGTGAATTAGGATGCTATGATCAATGGTGTCAAATGCCGCACTCAAATCCAGAAGAATAAGGATTGAGACTTTGTTTGAGTCAGTAGCTAGTCTGAGATCATTGACTATTTTTACTAGAGCCGTTTCTGTGCTGTGATTTGATCTAAAACCTGATTGGAATTTTTCAAGGATACTGTTTTCGTTGAGGAAGGTATTTAACTGATTACAAACAACTTTTTCAAGTACTTTGCTCAAAAACGATAGATTTGATATAGGCCTGTAGTTGCTCAGATTGGTATGGTCAAGATTTGACTTTTTAAGTAAAGGTTTCACAACAGCGGTTTTAAAAGCAGTTGGAAATATACCTGTTTCTAATGAGGTATTTATTACCTTGAGAAAAAAGGGAGCTAAGCTATCATATACTTTTTTGAGGAATGTAGTAGGAATTAGATCTAAAACACATGTTGAGGAGCCGGTTTGAGTTATAATTTTACCAAGCTCAGATTGAGTAATAGTGCTAAAGGACCTTAATTTTGGGGGGCTGTTTTTGGGTGTACTATCAAACATATTACTTGTGTTACCAATAGCCTCCCTTATAGAAATGACTTTGTTTTTGAAGAAGTCTGCAAATTCTTCGCATCTTAGAGAGGATGCCTGACTGAGTGTATCAAAAGGTGTTTGATGCAATAGCCTATCAATGGTAGAGAACAACACCCTAGAGTTTCCACTGTTTTCGGCAATTACCTTAGAGAAGTGGTTCCTCCTCTCATTCCGAATAGCTCTATTATAATTTGCTATTTTTTCTTTTAGAATGGCACGGTGAACCTGAACCTGTTTTCTCCATGTTCTCTCAGCTTTTCTACATGATCTTTTTAGATCATGGATATTTTCGTTCATCCAAGGTGTCAGTTTGCTACAGGGCCTTTTTTTAGTCTTTAAGGGTGCCACTCTGTCAAGCAGAGCGCCTAATTCACGATTGAGAGCCTCTACCATTTGATCAATGGGATGATGTAAAATATCTAAATTTATGGAGTCTATAAGAGCTATGAACTGCTGTTCTGCTCTAATGTCCAAGAGTCGCGATTTGATTGCAATTTCGGGATGAATTTTTGGAGTATGTAGTACTATATTAAAAGATACACAATGATGATCAGACATATTTATATCATTTACTGATAAGTCTGTGACTTCTATCCCTCTAGAAATGACTAGATCGAGGGTGTTGCCAAGGTTGTGGGTGGGTCCTGTAACATGCTGCTTTAGCTCTAAACTGTCCAACACATTAAGGAACTTACTGGCTTTAGCATCAGTTGTCTTATTGACATGAATATTGAAGTCGCCATTTACAATTATCCGATCATAGCTAGTGATGATGAGCGACATAAGTTCAGAAAACTGGTCGAGAAAGCCAGTCCATAGTTTAGGAGGGCGGTATAAGGTTAATAGAAGTACAGCTGGGTCAGCCTTCAGAGTGAGGGCAATATACTCATTCGCGAATTCGCCAAAGTTGACTCTAGTGCAACTATATTTGTTTGAGAGAATGGAGGCAATTCCACCACCTCGTTTGCCTTGTCTAATTGAGTGGAAGAAATTATAATATGGGGGACAAGTCTCAACAAGAACAGCTTCGCTGTCTGAAGTCAGCCAGGTTTCAACAAGAAACAGAAAATCCATTTTTTTTTCACTAATAAAATCATTGATTGCAAAGGTTTTGGTAGTAAGTGCACCTATATTTAGTAAACCCATGTTAGCTGAAAATGCCTCTGGCTTTTGAGGAATATGCTGAGGTATGGAAAGAATATTTGTTAGGTTTCTAGTTTTAAATTTGTCTTTTCTTTTTACTATACGTTGGGTGGAAATCAACGTTGGAATAGAACTATAAGCATAAGTCATGCTATTGCATGACGCAGCTTGATCTATGGTAGTAGTATTGTATGTTACCCTGCAGAAAACATTCTCAGACCCATCCACATGTATAATGCCATTCGAATCAATACCTGGGGGGCGTGAATCTGTAATATTTTCTACAGAGAGTCAATGCCTCAGTGTGGACGCTATGTTGTCAGAGAGTAGCCTGGCTCCATGTTGGTTTGGGTGGAGACCATCACGCTTCAGCATACTGGGCCTCTCCCAGAACAAGCCCCAGTTGTTGACATAGGGGATGCTTAGGGAAGCGCAGTAGCGTTTGAGCCAGGTGTGGAGATCGAACAGTCTGGACCATCTCTCAGCACCTTTTCTGTAGGTAGGGAGAGGCCCAGAGATGACAAAGCGTTTTTCTGTGCCCATCAGAGTGGTGATGAGAGTTTTGTAGTTTTCCTGCAGTGCTACTGACTGCTTATCTCTGATGTCGTTCGTGCCCACGTGTACGATGATGTTGTTGACCTTGGTGTGGCAGGCCAGGATGCTTGGGAGTTTCTGCTGGATGTCAAGGACCTTGGCACCAGGGAAGCAGTAGACCTTGGAGGGACCGCTACATGATGGGGGAATGCAGAGGTCCCTAACCATGGAACTGCCGATGACCAGGGTGGAGGTTGATGAGGTCCGGGGAGGAGGGGGTCGGGGGGGCGCCGACTTTGAGGAGGGACCAGGATGGTTGTCTCGGGGCAGGAGGGGCTCCTCATCCTCGGTCAGAATGGCATAGCGATTTTCCAGTCGTATAGGTTGGGCTGGGCCTGAGTGCCGTCCGGACCGTCTGCCGTGCTTGTGATGCTTGCTTCTACACCATGGCTCAGGCTGGTGTGGAGTGGAGCTGGCCAGCAGAGCAGGCTTGGTTCTCAGCAGAGGCCGGGGAGAGGCAACAGGGACAGAAGTTACATTAGTGCATGGCATGGTTAAAGTATTGGAGGACAGAGTGAAATCAGGGCATCTGGCATTTGTGTGTGTAAGAGAGGTAACGTTACTTATGGAGAGAATGGTGTCGAGGAACTGTTCATCCTTCTCAATCTGATGGAGGATCGCTATTCTGGCTTCGAGTTCCACTATCTTTTCGCTGAGAAGGACGCATGAGTCGCAGCCTGGTGCACAGCTGAGGGGAGGCATCGTGTCGCGGCGAGGGCTCGTCGGTGTCAACTGTCTTTTAAAGGCTGTGGTGCAGGTTAAACAACACTTTCAATTAATGGGTACATTAAGCACTCAAGATATGTATATAAAGTTAGATATGTCTCCAAAATGGTGTTAAAGTCCAGTTTTTGTAGTTTTTGGTTAGTAACGGTTATTTTTTATTTATTCGGCGATGACGTCATATGAGGTAGACGTGGTGGAAGCTATTTTTTATGGGTGGAAGCAGAGATAAGAAGGAATCCGACCTGCGGTCATATCCCTGTCCCACCCCATCTCTCTCTCCCACTTACTTACTGTCTCATTATTCACTGTCCTATACAAATAAAGGCAAAAAGCCCAAAAAATAGGCCTATACTTAAAAAAAAAAAGATCTTTGGTGGAAGTAGCCTCAGCCTTATAGCAGCTACTACTAGCACTGGCGTCTAACTGGGATGAGGAAGATTAGGCAAGACCCACAGTTAACATTTATGATGGCCCATATAATTTGGAACCTGTTAGATGTGAGAGGGCGAATGGGGAAATACCGAGAGCTGATGGCCATCAAAGAGAAATTAATGCATGGTCAGAGGAGAATCACAGTTGGTGAAGTGTCCTGGTGAGTTGCTAGCAGCAACGAGCGCTGGAGCTAGTCTATGAATAGCAGTGGGTAGGCCTACAATAACAATTTTTTTTACTGTCGAGTGAAAGTCAATGTTTTCTTTATATCTAGTGACAGTGATTATGTCGTTGGCTCAGATAAGTACCCTAAACTTAGTCAGAAGATCTAGAAATAGAAGCTATGCTAGATGTAGCTTGACCCACCTGTGAACCCCTAGTGTTTATTTCTAAGCTTTCAGGCTACTCTTTCTCCGGTGAAAATGTTGTTTGCAAACGTGGCCGACGCCGAGTAGGCTGGTCGTGTCTTCAGTGTGATTATAGTGCTCGTTTTCCCCGTGATTGGGTACCGCTTACCGGGAGAGAGTAATAAGCGTGTCTGTGTCGCTGTGTTTAGCAAATTGGTGTCTGTGTGGGCGGTGTCGTCCCATGGAAACTGTGGTGAAGAGCTTGTGTTGTAGGGAGGGCGCGTTTTGGTCGCTGGTCGAGGAGCTCACCCCGCGGCCAGCAAATAACGTGCCTAACATAGCGTCCTGGATTTGAGGCATGCTGCCTGAATCCGTTTGTGCTACACATAGCATACTCACACTTCAGGCAAGATCATGGTCCCCTTCAAGCCAGCACGCACGAGTATGTTCATGGTTTATGTTTACTTTACCAATCTTTTTACACTGAGTTCTTTGAACCAACAGTTTAGGAGAGAGGAGATGTGTTGCATACATAATAAACATGCATAAGACACAGGCTTAAAATGACGTCTTCAACCTACTCACAGAGTTTTAAACTGAACAATCTTTCCTACTTATCCCTATGCAATACCGGTACACTGTGTACAGGCAGGCTATACGCTGGGCTTATGGGGTTTTAGGCAGGAGTATAAGGAAGCCTCTACCCTCTTGTGTGGTTTCAACCATCAGACAACAATTCCAAAGTGGTGACCAGACCTATCAGGGCTTTCAATGGCCTCGTTTAGATGAAAATGAATAAAAAGAATTGTTATGCTTATCCTGTTGTGATCGCTCCATTGCCCTTAAAATGTTATAAAGTACACAGAACACATGAATTTTGATTAAAAAAAAAAAAACAGTTTATTGGCATTGCTTGTAATGGTTACTGAACATTTAAACATTTACTGAACAAGGACAAAGACACAGGTTGGAAGTAAACAAATCTCTATAAAAAAAAATGGTTAGGCACAAAACATACAAGGAACACTGATGAAGGGCTAGACGCGAAACGTGTGCAATATTGTGGTCTTACCTGAGGGTCAGCTGATGGTTCTCTTTCTCACACACAAACCCATGATATTTCATGCATGCATACATGCAGTGATACATGCAAAAGCACATCAAGCAGAAACACAGTGAGCCCAGATAACACCGCACACAGAGGTTGACAAGGCACAGGTAAAATGATTGGTAAATTATTTTGAATTACATACAAGAAATTTCATGCAAATAACAACAAAAAAGAAAATCCAAGCACACAGACAGAGGAGCAGACATGCAGCACCCCTTGAATGGGGTACAGCGACAATTATTACCACTTACAAAGACGAGAAAAAGTAATGATTTTGTTCAAAGTATAAAACAAAGCAACAGCACACAAAGACAAAACAAAACATGCAACATGCAGGGAACCACCACCAAATGAGATGAAAGGGACAGAAAGAAAGATACACAGACCTAGATATGTAAAAAAAGAAACTTGAATGAAACACACATGACCAATACAGTATAACACTCAAATATGATGACATCACAAACCAACAGACTAAAGCCAGCCTGGTACACCTGTGTCCCAGCATCAGAAGTGGAGGTGGGCAAGGGCTGATCCCCAGTATCACACTGTCCATGGTCTCCTGCTGTGAGGCGTCTGTCAACATCTTGTGAAAACAAATATAAAAAAGGTCAGCAAAGAGGGTATACAAGAGAAAAAAGATTACAGTACAGTGGACCCTGATATGCGCTACTCGATGTTTTAAAAAATACATGAAAGACATTCAGAACATATTTGATGATGTTGAAGGTTACTGTTAAATGTTTACATCAATACTAGTGGTAATAAATGTCTAGAGTGCATGTGGTGCATAAACTCTATGAGGTAGTGCATTTACTGTATTGGGAGGTAGCTAAACTCTGAAGTGAGAAGTGGATAAACTCTGATTTCTGAAATGTCAGAGGTGGGTAAACTGTGTTTACTTGCGTTAGCCTCCACTACAGCCCTGGTGACACGGTCATGGCCAAATATATGTGAAAGAGAACCGTAGCAGTCTAACACAAAACGCAAACACACTGTTTAGTTGTGAAAGCTGCTTGATGATCACTGATCCCAACGCTAGCCATGATGTTTTCATGACGATATGGACATTTACTTTCGTGAATCACGAAATATCCTCTAATGTCAGACTGATCATGATTGTAGTGGAGGCTGTGTCAAAGGGAACACGGTATGCAAAATACACACAGCGCTAGCTAACGCGCAGCTTTTGAACATTAGCATGATGCTTACCGTGACAATATCTCGCTTGCGGCAGACGGTGTCTCTGGACCTCGGGACAGGGCAGTCAGAGAGGTTTGCATGCACAGACGGCACAGCGGTAGGAATGAACTTCGTCATCCTCTCACTCTTTAAACCAAGTGAGACCATCTTGACATCCCCTGAGTGGTAATCCTCCTCCTTGAAATGCGCGCTGCATATTCTCGAGAAGGCGGTGACAGAGCTAGCCGCTAGCTGAAAAATCTGCCCACCTAACCTTGACAAATTACACCTAGCTTCGGAAGATCCCTTTGTCCTTGGGGAAGCAATGGAACCTAAGTCCAGTTTTGCTGGAGTTCTTGCACCCGGCACAAACACAGTAGTAAACCATGTTATCTATTTATTTATATATCTACTCTCTCCCTCTCTCCATCAGCTATCTATGTTATGATGCTATGCTATCTCTCACTACTATCTATCTATGCTATCTCTGTCTCTCTCACTATCTATCTATCTATCTATCTATATCTCTATCTACCTCTATATATCTATCTATCTAGGCTATCTCTATCTTTATATTTACTTATATATCTGACACTGTTACTCTCTCACTAAGTTAATCGTCGTCTCTCTCAATGGTATCAAGGCGGCCTTTCCTCTGTCGTCCCACAACGAGTACCTCATGTGACGTCATGGAATGCATTGTGGGAGAAATAAGAATGATCGCAAACCTGTTGCTAACCGCTAAAATATAACCTACTTTTCCTTATTATATTTCTTTTTTGTGATACTTTACAACATCAAATACAATGGATAATTGTTTAAATGTTTATTACCAACTAGAAAATTGCCAGGAAAGACAAAAAAAAAAACCCTGCACCACAGGCTTTAAACGTTTGTTTGCTAGTTGGCTAACAACAGCGATATCATGCAGTTCCTTGATAACTCGAACACAGGTAGCGGGTAAGTAATCTGAGAAGATCTCACTTTTATATTGAGTCACTAGTTTTGAGAGACGTTAGAAGGAATTTGATGCTTTCTTCTTCCAGATAGCGTTTCCTTGGCCCGGTATTTTTTGCAGCCCTTGATACTGGCTTAACGTTTAACGTTAACGTTTGACAGAAAAGTTTGGCGATCAAGGTTAGTCCGATAATCCAAAGCCTCGAGCAACAACAGTTTATGCAACAGTTTGTTCACGAGATATAATCGGTAGCCAGTAAATCCGTAGAAAGTAGATGGTAACAAGGAGATTTAAGATAGATACGTTTGGAAGTTTGGAAGTTTAGGTAGTTACATACGGAGCACGCCGACCGGAACCGGAAATCCTCTGGGATTTGTAGTCTGGCAGTGAATTCCACAGCTTGGGGGCTATGTAGCTGAAAGCCCTCTCTCCCTGGGTGCTGAGGTTCACATTAGGGACATGCAGTAGGCCTGCTGAGGAGGATCTCAGTGAGCGGGCAGGAGTGTAGACTTCTAGGAGGTCAGTGAGGTAGGTGGGTAAGTAGGTAAGTCTATCATCAGCTGCACAGAGGAGGTCATTAGTAATCTTAATTATGGCCGTTTTAGTACTGTGCATAGGACGAAATCCAGACTGGAATGGCTCGAAGAGGTCATTGTCCTTCAGGTGATCCTGGAGTTGAGTTGCCACTATCTTCTCAAGAACTTTGGAGAGAAAAGGCAAGTTGGAAATAGGCCTGTAATTGTTGAAGTTGTCAGAATCCAATCCAAGTTTTTTCAGTGTTGGTCTGACAATAGCAGTTTTAAAGGATGGTGGTACAGTGCCAGAGAGAAGAGAGGTGTGAAATATTGATGTAATCATCAGAGCAATAGATGGCAGGCAGCTCTTAACCAGGCTTGTTGGAAGAGGGTCCAGCTGACAGGTGGAGGAATTGCACTTTTTGATGAGGCCACAGATGGTACTTTCAGCAGGGAGACTGAATTCACGGAGTTCATTGATGGAAGGTGAGCCCAGAGTGCTCAGTGAGTATGATTGTTTCAACTGAGTAATGGAACATTCTAATTGTTGGTGGATTGCCTCAATTTTGGTATTGAAAAAGTTCAGGAAGGCGGAGCAGCGTTCATCAGAGAGTTCCTGGTGGGTGATGTTATCAGGTGGCTTAAGGAGACCATTAACAGTAGAAAAGAGAGCCCTGGTGTTTCCTTGTCCTTCACTGATTATCTGCATAGTATACGGTGTTCATTTTAGGACATCCTCAGACTCAGGTGTCAGACTCAGAAAAACATCGGTCATCTTCAGACAAAACTGCCTCAGCGTCAGAAAAACCTCTGTCATCTTCAGACAAAACTGCATCAGCGTCAGAAAAACCTCTGTCATCTTCAGACAAAACTGCCTCAGCGTCAGAAAAACCAGACTCAGGTGTCAGACTCAGAAAAACATCTGTCATTTTCAGACAAAACTGCCTCAGCTTCAGAAAAACTTCTGTCATCTTCAGACAAAACTGCCTCGGCGTAAGAAAAACCTCTGTCATCCTCAGATAAAACTGCTTCAAACCAATCTGCCTCAGAAAAACATCTCTAAGGAGTCAGGTCTCAGAAAAAACGCTGTCAGAAAAAGTGGAGTCAGGTCTCAGAAAAAACGCTGTCAGAAAAAGTGGAGTCAGGTCTCAGAAAATCAGGTCTCAGAAAAGTATTAAGTATTAAATAAAGACAAATGTGCTATGCCATGATGTAATACCATATAATACCATTATAAAACGTTAGCAGTTGTCATTGTCATTGCACAATAATAATAGACAGACATAAAGATAGACAGGTACTTGAAATGTAATCCCCAGGGGACAATAACTGCAGCGTTGTTGAATTCATTTGATATGAGATGTTATCTTAACTTATTTAGAGAAATGTGCCTTGTTGTTGGTACCTGCTATTTCATGTATTATCATAATGGTATTATATGGTATTACATCATGACATAGCACATTTGTCTTTATGGGGGTTTGGGAATAATGATGTGATGATAATGATGCAGGTTTCTTACTGGTAGGTAGTGTACAACTGGGAAACGGTTAGCAAAAGTAAGAAATAATGGTCCAGGTGTCGTTCTGGACTTTCGTGGTGGAAAAATGTTTAACCCACTTTTCCCTAGCTCATTGAATGTACCGTAATCCTACGAAAAACAAATTATTTTGCTGTATGTACTGTAGTACGTAGCTTACTCCGGTATGTGCCTTACAGCAGCTGCTAATGTTACTAGTGAAGTGAGGTTAGCTAAGTTACATCCATGGATTTCCTACAATGTGTATACCATTGGATCACTTTCTACCTTTACTTATAATTTCTACATCTAACCAAGCACCAAATATAACATGCCAGTGACCAGGCTTGGAATTTCACCATTCTGGGGGCAAGGCCACTTGGCCTTCAGTTGGGCATATTTGGTGGGGGGCACAAAGGCCACATGGGCACCAAGGCCAAAGTTAACTATACAGTAGTAGGCTATAAAAATTATCAAAGTTGTATTTAGTCTATTCACTGCAGTAGACCTGTATCATTGTATGAAACATTACAAAAACATGAAACATGACATATTACATATAACTGTAAATCATCTGATCATCTAATAAAAACAGATATCTAGGCTATATATAACATTTATTTTATATTTGGCCTGCTATGAAATCATGTATTGAACAATTTAAATTTAAGCACAGCTCATCTTTAAGAAACTCAAAAAGCCTAGATGCATGCTTAGCATTTTGTGATCAGGCTACTTTCACAAACTCTTAGTCAGCTGTCCTCTGATTTACCAATATCTAGGCGATATTTGTAACATTTATTTTGTATTTGGCCCGTTATGAAATCATGTGGAACAATTTAAACACATTGTAAAACTTAAAGCCCAAATTTGGAGACATCAATGCATGTCGAAATTTACTGCAAATTCAAAACTGGATTACTCTGGAACGGCTAACTGTACAGGGGACTGCTTTACACCTTTATGTTCGGTAAGGTCTGCTGTTTATTCTGATATGTGGTTTGTCATGTGTTAAAAGAAGGGTTCGTAAAGTATTCCACCGAGATGAATGGGTAGGGAGATCATGGACGCAAAACCTTCAGTAGAATGTATGATTAAATTGAATTATATTATTTACTTTTCTCGCGAACCGTTCAACACAGCAATTATCGGCTAACATCGTTTAAAAGCTGAGAAAAAGCTCTTTCATGTGACATCACTTGTGATGTCTGTGTGATGAATAGGCTACTTCGCGAGTAGTTCAACTGAGAAGAATGGGTGAATTTGGACGCACTTTCTTGCGATGTCACTTTCTCCACTGCGTAAAAGACTAAATTAATTTGCGTTGTGAATGCTAAGATTATTTTGACTGGCCGCAGGCTAAATAAAAATCGCTATTAGTAGGACACAAAGCAGAATATTGAAAGAAGGGGGCACCAAGGCCACCGTGGCCTGTAAACCTATGATTTTTAAAGGGGCTTCACCATAGACATAATATACATAGACGCCGCATCGACCGCTGCTCCCTACTAGCGCTGACGAGATTTGGAGCCGCCATCTTGGACCGGTCATCCACTCCACTCAGTGTAATCTGTTTGGCCGGTGCAATGAGCTGTCAGCACACTTAATTAATCATATCTCACTGAATACCGAACAGATTTTCACGCGGTTTTTTTTGCTGCAAAGGTCATACATGTAGGTATGATACAGGCCACATTGTTCGAAAATACAAAATACAACCAATAGTACCATAGGTGCCAACTCTCACGCATTGGCCGTGAGACACACGCATTTGATTAGTTTCACACACTCACACGCCACACCCCCGATTTCTCACGCTGAAGTGTCAACCCGGTCGGTCAGATGCCTGAAAAATGAGTTTAGCCTATCTATAGATCTACCTGTTGAGCCACGGTTATGCTTTCAGAGACGGTGAGAGGGTTCAAGAGCACCCCCTCTCTGTGGAATTTTCTAAATTTTCTCTCATTTGTGATGCTACTTCAGAAGCCGTCCCAGGCGCATTCCCCCGCATTTCCCCGGCTTCAGGTATGCTTTGTATTGTGCTTTGAGTATTTTTCACGCTGAAGTGTCAACCTGGTAGGTCAAATACCTGGCAGATGAGGTTCAACTAAACTAAACCTATACATATGATATCACACATCAGGTGAACGTGCGGAATCTAAGCTTTCCAGTGATATTAGCGCCAAGTTGTTGTGATGAATGGTTCGCGAGAAAATTAACATTGAACCGACGTGCAATTTAGGCTAATCATATTTGCATTTTGCACACAGCACCCATTACTCTCGGTTTAATATTTCACTAACCCTTCACACAACACGTGGCAAACCCAATATCACAATAAACAGCAAACTGTACCGAATATGAGGATATAAAGCATGCCTCTGTGCAATAAGTGGTTCCTGAGTAATCCGGTTTTGAAATTGCAACACATTACAATGACCAATATATTATCTTAAATAAACTAGCTGAATAACACAGGTGACCACTTCTGCATAATTTCATGGAGTGCTGAAATGTACACACATTGTTGAACATTTCTGAACTGTGAAATGTATGTTTTTGTGGTTGTGAACTTATTGCAATATCACCATAACTATTCCACCTGTGTGTGCATGGTTATAATTCTGAAGTGCAAAATAGCTTAGGCTACAGCACAAATATTTCCATAAAAATAAGTCTGACCTCTGAATTTATTTTGAAAGTGCACCTGATTGATGCATTTAAAAGTTAAAATATACAAACATTTCTTAAATTCTTACAAAACACCCACCCACTTTTTAAAATTGTTAGTTTGGACCCCCCCACTTTTGCCTTGCGAAATACCAGTGCTGTTTTCAGCATCTGTTTAGTGCTTCATTGTCATTTTCATTAGATTCTCCCATTTGCGCGTAAATCGCTCATAAACTTTTTTTTTTGTTACACGCATTCTCCCATTCCTCTTCTGTCACACACACAGTGACAAGCGCCAAATCCCCCGCAGTGTTGGAGAGATCAGTCATCCCCCTCACTTTTGATAAGGTAAAAAGCCTTATATGTACGCCAAATAAATAATAACCTATAGGTTTACGCTAGGCTATGTAAAACTCCCCATTAACAGCATCACGTCACTAACCACAGCTAAGATTGCACAATCTCTATTCACTCTGTTGGCTATCTGAAGCCAGTTTGTCTACTTAGATACTGTAAATCCTCAAATTATGGCCGGGGTCTTAAGACAAAGTACAGGCCTTTAGGGGCAGGATTGTATTCGAGACAGCCCTTTATTTCTTATGCACGTTTTATTTTGAGACATGCGTTTCTTGGAGCGGCATACTGGTAGGCCTTCAAAAGCATGACATTTTCAGTTTAGTTTGATATTTAATTTACTTTTGGACTGTTTGATTATATTGTTAAATGTTTGAACTGATGGGCTCTGAACTCTGGGGAGGTATTTGATGATCACTAGTACGTTCCATGTAGTTGAAAGCGTGTTGGGATTTCAAACAAACCATCCGCTTTCATGCGTTCATTGAACGTCTGTGGTGCTGTAATGGAAACCTTATTGCGTAGCCAAGTAGCCTATTGAGTTATTTTTAAATTATGCATGATTTACTTTTTATTAATTTCGTAGGCTGGCTTTATTTTGTTTTATAGAAGTATCTAAATAACCTGTTAAAATGTACCAGAATTCAAGAAATTGCATCTAGTCCGTCCAAAAAAAAAATTTCTGGGGGAGGACCCCCATTATACCCCCCCTCTGAATTGTCCCACCCACTTTCACAATGCCTCCGACGCCCATGGTCCTTGTAGTAGGCTAAATCCCTTTAATACCAATGTTCATTTAACTCTGGGACCCTGGTCCCAGGGATGGATTACTGCACGGGCCTTCCGAGCCCAGAACCAGGGGCCCAAGGTGTCAGGGGGCACTGAAGCCCAAGCCTTTGCATGGAATCATTGCCTCAATATCAACACATCAGGATGTAGGCTATGAATCTGATTGAATTTAGTATTGGCCATCCCCAAAATGCTAGCCTGACGAGCCAGACCCACATTAAAATGTAGGGTCTGGGCACTCACCGTTCGCAGTGCTCAGTCCGAGGGGCGGGATAATCGGTTGTCTTTCAAATTCCCTCTGCACGCAATAGGACAGCACTGAGTCCCATGCGTTTTCCCACCAGCGGAGCTAGTTGGCTAGTTCAAACTTTTGCTATCTCAAAACAAGCTTAACTTGTGTCACACTGTTGTCCAACAGCAATATCCATCTTCTTTGTTTTCAAGTAGCAGGGAATTCAAGCCAAACCGTTGCAACTCTGCCATCAATCATTATGTTATGCCCCCCTAACGACTCTATAGATGATTTAATTGGCCTGATAGAAGTTTAATTTTTCGAGCTCACAAGCCAATGGAGAGTTGCTAGACTAGCCCTGGAAGCAAATGTAATTTGCTGCTGCTAGGGTGTGTCTAGATTTCTAAGCTACCAAAATGCACCAGAATACAGGAAATCACATCAAACAAATGAAAAAAAATCCAGGGTAGGACCCCCAAACCCCCCTTCCACATATGCGACAATTAGTGGGGAGCCTTTAATACATGTGGGCCCAGGGGCCCGAAAGTTCATAATCCGTCCATGCCTGGTCCCTACACCTGAGAACCACTGATGTACGTTTTTTTTACTGTACGGTATAATGCTGAATGAGCCAAACAAAAATTTTGTTTGGCTCAAAACAAATCTCACTCCAAGGTTTTTTGAAAAGTTGGCAGCCCTGCCACTATTAAGTTTTAAATCCAAACACATCAACAGTTACAACAGTATTTTTGCTAACTGCAGCGCCATCTAGAGATCAAAGGGAACCACATTTCTTTTGTGCCCTCACAATGAGGTCCAAAGTCTATGTACCAAGTTTGGTTTTGATACATGAAAGTGTTGCCAAGATGTGAGCTAATTTCCTTCACCAACAATTTTGATCGTTTTGGAAAATGAAAGACACTTGCGTTTCTTATCCAAACCTCAAATTTGCCACTGCACACATTCGTGCCCTTACTGAAACACCTGCCAAGTTTCAAATCAGTCGGACTAATGGTTTGAGAGATAATGAAAGCCATGCTTGGTGTGGTGTATGCAAACTTTGTGATGTGTCTAAGGGAAGTAGGGGTGTTGCCAGATGATCTGCTTGATAGCAAAGGGCGTAGGTTTGGTCTCAGCTTTGGTGGGGACACATCCATAACTCCTGTTGTCACGATACCAACATTATTGTTTCAATACAACGGCAAGTGAAGAATCTCGATTTCGATACTATTGCAATTTTTTCATATTTGATTTGTTTATGTGATTTGTGAGATCATTCACATCAGTGGCAATCATAGAATTTGATTGACCCTCCACACACACACACACACATAGAAAGTGATGGTTGCCATAGGTTTCTTTTTCATATTTTGGAATTCATATAAACTATAAATGTATATTGATCATTATTTATAGTATTTTATGATCTGCATGATTACTAATAGCTAAACATATTTAGTAATTTGATTACATCATATTGATATTTAAATTGTGTTGTGTTGTGATATTAAAATGTGTTTGGTCTTTGAGTCAGTGTAAAAGCTACACAGTTACAGTTGTAGTACTAATGCTGTTGGTGGGGACAATTTTGTCATCTTAAAATACTGATTAGGACTAGTCCTTAGCGTCCCACCCTAAATCTATGCCCATGCTTGATAGGCTTTGGAGGGAAAGCAGACTAGTCCTCTGGGTGTATGTGACAGTTATAGAGATGTATGGATTCCATCTGGGGTGTTTTTAGGCATAAGCAACCTTAGCGGTCTCCTAGGACACCATCCTCAGGGGGTGCTGACAGTGTTGCCAGATTGGGTTGAGTGATTTCCGCCCAATCACGCTCAAAAACCCGCCCTCAATAGCAAAAAACCGCCCCAACAACGATTTTGTCATAGAGAACCATTCAACTAAAAATGTGCATGTTAACAGTTAGTTAATGTTATTAAAGGATAACAACAGTTAACTAACTGTTAACAATGAATTGTTAATTGCTTATTATGCACTGTTAATACCTAAAAAGCACATGTTATTCTAAAGCGTTACCATTTTATTTGCCCGCCTAAAGCTTATTTTCCCCCGCCCGACGAAGTCAAAAGAAGCGCTTTACTGTACCTCAGAGAGAAGAGAAGTCAATTGATTCGACATAGTAATATGAAGGTGTATTTTCTTAGCATCACTGTAACCATGGTGTGCATGAGTTCTGCCACAGGATTAGGTTGACAGATGACCGACCTTTCAGGTTGCCATACTGCAGGTTGTACCCATCTTATTATCATTGAAGGAGACTTTGGATGAGATGGAGAAATAAATCATCAGGAAGCAAGACGAGTGTATTGCTATAAACAGAAAAGTCCCTTAATTTTATTTCTTCCCCAGTTATACAATAACACACTTTGTACTTGAACTTCTACAAAACAGTTATGACTAAACTAGAAATATGCTTTAAAGTCACAAAACTGTACAATTATTAATATTAAGAGAAATAATAAGAAGTTTAAAAGAATGCAATATTAAAACATGATGAGATGACAGTAAAAGGTAACAGAAAAAGTAGCTAGGTAATAATATCAGGTTTTTCTGGTCTAAGCACATACATGCAGATGACTCAGATAAATGTGTTTGGTCTTTGAGTCAGTGTAAAAGCTACACAGTTACAGTTGTAGTACTAATGCTGTTGGTGGCAGCATTAGTCAGGGAGCTCTGAGGTGAGACTGTGGACAGGCGGTGATCCTTGTTCGGAGAGCAGCTGCAGGCACAGAGCTGGCAGGATGCACAAAAGGAATTGCAGCAGGGCAGGAGGCGGCAAACACTCACCCTCCACAAGAACCAACCGGGGGACCAGCAGCACCAGCAAAGCAGCACTATCCCCACCATAAGCCCAAGTAACACATACAAAGCCAAAGGGGGCACAGGGGAGTCTGGAGATCAAATAAACAATGAATACAACCAGGAAGGCCAGAGAAGTATTTGCTACATGTATCCATCAATACATATACTGTCCACAATACTGTAAATGTCCTGCATGCAAGCAGAATGTTTTTATTATTAAACAAAGGGGCACATTTCTATGATTGGTATGACACATCGGCATTCAGTTGTCAGTAAGACTTTAAATTCCGATATTTAGCACTTTGAGTCCCTTTTCTGGTTTGTTTTGGATGAACTAGAGTGGTGGACACTGAAATTTTGACGTTTTTTTATCGCCTTTGACTACTTCAGAGTGGCTGCACAAACATGTCCTAAAACAACCCTTAACGTTCGTTTTCAAAACTGTGCAACTCACCGAGTGGTTAGTGGTGTTCGTTGATGTTCCAAAACAAGTAGCATAGCAAAATACAGTTTATGTCGTGTTTTATTTGGCATTTTGTAAAATCCCATTGATTTCTGTTGGAAGACTCATTGCACGTTGATATTACTGCGCCACCGTCTATGCTTCAGGCTCAAATATTGAGCGGAAGTTTATACGCGGTTGTGAGGTGTCTGAAAAAATAGTTCCACAATAGCAAATAAGACAGCTGGAAATCATACATTGCGCTGATATATTTGATTTTAATAATCAACGAACACCACTAACCACTCGGTGAGTTGCACAGTTTTGAAAACGAATGTTAAGGGTTGTTTTAGGACATGTTTGTGCATGCCTGTTGCAGCCACTCTGAAGCAGTAAAGGTGATTCAAAACGAGTCAGAAAAGTCGAGACAGGACCAATCGTCAAAATTTCGGTGTCCACCACTCTAGTTCATCCAAAACAAACCAGAAAAGGGACTCAAAGTGCTAAATACCGGAATTTTCCTTTAAGAATAACTAAAATGTGAGTGTTCAATCCAGACCATGAACAATGGTTACGTTTCCATGCACACCATATTCCGGTTTCATTTGGAATAATGGCAATATTCCGACTGTGCATGAGTCATGTAAACACCTTGTTCCAGATGTTCGGAATACTAAAAACCGGAATAACACCCTTAGCATATGCCTCTTTTAACCGGAATATTGTGGCATGGAAACACATTAATTGGCAAATGGCCCTTTCGGAATATTAAATTCCATCTGTGCATGTTTGTGCAAGGAATTTTGGTAGCTTGCTTTGATGCCCTGACACTTTGCAAACATAGCAAAAAAGCGTGGCAAAAGTTTGCACTTCTTAAGTGAAGACAAGGTCAATTTATGTATTAAAACCTGAAAGTTTAAATGTCAAAATGGAATTTATTGATGGGTGAAAGTATCGTAATGCTCCAAGACGTAGGTTTTGCGTGCACTGCTGACATGAAGAAACCCCTCAATCAAAGCGGCCTATTATAAGGCTAAAATGCAAAACAATAGTGGCTCTAATCTGGCCTATTTTGTGGTCATAAATGAAATTCAGGGACAGAGACCGTTGAGACATCATGACACAGACACTACTACTGCACGTCACTGCTTTATTATGCTGATTAACCTGTAAACAAGAATATTCCGTTTCTGATTCACATGGAAAAATCTTATTCTGAATATTGCCATAACCAGAATATGGTCCTAAATCGGAATGTGGTGTGCTTGGAAACATACTCAATGACCTATGTGTGCACCAGACTTTGGGTTTATTTTGTTACATGTAACTGTTAAATTAGTGTGAAAACCTTAAACAGACAATGACATTAAAGTTTTGACATTTTGGAGAGGCTCTGACTGGATGAAGTCGAACAGTGCACGACCGTCACTCATTCAACATAAAATGAAAATTAGCTAATGGATGGTCTTACTTATTTGTAATTACTAGTGCAGTGCCTGTTCAAAAATGCTATTCCTGTAGCCCAATTACATGCCTGCAGGTAGGTCTGCTTTAAAAATAGGATGATAGGGAAAAACATAATTCCAGGTAAGCATTGAATAATGAATAGGCCTACAGATAATATAATAATATAATAAATGTGAAGTGAGCAGAATTTAAGCATGGCTGCATGTGACATTTTTCACAAATCAAAATGACATAATCCTAACAGCTGTTTTGAGTCAAGGCTATATGCTTAGCCTATTGAATAACTTGAAGATAGAGAAAACAAACAATTTTGTGGAATGATGCATCATATGGAATTTGCAACGGTGTGACTCAAAAACAGTCTCTGGTGACTCTGTCTACCACTCGTTGCTTGTCGCTGGTTATGCTTTGCATGTGTGGCATTCTGAGACATTCTTTAAATCGGGACCATTGTCGCTCGTTTCAATTTAGGACCTTGCAGTTGGAATTGTCGTTTGCTTATTCAAAGTCTAAAGACAGTCCAAAGTAGCCTGGGCTATTCATATAGGCCTAAGTGACATCACACTCTGCCTGCCACTCGTTGCTTGTTGCTGGTTATGCTTTGCATGTGTGGCATTCTGAGACGTTATTTAATTCGGGACCATTATCGCTCGTTTCAATTTAGGACCTTGCAGTTGGAATTGTTGTTTGCTTATTCAAAGTCTAAAGACAGTCCAAAGTAGCCTGGGCTATTCGAAGTGTCCGTTTATTGCACATCATTTTTTACGTCATTTTGAGGAGCCACTGCATAGCCTACCTGTGTGTGTTGGCATGTTGGCGTGTTGTTGCAAAATCCGCGGGTTATCTTGCACTTAAGTTTTTTACCCGTGTAACCTACACTGATCCAGTTCTGCCAAAGCCCTGCTTATATCCTCACTGGTAGCTTACAGTACAGTGCTGTGTGGGAGGGGAAGTGGCTAGCGGCGAAATCCAATGTGCTTCTTTTACCAATATATTTGACAATATCTTTTGCATTTGTTATTCAAACAACGTCAAATTTGGCACTGCACTTACTCATGCCCGTAGAAAGACACCTGCCAAGTTTGCTCAGTCCGAGGGGTGGGATAATCGGTTGTCTTTCAAATTCCCTCTGCACGCAATAGGACAGCGCGAGTCCCATGCGTTTCCCACCAGCGGAGCTAGTTGGCTAGTTCAAACTTTTGCCAACTTAATAAAAGCTTAACTCATGTCACACTGTTCGCCAACAGCAACATCCATCTTCTTTGTTTTCAAGTAGCAGGGAATTCAAGCCAAACCGTTGCAACTCTGCCATCAATCATTATGTTAAGCCCGCCTAACGACTCGATTTATATTATACACGATTTGATTGGCCTGATAGAAGTTTAATTTTTCGAGCTCACAAGCCAACGGAGAGTTGCTAGAATCTAATTTCTGCCACTGCCACAGCAAATCTAATTTCTGCTAATTTCTGCCACTAGGGTGCGTCTAGATTAATAGGCTAGAGTACAAGTACAAAGACAACAAAATGCAGTTTGTGTCTAACCAGAAGTGCAAAAAAAACAGAAAAGTGCAATGTGATTTTTTTTTCCAATTTGCAGCATTAGGAGGTCATATAAATGAAATCAAAAGTTATTTCAATCAAAAACAAAAACAGGCCAAGTTACATAGGACCCCTTCATTGATATCACCTTCACAATTATTGCATCCATTGAACTTGTGAGTTATTGGAGAGTTTCTGCTTTAATGTCTTTGCAGGATGTCAGAATAGCCTCCCAGAGCTGCTGCTTGGATGTGACCTGCCTCCCACCCTCATAGATCTTTTGCATGATGATGATCCAAAAGTTCTTAATAGGGTTGAGGTCAGGAGAAGATGGGGGCCACACCATGAATTTCTCTCCTTTTATGTCCATAGCAGCCAGGGTTATTGCTTAATTACGAATGACAATGCACCATCTCATGCTGCAAAGAATACCTCTGGGTCATTGGCTGCTATGGGCATAAAAGGAGAGAAACTCATGGTGTAGCCCCCATCTTCCCCCTGACCTCAACCCTATTGAGACTGAGATTGATTTCAATGATCAAAAGAGCCCTGAGACACAATACCATCCATGAATTTAATTGAAAAACAAAAAAATAAATGTTTATGACACTTAAATCCAATTTGCATAATAATTTGGAACAAGGTGTATACAGTTGGTTTACAGAAGGTGGTTTAGAGTAGTATAAATAAAATATAAATACTGTATGTGCAGTGTATTAGCAGTTACCATATAAGAGCAGAATACATATGGATGTAGTATGAACAATATATGAACAACATGTACAGATATGTGCAATGTAATGGCAGTACCATTATAGTAGTCGTAAGAGTACGCGTCCAGGGATACCATCAGGATCAGCAGCCTTACGTGCATTAGTCCTGCTCAGTGCCGCACACACATCGGTGGTGGAGAGTGTGAGCGGCTGGTGATCTGCAGAGACCACAGCCTTGATGGCCACCTCCTTATTGTCCCTATCAAAGCGGCCATAGAAGTGGTTCAGCTCATCAGGCAAGGAGGTGTCGTGACGGGCGGGGGGGGGGGGTGGTGGAGTTTTGTCATCTGTGATGGCCTGGATGCCTTGCCACATGCGTCGGGGGTCAGAGTTGTTCTTTTTGATGCCCCTTTTCAGATTGTCCCTGGATGAGCTATAGGCTTGAGCATCACCTGATCTGAATGCGATGTCTCGTGCCTTCAGCAGGAGTCTGACCTCACTATTCATCCATGGCTTCTGATTAGGGAAAGTCGTAATCCGTCTGCAGTCTGAAGAATGATGAAATAGTCCCTTAGGATCAGGCACTTGTTTTCCTATGTTTATCACTCGTTTTGATTGAGAGTCCAATTTTGGGAAATGTACAGTAATAGGTCAAACAACATTTTCCACTTTTACACCTCAAAGATAGAACACCGTCCACATTTCCACACCGTCCTTTTTCCTATTCCAGTGAACTGACTGGTAGTGTCACATCCAGTGATGGCATGAAATGCCAACAGACCACCCAGAATCTCATTTGACATTTTAATATCATACACTTTAATGTAGCGTGGTTTCTTGGCAGTTCCTGCTTTCATCCAAATTTCTGGGCTCAGCAGGTTGCAAACACAAGATGCAACAACAGTACATCTGTGTCTCTGCACTGAATGATGAGCCTCTCATACCCTTTGGTTGTGGCATCATGAGATTGTGCCTTCATCTTCTCCACAACTTTGGTGAGGATGAAGTACTAAGTCCAGCTATTCTATCCTCAGCAGAACAGTTTGTCTGCAAACTGTATAATCCAAAAATGACCAGCACTTCAATCCATGATGTTCGCTGTGTCCTGTTTTGGAAAGTGAAAGCCAATGTTGATACTTTACCACCAACTAAGGATGCCTTGTCTCTGCACCTCACAAGGGCCCACTATCAAACAAAGGTTTGGAAACAGTCACTAGTCTCCCATCCACAGTTGCCCTCACCAACCAGTTATGGTTGGAAGGATGGAATGCTTGTCTCCCAGCTTTTAACCAAAGAACCTGTACAGGCCAGGTGCTTGGAGCTGACGATATGTGGATGCAAGGAAAGTGGAAGTCAGTGCAGTACCAGGCAGTGTCGATGTCGAAAAAGTGGATTATTTTGTAGTGGGGCATGTGGGTGTGCCTGTACAGTTTGGTGCAAGAATACTCAGGTACTCATATCATTATTATTGAGTTTTGTCACATTATATGCAACTATATTGTTTCAGATTATTTGGCATGGTATTGTTTTTCCTGTTTTGTGGATTAGATTTATATTGTGCCCTTGGATGCATGCATGCATGTCTTGTATTGGGAAGGTATTCATTATCAAAACAGTAAACTCTTCTTTTGTGTCCCTGACCAGGACTCAGACTGAGCACATGGACATGGTCCCTGGGTGCCTTCTGTTGGCTGCCTACCTGAGTGTCACTGCTTGGATGAGGAAAAACATACCTTTGCCATACGACTATTACTATAGTTATTACTACTAACTAGTTACTAACCCCTAACCCTAAAGAAGTGAGAGAGCAATTATGTTAGGATGGAATTAATAACTATAGTGATATGTCAATTAAAAATATTTGTGTTACAACCTGGTACATTAACTCATTGAGTGCCAAAAATGTAATGTTACGTTTTTCCTTCCCATGCATTGAGTGCCAAAAACGTAATATTACGTTTTTAGCTTTTTTTTTAAATTACGAAACTAAACACTCTAACACACCTTATATGTGATTTTGGGAACTCTGTGATGAATGGAAATGAAATATATGACGATGAAAAACTCATGAAAACGCACAATCTGGACATTTTATCTGGACATTTTATCATAACTCGGTTGCCGCTTTGGGTCGAATCAGTGACTCATGCACGTCAGGTCAAAACCAGGCCATTTTCGTGGGTCTATCACTAGGTGGCAGTCTCGCCAGGTCTCGCTGATCACTTCCCGGAAAGTTTACACAAGGAAGTAACAGGCAACACTTTATATTTCATGAAAGACGTTATATCTCCATTTCTAGAAAAAAACAGCGATTTTGATGAAAACTAGCCACTGTTTAGCTTGGGATTTCTCAGGAACAGAGGCGTGTAGAAATACACGGTTTGCACCCACCGAGAGCTTAAAGTCTCACCTTTTAAACGAGCCATTGTATGTGTTCATAGCTATAACACAGAATATGCTTTGGCTGTACAAATATCATCAACAATGGTCTAGATTGCTGGCACTCTAAGACAAATCTCCCGAAGCTTGGCATTCAATGAGTTAATGAAGTCAAATACAGTAGCCCCATAGACCAACATCTACATTTCCGCCTTGACATTAAAGAATTATAACATGTGCAGCATTGCACTGTCTCTCCCTACAAGCTTTAAACTTGGCTTGACTCATTCCCATAGATAGGGGTACTGGTTGAAAGAGGTTTTGGGATACTATGTTATGTTTCCAAGCTGATATTCACTTTGACAACTGGTTCTCTTTAGGCGGATATTGTTTTTTTCATGTTCTAGTTCTGTTGTCTCTTACACTGTACAATAAATGTCCATTCCGACACTTCTGCAGACAGCCCATGAGTGTTAGCTTTCATTTGACACCTTTTTTATGTATATGGTCCTTGTGGTTGTGGATATATTCAACATTTATTGTTGGCATGTCGTGTTGAGCATTTTCAAAACTGTATACATCAATGATACAGGCTACTAGGACCATAAACGTCACATCAAAATCATGTGCAAATTGCTAGAAGTTGCACTCCATAGAAGATACAAAAAACAGCTAGAGAGAGAGAACAGTATTGTGGCAAGCCCCATCTGCTACTGTAATTACTGAGTGAACATGTGTGTCTATAAACAAAAAATAGGGTTTACCTAAAAGGCTTTTATTTGTAATAGAGTAGCTGAGCCACTCACCTGCAACTGTGTTGGTGTTCATGGGGATTTCAGGTGTGCCACAATTCTTTGTGAGGATAGTTGAAGTTGGAAGGGTAAACTGTGGAGACAGTTTCACAGACTGATGACCTTGGAAACAGAGCAGGAAGTGGGTATGAGGGCATGAGGTATAAACAGAGGTGTTTTAGTCCGGCTTCAGAAAGTAAAGGTCCTGCCACATGTTAATACTGCCTTCATGATAATCACAAGCTCAGAGGCACCAATTTTAAAAATCCCAACCTTCAAAAAAGTGTGTTCATAAGATCAGCTCAGAAAACAAATATGGATCCCCCAGTAGCAGGATTGCGTTTTAGAAACACATAGGTTATTAGAACTGCTTACTATGGTTGAGCAAGAAGGAAAATGCAAATGTTTCTATGCATAGTTTTAATTTAGTGATAAATTACCTTGCCTATTTGTAACAAAAGTGAGATTCGCCTTTTGTGTGTTTGTAGACACACTCGCTCAGTAATTACAGTAGCAGATGGGACTTGTCACAATACTGTGGGCGGCAGTGGCTCAAGAGGTAGAGTCATCATCCAGCAACTGGAAGGTTGCTGGTTGGAGCCCAACTCCTCCTGAACCTGTGGAAGTGTCCTTGAGGAAGACACTTAACCCCAGTGAGCAGGTTGGGGCCTTGCATGGCAGCCTCCACCATTTGTGTGTGAGTGGGTGTGTGAATAGGTGAATGTAAGGCATGACAATGTAAAGCGCTTTGGGTGCTTGCAGAAGTTGAAAAAAGCGCTATATACAGTAAATGCAGTTCACGTTGCAAGGGAGGCCGCTGTGGTGAGAGAGCTTAATTGTGACATCAATTTTACTTTCTGAAGCCAGATTTTTACACTTCTGGGTATATATACTAATAAATACATACTGTAGGCTGAAATTCCAGAGGGGACAGGCCCCCCATCCCTTCCTGAAGGCTGCTCATTATAAACCTTGCTATTTAAAAATAATTTAATTCTCAGCTGCTGGTCTCCCCAGTTTCCAAACATTTACAGAATGTTGTTAAATGAAGGAGGGAAGCAATGGTTAACATGTCTCAAATTCAAATTCATAAGATTTATTTAAAAATAAATAAATAAAACAATAACATTTCTGTTTTGACCTATTGTCAATGAAACATAGGGTAAACTGATATCCCTGTGTATCGCCAGCACCTGGGATCCAAAAACAGCCAGTGCACAGGGATTTTGTCTTAATAGGGTAAATACGATATGTAAATTGTTGCCTTCTGTTTTTATTTACATTTTACACAGCGCCCACCTTTTTTTTGGCAGTGAGCCAATTGTCAATTAAAATTCCAAGGCACTCTCCATTGAAAAAGTTAAAAAGCCGTTATTATTATGGCTTGGTCAAGTAAACCTTCTAAAAAACTCCAAAGTGTTTCGGCTACATGCCTTCTTCTGGGAGTTAAGCCAAGTTTTTTTGATTCTTGGCATTTAGTTTCCTATCCAAAGAGCACCTCTAACTTAACCAAACTTTTGAGTCCAGGAAGCGCTCCTCTACCCCTCTTTTTTGTTGTAAATTAAAATTGTTACTGACTTGTGCATTTAGCCTCATGATGACTTCTTAAATCACTGCCGTCTCCACAGTTGTCAATGTCTTTGTCGTCATCACAAACCAAACTCATTGGAATGCACTTCCCATTCCAACAGCTAAAGTAAAGTACATTACCACATTCTGATTGGTTGGAACCTGCAAAGTTAAAACATTTTTTGTGAGATAATTTTCAAAAATGTTGTAAAGGTGTAATAAGTATATTGTAATGCAAAGACATTGTGATTTAACGATTCAAATGTCCTAAAAATAAATACAGCCATATAGCTCACCCAATCTGAAAGAAGTGAAGTCTCCAACAAAATCAACCCTGGGCTGTGTGCCCCTCGTAACCAGTCTCAAAGTCAGGTAATTTCCTGTGGAAATTACAGGTCGTGGTAGACTTTTTCCACAAAGTGGGAGCCCTATGGGGGGTGAGTTCATATTAGGGCCATCATAGAACTGTATGTAAGAGCCGGCATAGCAGGGGTCCTCCTGGCCATCCTTAGAAGTTGACTCCACATGCTGGTCAGGCCAGGCAGGGCGAGAAAGTGAGGGTTTACTGGCAGACTCTGGGAAAAAGGGTGAAGGGCTAAGGGGGGCCACCCGTAGAAGGCTGTAAACCAGGAAGAAGCGGAAATGGAACAGTACCCTGTCTTGCAGCATGTTGGCTTGTATGGTCAATTGGCAGTCTGTTCCCATGGTGACAAAGTAGTATTTCTTAGATTCCTGGTGGGAGTTGATGATCAACCCATCCCCATGGATAGTTTGGCCACATAAATCAACAACATTCACTGATGGAAAGAGAAGTGGAAAGGTTAAAAAAGGTGTTTATTTGCTTATTTAATCACTTAATATTGTATTTGGTGGGTACAATGTGCAACTATGCTGTCTGACTGGACCCTTGATCCTGCCTTCATCAAATCCTAAATATTGTAGAGAAACAGTGCCTTAATAAACCACTCTAATATGTAATCTCACACAGTCATTAGTTACACAGAAACATTACATTGTATTAGGGCTGAAATGATTACTCGAGTAACTCGGATAAATTGATTACAAAAAAATGATTGAGGCAAATTCTCTGCCTCAGGGCTTTGTTAATTAAGTAAGTAAATAAAGTTTATTTTTAGAGCACATTTAAACACAGCTCGCATTGACCAAAGTGCTGTACATAGCGCATTAGCCAAAGAATATACTTTATTATACTTTATTGATCCCCAAGGGGAAATTCAAGGTCCCAGTAACTTAAAGGTATCACACTCAACATACACTTACAACATAAACAGTATGATATAATAACAAATCAAAATAAATAATATGGACATTAAAAGACACTAAATCAAAAATCCACATGAATGTACTAAGGGCTAAGCATGAGACGCTTGCAGTGACAGGGTAGGGACTGATAGGGAATGGGGAATGTAAGGTGCTCTATGAGAGTGTGTGTCATGGTGATAGTGTAAATAAGTCCAACAGTGCAAAGATAAAGTCTATAGACCTTAGCATTAAATATGGACAATATCAGAGAATAACGTAGACATAGTAGTATAAAAACTAGCAGTGCAAGGATAGCAGTGCATATAGGATAAAGTTTAGTAGAAAGTGAGACACAAACCAACAGTCAATATTAGACGTTTGAAGTAAGGTTACAGTCATTGGTCAAAAATTAAGTTTGGCCTCAGTCCAGGCTGGGGTAAGGAGGGAGGGGTTGTGCATATGGGCTAATATACCCAGTAAACAGGGTGAAGAGTGTAAGCAGTAAACAGTGGGCCAGTGGACAGTCAGTACACAAACATTGTTGTAGGAGGTAGTGGAAGTGGTGGAGAGGCAGACAGACCTCTCCTCTTTAATAAAAATAATAAAATAAAACTAGAAATGCAATTCCAAGGAATTACCAGTGCATGAAAATGCAAAACATATGATGTAAAATAGTGTTAAAGGAGATAACTTAGATAATGTGTGCTAGCTGTTGTGATAACAATGTTAGCAATGCTAAATATGTTGACCATGTTACTTAGCTAACTTAGCTAATAGTTGCTAGCAGTTATGTTAACAACAATAACTATGGTAGCAATGCTAACAATGCTAGCTATTTTAACCATGTTACTTAGCTTACTTAACTAATGTCTACTAGCAATTATGCTACCAATGTTAACTATGCTAACCATGTTACTTAGCTAACTTAGCTTAATGTTTGCTAGCATTTATGTTATCAATGTTAACTATGCTAACAGTGCTAACTAGCTACAGTTGGTGGGAGTCATAGTTGATGGCAACTGACAGTTGGAATGGCTGAACAGTTAAATAGTTAGTTTAAATAGTTATATTATTTAATAGTGAATTATTGTAGTGAGGACATTTATTTTGAAACAGTTGTGGGCAGAGGAACTAGTTGATCAGGATCTGTAGTCTTAAGAGAAACAGACTGTATACTTAAAGCCTGAGACAGAATATATAGTTTAAAAGTTGCATGTAGATAGTATAATGCAGGGGTGATAGTAGAAAAAAATCCCCTAAACCAAGATATGCCCTGATCAACATAATTGTCAAGCGGGGTCAAGGGGTGTGCTCCCCCGGGAGATGATTTTGATAAATAGTCCCTTAGTCCCTTAGATCAGGGGATCCCAAACTTTCCCACAACAAGGCCCCCCAAATACCACTATGTTCTGGACAAGGACCCCCTTGATGTGTTACTAAACCCATCGACAATACTACGGCAAATGTAAAAATACATTAAGCTAATCCTAATAATTATTTTAGACACAAGCACTTCGCGATGGAGCATAGGCTACAGTGTGTAAAAATTGCATTTGGGGCTTTCTGCTATATGAGAGCTATCACTCTACTATTATTTCCAGGTATTATCATGGAAAATATAATGTTCAGATATGCGACAAATTATTATAATGGCATTGTATTTTTCAAATGTATTTATTTGTTGCTTTTATTTTTCCATTCAACTTGCTGAGGCCTCTCTGGCACCACCTCGCGGCCCCCACTTTGAAAACCACTGCCTTAGATGATAGATTCTGGTGACGTTTGTGGATATAAATGCACATCATTCAGTCATGAGATGAACAAACCCAATACAAGCCTATAGTACAGTAGCATATTTGTGTAGAGCACCAGAGCTCCTAGGACCCTGGGCCTGTTAGGTCTGTTCATTAATCCATCCCTGCTTTTAACTAGTCACTTACCTGCATACTTATTGCTTGTATAGCATACTGAGACTACAAATACAACAGCCATACCAAGAAAGGTCAGTGGGTGGCAATTATAATACTCAAAAGTAAACTACCCAGATAGCAATTTCCTTTGGGCCGGATCCGCATAAAAGCCTTTAGATCCGCCTGTAGCGGACATACGGTATCTGACTGTGGGCCAGGTCTACTCCCGATACAGGTTTCAGCTCTGCTAGCAATGCTGTTTTATGACCGGTTTACAGATTTGTCCCAGGTCCAATTTCCGCAACTCAACTGGAAGTCAGGAGATGCGTTTAAAATACAAAACACTGATTTGGCCCAAACCTGTGATACGGATATGAGCCGAAGGACCATTTTTTCACAGCAGACCCAGGTGGTAATGATATTAATTAAGGTGCTGATTCTAAATTGACTGTCCTTTCCCTACTTAATTGTCAACTGGCTGCTAAAGAAAAAAAAAGGTATTTTGGAATGGCACAAATTTAGAAACCATGGGGGTGCACTATGTTCTCATGGCCACTTCATTTCTACAGTAAGGCTGGAAAAGAAGATATAGTTGGCTCAATATTGATCATATGTTCATTTCATTATTTTTATTATTACCTAGCAGTGGTAAAAGTAGTCAATTGTTGTTTGTGTCAGATCTAACAGTGCTATGAAACAACCCCATATTCTTGCCACGCATGCAGAAGTCCAAGCAGTAGCCTAATGTTAATCAAGGATCTTTGGTTTGCTCACTATCAATCTTTTGACATGATTTGCCAGCCTGGGGTTGGACTAGGACAGCCCAACTTTTCAAGGTAGTATCTGCTTTTTATCTCTGTTGGTTTATTCAGAGACAACAACAAGCAACCGAGCGATTGATAACTTTACTATTATTTTCCAGCAACAACAACTAGCTTAACTTAAGCAAAACAGCTATCACAATAACTATTTTGGAAAAAACAGTGATAACGCTAACAGGATCACTGATGATAAAAAACGAGTGTAATTGTGACTTAGCCTATTTGCAAAAAGGAATAAATGTAGAATTAACACGACTTAAACTTTGTCTGGGATTGCACTTCTACAGCCAGGTTGTTGAATAAAAAAAAATAATAAGACACTTATGTGTAAAGTTTTTTTTACCCCCCTTGTGTTTGTAGCCTAGCTTATGTTTATCAGTTGAGCTGTTGGGAAAACGTTACGAACTTTAGCCTGGGTGAACCTATAACGAACCTGTTAGCAAATGTGTAGCAAACAGATTTTTCAGGATAATTAGCCCTAATTACCAATCACATTTCACATGTCAAATAAAGCCGGCTGATGTCTGATAAACGGGTCCGTACCACACACAATAAGCGGACCCGTATTGCATATGATAAACAGATCTGGAACACGTCAGTAACACAGACTACCATACGGAACTGGGCCAGTCTTAGCCCTTATTGGTACCAGATCCGTCAAACGGATCCAGACCAATTTTGGACCGATGTGCGTTTGGACGCCGGATCAGGTCCATTATGCAGATCCGTGCCGGACGTTGTGGTAGGTGTGGCCCAGTTCCGTCCCAGTGTATGTTTGCTATCTGGGTAGGAATTGATTAGTAGTAGCCTAACCATTGACTAAAGGGCATGAACAAGGAGACATTCATTTTTCTGCAAAATATGCACCATTTATTATGACCGCCGCTAGCAAAGCGGTCATATAGGGATTGTCAAAGTTTTTTTTTTTTTTTTTTCCCCGTCATCTACTTCCTGAATTTTTGGTCAACGATACCCAGGACACTGAACCACCGGGCCACATGAAATTTGGTGGGTATGTAGCCCCACTAGACTTTTACGGAAAAATTTCGTTTCGTCCCCGGGGGCTCCCCCCCCCCCCCCCCGTGCTGGGCCCCCCAAACCGCAAAAAAAGCAGTTTTTCCTAAATAACTACCTGAACCGTGGCACTGAGGATGAAGAATCTTTTATGGTATGTTGGTCTCAAGGGCCCACATCAACCTGGCCCATAATCACTCATTTGTGATTTGCACCCCCCCCAGTAAAAAATGAAAATGCAATATTATTCTGCTTAAATCGCCCCTATCTTCAGTTAAGATGTTCAGAACTGCACCACATTTTATGTGTATGCTTGACCTGGCATTCTCTGGCGGTATGCCAAGTTTCGTAGAATTTCATCCATGGGGGGGGTCTAAAAAAATTAGGTTATGTGTACATTTAGTGACTGTACACTCATTGGCCTGTAGATGGCGGTGCACACATATACACATGCACACACACACAGGCACCCACATACTATCGGTATTAGAACGGCCGATACATAATTACAAATTCAGTAGGATTAAAAGAAAGCCTAATATTCATCATCATCATCATGGCTGCATTTCCAGTATTGGCGATAAGTAGTCGTTTGTCCACTAGATGGCGCATCGTTGCAGTGAGACGTAATTTTGTTGGACGTTAAAAGTGGGTTGGAAAAACAATGGACGCTTCCTAAGGACTGTAGGCTAGTTTACCGCAGAGAACGTCTAATAAGGATAGTACAATGTTCACATGAAATGTAATTCCCATTTCTTCTTGAAGCCAAAATAAATCTGAGGATGTTTATCGGACATGCTTGGTTTTTACTGCAGGTACGTTAATCTTATAATATCAATAAGGACCTAGGTAATGTTACCGTTAGCGTTGGTTGAGTGATGGAGGCCAATTTGATTGATTGCATTTGTAGAAAACTATAAATGCGGTTATACCAAGCAAATTGATAGCAGCACTGTAATTGTATCTTTCGACTGTCATTTGTTGCACGTGCTACTAAAATCATTCTGTGCAATGGAAGATTTACCAACGTTACACCGGTCTGATACAGTTTTGCCTATACATGCGTGAGACTGAGACGCCTGTTTATTTTGTTTTAAGTGCGTGCAGGGTGTGAGAGAGAGGGGAATCGATGTGCTTTGATTCCAGCTTGGTAGTTGTAGTCTGTGAAATTAAAAAGCAAGTGTGTGAAGTATCCAAACAATGACACCTTCATTTTTATTATGGCTGCTTTAGCAACACACCTTAACTGTGTAGTGGGTCCCATTTAGAAGTGGCTACTTCATTCGCGCTTTCCTTGACTCATGGAGCTGCGTGAATTTTATTACTACTTTTCGCCACGATAAGGCAGTTTAAGTTCGCTTGATACTGTAAGGCGTAAGCCATTGGTTTCCAAAGGAGATTTTATTTGTGTCGCCAGCATAGCCTATTGACAATTTATGTTGTAAATAGGCCTACCTTATAAGCCTACCTGTAGCTTAGGGAAACTAACAGCTTTCTATTAGGATCTAGTTTGTTAGTTACAGTTTTGTCATAACTCCCTGATGCATTTTTGCATTTAGAATAGCCAGAGCGTGGATATCTCAATCGGAAAATTAAACAATATCGGGTGCCTATGGACTAGGCTGGGTGAACCCAGCCTAATCTGCCCCCTATTTATTTTTTTATTTCTTAAAAGATTGAGCTTGGTCTGGTGAAAGCCAGACTAGCCATGGACCTCAGTTACACAATGCAAGGGAACATGAATCAGCCTATATTTGCACGAACAATAACGGACAACAGCTCTTCAACTTTGGCCCGTTAAAATGTGTATGAACAGTCTAGCGACGCATTTCATCAAGGCCCATTTGGACATGTCAGTTATTTGCACCACTGGTTAGATGTAAAACAGCATTTCGTTTCAGACTACTGTTACTTAATTTGTGCATTAACAATAACGTTTCAGACTACTGTTACTTAATTTGTGCATTGACAATAAAGTATTACATGAACTAAAGATGACTAAAATCTTATGTAGAAGAAGAAACATTCACGAAAAAAAATCCATCCATCCAAAAATGACCTTTGTTTTTGATAGCTGTTGAAAACGGCATGGAACTGACAAAGATGTTTTTGTTTATAAATAAATAAATAAATAAATAACATTATTACATTACATTACATTACATTACATTACATTTGGCTGACGCTTTTTAACCAAAGCGACTAACAACATGGTAAACAGTAAGTTTTTAGAACAATTCTCACAATTTTAGGACAGTTTAAAAAAAAAACATTAGAGTACAGTAAGAATAAGTGCGTCGGTGAGTGCTGTTTTTAACAGTTACTTGTCAGTTTAAAACGGCTGGTGAGTGCTAGGATCAGTAAGACTTGTTGTAAGTGTTGCTATGAGAGTAGATGTTCTCTAAAGAGCTGGGTCTTCAGGAGTTTTTTGAAAGTGGAAAAGGATGTCCCTGCCCTTGTAGGAACTGGCAGTGTGTTCCACCAACGAGGAACAACAGATGAGAAAAGTTTGGTTTGGCTTGAGCGTACCGATGGTAGAGCTAGACGTCGTTCGTCAGAGGAGCGCAGCGGTCTGGAGGTAGTGTAAGTCTGTATGAGGGCATTCAAGTAGGTGGGAGCAGAACCGGAGACTACTTTGTAGGCAAGCGTTAGAGACTTGAATTTGATGCGGGCCGCCATAGGTAGCCAGTGTAGCTGGATGAGCAGCGGGGTAACATGTGCCCTTTTGGGTTGGTTGTAGACCAGGCGCGCCGCCGCGTTCTGGATCATCTGAAGTGGTTTCACTGCGCAGGCTGGGAGACCTGTCAGGAGGGCATTGCAGTAGTCGAGTCGTGAGATGACTATTGCCTGAACCAGAAGTTGGGTAGCATCTTGAGTCAAGTAAGTCCTGATTTTCCGTATGTTGTAGAGTGCAAAACGGCATGACCGGGCGACTGAGGCAACATGATCTGAGAAGTTTAGTTGGTTGTCAAGAACAACTCCTAGATTTCTTGCAGTCCTGGTCGGTGAAACAGACAGGGAGTCAAATTTGATGTTGATGTCGTGGTGTATGGTAGGTTTAGCTGGGATGACCAGCAGTTCAGTCTTTGAGAGGTTCAGCTGGAGGTGGTGTGCCTTCATCCATGTAGCTATGTCTGAAAGGCAATCCGAGATCCGTGCTGAAACCAGGGGGTCGTCAGGTGGAAAGGACAGATAGAGCTGTGTGTCGTCTGCATAGCAGTGGTATGAGAAGCCGTGCGAACGGATAATCTGTCCCAAGGAGGTGGTGTAGATAGCAAAGAGGAGGGGGCCCAGCACTGAGCCCTGGGGGACCCCTGTGGTGAGATGGTGAGGTGCGGATAGCTGACCAAGCCATGATACGTTAAACGAGCGTCCTGTGAGGTAGGATTCAAACCAGGAGAGAGCTGATACCTTTTGCTTTTCCCAAATACAATGTAGCCTACAGGTGTAAGTGACCTTTCATCAATCTAGTTGCAATGGATGAACTGTGATGAACTACCCTACTTGTGATTGTTTAGAGATTTTAAAGGTTTTATAACAATGCTACATCTTCTTTGGCTATTCTACAATCTATTCACCTTTTCAGCACCAGTAGGCTACTTTCTGTGCAGCCGCACACACACACACACTCACGCAGGCCAAACAAGCATACACAAAAGTTTCAAGAGTGGGGGATGGAGTAAAATATGGAGACAAATTGAAGTGTGATTTATTTTCGCGGAACGGATGTACAGGACTGAGCGGCGGTCATATTTTGTACCGCTATGCGGTACATCTAGTTTAAACATGTTATTCTTAAGTTTGTCGGACAGATTTCTTTCAAATTCTGGCGAGATGCCGTGTGTAATAAGATAGCCCACATGCCTTGAGACAGACAGATGCGTAAGGGCGAGTTTATCCTCCGCTAATTTCTGACACAAAGTGACGAGTGGATGAGCGATTGTAAACAACAGATCAGAGCTAGTGAGAGGAGCGGATGGAAAAATAAGCTTGTTTTTTGTTAATATCTCAAAAAGTATAAAGTTTACAAAGGTGAAAAATATATTGCTCAAGTGTCCTTTTCAAGACCTACGTTACAAAGTTTGAACGAAGTTTCTACGTTAAACAGTTGAAGCTGAATTAGAAGCAGAAATTTTGGTTAGAAGAATAATAACTAGAAAATGTAATTCCGAGGAATTACCAGTGCATAAAAATGCAAAATATATGATGTAAAATATACAGTGTTAAAACAGATAATGTAGAAATTGTTACAATGGTTTTGCTTGGATATACATGGTTATTGCAATGCTAAATAAGTTAAACTGTTCAAGAGAAATTGCGTACGGAAAAAGTGGTAAGCGGAAGAATAAGTTGTTGAAGTTGCCTAGGAAGAACAGTACAGTGCATTTTCATGCACTGTAAAAAGATTTGGAAGAACAGTATAGCCTTGGAATAACAGTACAGTGCATTTTCATGCACTGTAATAAGAAGAAGCCTAGGAAGAACAGTACAGTGCATTTTCATGCACTGTAAAAAGCCTTGGAAGAACAGTACAGTGCATTTTCATGCACTGTAATAAGAAGCCTAGGAAGAACAGTACAGTGCATTTTCATGCACTGTAATCAGAAGAAGAAGAAGAAAAAGCCTTGGAATAACAGTACAGTGCATTTTCATGCACTGTAAAAAGCTTTGGAAGAACAGTACAGTGCATTTTCATGCACTGTAAAAACTATATATATATATATATATATATATATATATATATATATATACTGTATAAGTCACCTGTGGAAGCTGTAGGCAGGGCTGGATTGGGACAAAACATCGGCCCTGGCATTTTTGGCCCAGGCGGCCCACACCTACTGTACCATGATTGGTCAGACACATTCCCTGCAGACAGTCCACCTAAAATATGCATGCATTTCATGCCATGAGTTGCCTAGTGTTCTGTGTTCCTGTGATAGTTTTGGATCAGCTTACACTTAAATAATTAATTAATTCCTAGAGTTATGATTTGTATATTTATGTTTTTTGTTTATTTTTTATTATTGATATTTGATTGACATTGTTACTATTTTGCTTAATATTGTGGATCATATAGGCCTAAGTGGTGGTCTGGGGGGTTGTTCCCCCGGGATTTTTTTTAATTCTTCATTTTAACGCAGTTTGGGAGGGACAGCACCTTAACAGAGCAAGCAAGGCTAGTCTTCTGTCAAGCTAGGTGACGTGAACATTGGTTACCTGCATATGGTTATCACTTCACTGCTTGATACTACCCTGCATGCAGACATATTTCATGTTAATAACAGAGATGCATATAATTTCCCTCATTCATTTCTTTGCGCAACAACAGCCCACATTCTGCGTTCACTCCTGCTACCTCTGATTTTCGCGCAGTTGCTGCAATGTTAATGCTGTGTTTTCATGGACAGTTACAAGAGTCCACTTCATTTGTTTTTATAAAATAAATATATATATATTGCTGTTTCTAACCTACCCATGTTACAGTGGTTAGTTGAATGTGCACTCCTACCAATACAACCTAATTTTATGCCTCTATTATTTGATGAAACCAAATTAAGAAGTATTTCCTGATTGGGGAAACTATTAGTTAGGCTATTTTTCTTTCTTTCGTTCCGCGGTTCCAAAATTCAATTGTGCTGCAAACAGAAAGAAGCCGGGCGTAAATTAAATTTGTGGCTCCGCAATCTAGGCCTACTCGTTGAGGAGGCTCATAGTTTGAGAAACGCTGCAGATCATAGACAGAGAAAACTCTGGGAACAGAACGCAGGTATGATTTTGTTGTCACAGCCGGCGTTGTATTAGCGCGAGTATGGAAAATGAACCAAAGGGTCGCTGCAGCTCTTTAAAAGCGCCGCAGCCAAAAAATTAAGAGATTTGATTAGGCTATGCCAGTGTCACTATGGAAAATTAACCAGTGGACTGTTGTCGGCCCTTTGAGGGCCAGCACTGTCATCAAACACAAACAAAAAAATATATTGGTCGGACTAGCTTAAATTATAATTACATTGGCGATTTGGCCCAGAAGTGTGTAGGCCCACCGGGAAAATGCCCAGTATGCCAGATGGCCAGTCCAGCCCTGGACATAAGCGCAAATTTTGGCGAGAGCAGCAGAAAACAAGGCTTAAGTAGAAGGCCACTGCTCCACAGTGTATTTAATTGCGAGGAGAACTGGATGGAAGTGCAGGACATTTAATTAAGGACAATTGATGACGGCACCAGTAAACAAACAAACAAAGCTGAGCATACATGCTCTAGATAGCAAGCAACAATGTAAAAGCAATAATTGTCGAAGTCCAACAAAGCACAATTGCGAATGGTCAGCGTTTCCTTTAAGTGATACAATGCGATAATATATGCGTATTATCTTCTTGCTATAGTCATTTCAGAATCTCCCAAAATCTGACAGGTTTTGACAGTTTACACCTTTTTGAATGCATTTAGTCAGTGATGGGCAGTAGCTTAACTACATTTCTCAGTAGCTTGGTGGTAGCGTAGCTATTTTTCTGAAGCAGATAGCTTTTCAATAGCTTAGCTGTTTTTTTGACCATGTAGTGCAGTAGCATTTACAGAAGCTACATTTTCCAGAGCATTTGTGGAGCTCACAGTAGAGCTTCCTTCTGGCTGCCCATACATAATCAATCATTATGTATAAACTTGAAAGACAAACTAATTTTCCATGCCAGAGATGAAGCAACAAAATTGTGCTTGTTGGTGGTTGTTGGTGGTTTTATTGAGTAATGTCTATAAAAAAAATAGGCTTTGCATCGACAATTTTCAATTTCAATTTAATCTCACTTATAGAGCACCAAAACATTACACTTGTCTCATGGCGCTTTACAGAATGTTAGACAATCAGAGAAAAGAAAAGAAGGCCCATGAGTAACAGGGGCGAGGAAAAACTCCCTAGAATTGGAGATACATATAGGAAGAAACCTTGAGCAGATCCATAACCCAAGGGCCTGACCTATCTGCCTTGGGTCAGCTACAGAACAGTACATGATAAATGCAAAAGTTAGTTAGATGTAGAGAATAGAACATGGTGTTTAAAGCCACCTGAGGTGTATATTACAAGAGGTGGGATGGTTAGATATCCTGTATGATAATGCAGTAATCCTATTTAGTGCCAGAAAGTTCAAATAGTCCACTGTAGGAAATATAATTGTCCAGGGGGATAAGGAGTTATCATAGGGCAAGTAGTGGGTCGCCAGGCTGCGCGGGCCAGGAATCCGGGCAGGAGGACAGCAATAGGCGATGATAGGGCAGTCGTAGGGATGGGATTCAGGTGAGATGAGTGAGATGAGGGCCAAACACAAGGATGGCTGATGACTGGTAATGGTATACCTCACAAGTGAGGTAAAGGGGGGGGGGGGGGGAGATAGATATAGAGTGGGTTATTATTACTATAGATCAAAATGGTTAATATCAATAAATATATGAATGGTACTATATAGTGTTATACCATAGAAATAATAGGCAAGAGAGGGAGAGTTGAGAGAGAGAAAGAGAGGGAAGGGGAGAGAGGAGAGAGCGGGGGTTGTACGGTGTGACAGATGAAAAGTCCATGACAGCACTATGCTATAGCAGCATAACTAAGGCATGGTGAAGGGTAGTCGACACCAGCGCAGGTATGGTCAGTGACCACCATTGCACGCATGACTGGGGTGCCAGTCACACGAGGAAACAGCAGGGTGGTCCATTCCAAAAAACCCTGAGGTGGTTGAAGTTCCACACTGCACCATACCTAACTATGGGAGGCACTAAAGAGGTATGTTTTAAGTCTAGACTTAAAAATAGGGAGGGTGTCTGCTAATCGAATTAAGGGAGGGAGATTATTTCAGAGGACGGGTGCGCGGTGCAGAAAGCTCTGCCTCCTACTGTAGTTTTTGAGATTCTTGGGATTACAAGAAGTTCAGTATTTTGTGATCGAAGCGGTCTAGATGGGTTGTATGGGACTAGGAGATCTTTAATATATTCAGGTGCCCGGCCATTTATGGCTTTGTATGTTAGAAGTAATATTTTGAAGTCAATGCGACTTTTAACAGGTAGCCAGTGTAGAGATGCTAGGATGGGGGAAATAGTTCTAATAGTTTAGTTCTAGTGAGTGTGCGAGCAGCTGAATTTTGTATAAACTGTAGCCTAAGCTCTTTAGACAGGTATTATTGCATCGAGCGTATAGAGCATTGCAATAGTCTATCCTTGAGGTGACAAAAGCATGGATTCATTTCTCGGCATCTGGTAAGGATAAGGACTTCCTTATCTTTGAAATGTTTCTTAAATGGTAAAATGAAGTTTTGGTGATCTGTTTTATGTGATTATTTAGTGATAGGTCCTGGTCAATTATAACTCCTAGGTTTTTAACACTTGTGGATAAAAAGCAGGAAATTGTTTGCCATCCATGTCTTTATGTCTCTTATCCTGTACATGTGTCAAGTTTGGCTAACGGGGTTAATTCATCAGGCCAGTATTTGAGAACCCGTGAAATATCCACTGGAATTTTGTTTCTTTCTATTATGTGTTCTCATGTTTAAATGGCTATAGCCTACATTTAAAACAATGTATTAGCTAGAAATGATGCCACATGTCTACATTCAATGCTATTTAAAGGAAAATTCCGGTATTTAGCACTTTGAGTCCGTTTTCTGGTTTGTTTTGGATGAACTAGAGTGGTGGACACCGAAATTTTGACGATTGGTCCTGTCTCGACTTTTCTGACTCGTTTTGAATCGCCTTTGACTACTCAGAGTGGCTGCCAACAGGCATACTCAAACATGTCCTAAAACAACCCTTAACGTTCGTTTTCAAAACTGTGCAACTCACCAGGGGGAGTAAAACCTCAAAAAAAGGCCCAAAATTGCATAAAATGTTGCCATCCCCTCTGCTGTCAGATGTAACCACAGCAAAGTAACAATCCATGCCATCAAAGATGCATCCAATGTTAGTTTTAAACTGGAGTTACAAGGCGTAAGGTGTGACTGGTGTCAGTCCAGGACTGCACATATCCACTATGTCACATGCCTGCCCAAAAAATACCAAAATAGCAATATTCAGACCTGAGTATCTCCGATGAGCAACCTCCTTTTTTCAAAATTCTTTCTGCACATGAAAGGACCATCTGTGGACTTTATAAATCATAGGACAACGACTTTTCATTGGCAACAGTAACCAACAATATAAAATATTAAGAAGAGCTCTTTAATTTCATTGAGTTAAATCGAAACAATGTCTTTTAGTGCTCGTGGACTGATAGCCATAACCCAGATAGCAAAATCAGATTGGCAGATAGCAGACCGCTGGTGGTATGCCGCCAGTGGCGTGCCACTTGTGGTCCACCGTTGGATCACCATCTCTTTAAATTTAACTTGTAATGAATATTAAGAAAAGTTAATAAAATGATATATGGAGTATAACTGAACAAATGAACAAATATTTTAGACCAATAGTGGCAAAATATTGGGCAATTTGTCTGCGATCTGTCAGCAGACCGCCAGAGAACCGATGAGCAAAATGCCAGCAGACCGCCAGCTATGCCCCCAATGGACTGACAGTGGTCCTTGCTATCTGGGAGGCTACTGACAATAGAGCTGGTAAGTCCCGCCCATCCGCTAAACCCCCAGTGGACCTCTAGATTGAAAAATCGTCAATGCAAGTGAATGTGAGAAAATAATTATTTTCTAGTCCCGTTTGATTTGTGCCATGAATGTGAACATATGTCGTCTGTGAATTTTTAATATAATTTTTCATGTTACGAGTTTGACAGTATATTATATGATTCTTCGGCTATCAGTTGTGGAAAAGACATAACGAGAAAGACTACATGTCGCCTGTGACGTGAGCTAATCGCTAACATTAGCTGAGATGCTAGTTTTTGTAACGGCAGGAATAAACACACATGGTAACAAAAATATTTGAAACATGTCTAGCTTCACTCAACACATTAACACTACGATACAGTGTGATTGTAAAGTTGTATGGTTCACTGTGTTCAAAGTCGATCTTAATAACCCTCTACATCTCGACCAACTGATGGTTGTTATGGGAAACTAGTGATCTGTCGTCTAGCGGAAAGTTGTAGTCCACAAAGTGCTCTCACACAAAGTTTAACCCCATCAAACTTCTACCCGCTCAATTGTAGCATTCTTTACACGAAAATTTATATTAAAAATTCTCAGACAACATATGTTCACATTCATGGCAAAATTCAAACGGGACCAGAAAATAATTATTTTCTCACATTCACTTGCATTAACGATTTTTCAATCTAGAGGTCCAGCGGGGATAGCAGAAAGGGCGGGATTTACCAGCTATATTATCATCCCGGCCATAATTTGAGGATTTACGGGTAGGATATGCCGAATTGTGTGATGCGTCTGAACAGCAGCATCTGGTGGTTGAATGTCATGTCTTATCTATCATCGTTTGCCAAACATTCTAATTCAAAACTGTAAATCTTACACAAAAGTATGAAATAATTTAAACTTCATTCACTCTCCGTGTATACAGTAGATCAAGACAGACTTGCGGGACAGGCTGCAGGCCAACAGTCTGACAGCCTGCATGAAAATAAGCATAAATGGTCCGCATTTGTAAAAGAGTGCAATTACCAAAGGGCCCTTGTTGTTTTGCACTTTCTTTTGCACTTGAGTGTTGTATAGTTTGTATAGTGTTTGTTAAAATTGCACACATTCATTTCTTGTTTCAGTTGTTGTTTAGCACTTTTTAATACAAATATTTTGTATAGTGTTGTATATTTTGTATAGTGTTTGTTTGTTAAAATTGCACATTGCAACTGTTATTTTGATAAATAATTGTATAGGCCTACATAATTTTATAATTGTTTAAATGTGGTACACATACTTTTAGTATATGGCACAAACATAACCTGATGTAATTTACAGAAACAGAGTTGTACTGTGATTTAGATTCCAGCAACAGTACTATAAAAAGACAGTATCATGCTGATATTTTACAGGAAAAGATATGCTATAATTTCACAAAGCCATACTGCAATTGTACAGCTAACTACTGGGATATAGCTCACAGCTATTTACTGTAATTATATTGTACAGTATAAATACTGTAATAATCAGCGTTGTGCCTGAACGCGTTCATTGAACGATAGTTCATGAACTCATTCATATTTTTGGCGAACGTGAACTGAACGTAGTGTGTTACTGACTGATGAACGTTACTGTGAACTTGTTCATTGGTGTCTGTGAACAGCACGCTCTCTCAGTTTAACTTCGTTCAATAAGGTGCCAGATTTCTATAGAGTCTTCCAGGCGAAAACCGGGCTAAAACACATCGTAAACAGCGGAAAAAACACACAATCTGGCAACATCAGCCACCAGTGTCGCACCGCTGCATGTGTCATCAAAACAAAAAGCAGCATGCAAGGAGGCGTAGCCTATGATCAGTTAGACGAGTTTATGACCAGGGCCTAGTTCCGCGAAAGCATCTTAAATACAGCTTTGCTCTCGGTCCGGACGACATTGTATTTGGGTTCCGTCCCCGGACCGAGATCCGCCAGTTGAGTATGTCTGGCCTACCGTTTAAACTTCGGATCTAGGCCTACACATTAATTCACATCAATACGAAAATAGAAACACTTTGACATCTGCATGTAAGCATCCCAAGTAGGTTATATAGGCCTACCATACACAGACATAAATAATTGTAATTATTTAAGATTAGATTGTTTAAGATTAGATGCAATAATTTTTCGCTGTGTCACTTAAGAACATGTTTGAAGAAAGAAGTCGAGTAAGAAAGTGAGGAAATGTATAGGCTTAGATTTTGATGCAGTAGGCTACTAGGCCTACAACCATGTTCCTTTCTCTGCTTTTACCTCATAGGCCTAATAAAATATATCCCTCACTTAGCAAAGATAATGGCAAACTATTCTGGCAACGTCTCGTTTCATAACTGGATTGCATTTTTGTCCGCTTTTCATCACATTATTATGACCATTAAATGTAGGCTATAGGCTACTATTTTGCACGCTAAAATCTGATTTATCAGGTAAACACAATAAAGAATGGGAACATAAATTGGATTATGTATTCTAAATTGTAATTCCTCTGTCCTGTTGGTAACCTCAGTGAGAAGTAGGCCTACTGTTAAGACGCTCTTAGCCGGTAACGAGAACTCTGGAGCACTCTACGAGTGTTTTCACGACGCTCTTAAGCTATGGTTTCGGGAAACAGTCGGCAAATCTTAAGACGTTCGTAAGAGGGACTTTACGACGCTCTTAGGCTTAAGATGCTTTCGGGAAACTGGGCCCAGGTCGGTAAGGATGGAAAAAATCTTCTACTGTCTGTATAAACTTTGCCTGCCGGCTTTCAAAAAGAAAATCCGCACTTAGTCACATCCACAGCAAACCTGAAACGGCACATTGAACTGAAGCACGCGGCTAGCCTTTCAAGGTATGCAAGCAAATAAAAAATCAAAAGACAGTCAAGACAGATCCTCGACCCAAATCCCATTAACTGCGTATAGCGGCTCCATTGTCATCTCCCAGCCGCAGCTGGACAACCTAGTGGTGCAGTATATTGTCGGAGACCTGCAGCCTTTGAGTAAAGTGGAAAGCCCAGCTTTCATAAACTTAATTAAGATAAAATAATTGCTGTCTGTGGTTCGATATGGGCTGTGGCAATCATTTTGGAACTGTGAACTTAGTTCAACATTTTTAATTATGAACTAGTATAAATTAATAAATAAATGAATAATAGGCTAAATTAGCTGAACTAGTTCATTTTAAAATTTGTGAACTGAACTTTGAACTAGTTCATGTAAAAAGTGAACTTTCCCAACACTGGTAACACTGGTATTGGCGAAATTGTTGCCAGTATGTTCCTGTAATTTTACAGCATTCTTACAGTGCACATGTGGTGCTCTCCGTTCTGTGTTTTGGGTCTTTCAAGAGGGGACTAAAGGCATATCTGTTCAATATGCACTTAGTTTATTAGTAGGGCCTACTTCTTGTGCGTTATGGTTTGTATATTATAGTAGGCCTATTTGTTAATTTCATTAGGCTATTGATTGAATTTACATTGTTGTTTATTATTTCTATTCTCCTTAATGTAGTCTTTGGGCCTACCCATTTTTAAATTGTTTACTGTTCAATTTAACTATTTTATTGTTATTTGTATGTCGCTTTGGACAAAGGCGTCTGCCATATAGATAGATATGGCTCTGGTCTATACCATAGGCTAGGCTAAACAATCAAGGTTGGCACATAGCTTAATCATAATGTCCATTTCATCGCGTTTTGGACGCCTGAGCGAACATTCGTTTAGAAAGTGCCCCACTACCCACACACGACAAGGAGGATTCACAATTCATTACTAGACTTTAAATATCTGACAGTCTGTTTTTTCTTTTTTATGAAGCCTAAGCCTAAATACAACTAATCTAAATGGAACGCTATGTGTTAACCTGTTGAGGAGTGAATTATTTTCCAGGTTCCTTCTAGAATTCTACGCAAACGATCTATAGCGTTCTACAGTTTCAGTGTTCTTTATATCGATACAGTCTGTGGGGAGGGTATTGTCGCAGCATCATAGTGCGGAATTCTCGGTTAGCGAACATTCTAATCACATATGTGACCGTAGGCCTAGGCTACTCAACAGGATAAGCTGTGGACATTTCCTAGACATCTTGGAGACAACCCATATATCACTCCTACCTGTCTCAATGGCGCTGGCAGGCTTGAGAGTCACCACCACACAGATAACGGCGAACACTTTTGACAGGTGTTGTACAAGTTCGTCTTGGCTCACTTTGGCCATCTTTCAGAATCCGTCCAAACGTTCAAGCGGAGTAGCCTAACTCGTGTCGACTCTGCTTTGCCCAAAGTGAGAGTTGATACGAAAATTTAGGGTTTGTCGCATGCACAACGCAAACATTTCGTGGATTGCGCAGTGACGACGATAGATGGTAATTAATAATTATGAACTACTTATGGTACACTATAGGCCTGGGGTGATCACTCTTCTTTAGCTACAACGACAGACTTCGAAACAAGGCCTATTTGTATACTCTTATTTCCATGGCAACATTCAGAGTATCTGTCGGGGGCGTCCTTTCCTCCCACCCAGACACCTTAGGGCTATAGCCTATGCCTAATAAGCAAACTGATCTCATAACTAAGATGTTAGTGTGGTCCCATATGTCATGTAATGTAGACTTCCCTGCATGAAGCTTGAGGTAAAACAGTAGTCTATTGGAAGATTATAGGTTCAATTTTAATTTTTGGACCCCTGCCCCCCAAACCCCCTATGACTATAGGCTACCTTTCTAAACAGTATAGGCCTACCGGTGTAGGGGAGACCGGGGCTGGTTGGAACAGGGGCAGGTTGGCACACTATTAATATCCAGGTTACTAGTGGGAGCTGCAACATTCCAACACTAAACTGACGGCCTTATTGAGTAGAGTAAACTCATGTATGTAACTGGTCTCCAGGTCATTAACCCTTTAGGTGAGAACAACTTTTTAATTTTGTAGTGTCAAAACTTAGAATATGCACCTCCCACTAAATACATCCTAGAAGGGTAATAGTTAGGGATATAAAAAAAATATTCATTATAATTGATTGCTAGGGGACTCATCTATAATTTAAAATGAAGTTTGAAAACCTGAGGTGACTGATATTAGCAGGCTAACAGCATTTGTGCAAAAACGTTTGACCTAATGTGGGCGGGGCAGGTTGGCACACTGATTTTTGGGTTGGTTGGCACATACATTCCATATGGCTATTTTGTGACAAATCTATAAACTTTTACACATAAAAACATCATCAATCTTTATTTTAACATTGTTATTGTAATTACTGACCATAGTTTTACATTTGGAAGCATTTCAGACATTTTTAAACATTTCAAGTAAAAAAAAAAAATCGGTAGGGACCAATTTGGTCTTGACGGTGGGCCCTACTGAAGAAAAACACACAGGAAAGACATCAGCAAAGCCCTACAGGCAGTGAGCACTTCAAACAAAAGCAAAAGGAGTACTGCAAAGGACTATAACATAGGTGTTCCAACCAACCCCGACTACATGTGCCAACCAACCCCATGCATGGGGCAGGTTAGCACACGTGCACAACACCACTCCTATCACAATTTTTGTGTTGATTGTGTTTTTGTTCATTGATATGCAAATCATGTGTGTGTCTGTGGCAAGCATATCTCACTGACCGTTTGTCAGACTGATTTCAAACTTGGCAGGTGTCTTGCTACGGGCATGAGTAAGTGCAGTGCCAAATTTGACGTTGTTTGAATAAGAAATTCAAAAGATATCGGTAAATAGATAGATAGATAGATAGATAGATAGATACTAGGGGTGTAACGATACACAGAAGTCACGGTTCGGTTCATACCTCGGTTCGGACATCACGGTTCGGTACGAGTTCGGTACAATGGAGGGAAAAGCAAAACCAAAAATGCAAGCAATTCTTTTTATTGTGCATGTATCAGGCTGTACCACCTAGTGTCATACAGTCTCTTCCCTGAGCTATCTGCAACAGCCTGAAGTGTGTAAGATGTAGGCTAAACAGTACAATAAGTACCCAGACTCCATCTGTAAGTTGTAAACAAAATAAGACAATCAGCTATAAACACACAGTTTCTTATCCACCACTCTCTTGCCTGTAGCCTACTACTGTAACTTAAGTTCTCAAACTTGCGAAGAGACCAGCGGATCCTCTAATGTGTGTCGCCTATGGCAAGCGATTTTAACATTTTCTCGCTAGACTGGATATGGATTGCAGATATCTGTAATTCAGTTTTGCCTAGTCAAAACGAACATTTTAGATATCCGCAATTGAATTATTCCTATCCATAATTGTCATTTCAGATATCCACAAAGACATTCTTCCTAGGACAAATGACGCCACATTTGTCATTCATTTCTATGGGGTTTATCATTACGGATATCTACAATTCAGTTGCAGATATCCACTATGTGAATTACGGATATCTGCAATTGAATTGTAGATATCTGTAATTCCAGTTAGAGATATCTACAATTTGATTCTGACTAGTCATAACTCCAGTTGAAGATATCTTTAATTCACCTCAATTCAAGATATCTACATGTTCCTTTTCAGATATCTTGAATTAAGTTTTGACTAGGCGAAATGACATTGTAGATATCTGTAAATGGAATTTTGACTATTCAAAATGACGTTGTAGATATCTCAAACTGGAGTTAGGGATAGTCATAATTTGATTGTAGATATCTATTATCAAGTTATAGATATCTTGAATGAGTTTTGATTAGAGATATCTGAAATTGGAGATATCTATAACTTTCATTCTGCCTATTCAAAATGTAATTATAGATATCTTGAATTAGAGTTTTGACTAGGCGAAATGACGTTAGAGATATCTGTATTGCAATGCAAATTAGGCCCGCATCCCACTTTAGGCGGAGAAGAGCGTGTTGTTGTTCAAATCATCAAATCACATAGCACCTGTTAACTGTTAACTTTGTAATTAGCACTAATTAGCACCATGTCAGAGCAGCCAGAGGGCGAAGGAGTTTTTAATCGTCTTTTTAATGCTGCAGCCTATGCAAGACAGGAGCTGGCAGCAAAAATGTATGATTCAATGTTGCTTTCATTTTTTCGATTACAGCCAACACTATTATAAATGGAGTTTCCTGTAGATGGTGCTGGTGCATTTAGTAGTATAGGCCTACTAATTTATGTAGGCTACGAAACAGAGATCAAGCCAGTTGATAACGTGAGAGTCTAATAAACCACACGGGGTCCCTGAGTTTTAGTTATTTTAGATGTCAACAAGACATTACAGCCATGACTGCTTATTCTTCTTCCATTCATAGAAATAAGGAAATAAACCCACTTTTTCTTCGATTATGTTGGGGAGGGGAAATTAGCTGACAGAGAATGTCTAATAGGCCTAAGTAGATGGGCTCTGAACTGAAGAGCAACGTCTTGCACAATAATTTGCACTAGTCATAATGACGTTTGAGATATCTTCACCTTTCATTCTGCCTAGTCAAAACTGAATTAAAGATATCTGCAATTGCCATTTAAGATGTGTGACGAGTTGAATGTTGTTTTCAATGACGTGATGACAGATATCTGTAATTCAGTTTTGCCTAGTCAAAACTAAATTACAGATATCTCTATCTGACGTTTCGACTAGTCACAATTACGTTACAGATATCTTGAATGACAATTCCAACTATCCAAAATGTAATTGCGACTAGTCAGAAAGACGTTGTTGATATCTACAATGTTAATTCCAGATAGTCAAACTTAGCGGGTAAATGTTAAAATCGCTTGCCATAGTCGCCACCTTAGTGCTACTATCTCTGACTGACTGACTCGACCAACGACCTGACAAAAAAAACATAGGCGCAAATCAGAGCTAAGGCGAGGCTACAGATTAGCGTTAGGTGTCGCTAAAGAACTCACGTAACTCTCGCTACTTAACAGTAATTGCGCATGACATTAATTAATACGCACGCGAGTTTTATGTTTTTTTTATACCGTGTATTCTCTGTGTAAATTCATGCACCGAACCGTGACGCCCGTACCGTTTCGGTTCAATATGAATACATGAACCGTTACACCCCTAATAGATACTTTATTGATCCCCAGGAGAAATTCAAGTTATATATAATATATCGGTAAAATAATATATCGGTACAAATATATCGGTAAAAGAAGCACATTGGCTTTCGCTATTGGCTAGCCACTCCCCCTCCCACACACCACTGTACTGTAAGCTACCAGTGAGGATAGAAGCAGGGCTTTGGCAGAACTGGATCAGTGTAGGTTACACGGGTAAAAACGTAACATGTCTGACCTCAACAATAAAGTGAACTCCGCGGATTTTGCAACAACACGCCAACACACACAGGTATGCAGTGGCTCTTCAAAATGACGTAAGAAATGATGTGCAATAAACGGACACTTTGAATAGCCCAGGCTACTTTGGACTGTCTACTTTGGCTACAGGCTACTTTGGACTGTCTGCAGGCTTTGGCTACAGGCTACTTTGGACTGTCTTTAGACTTCAACTTTGAATAAGCAAACGGCAATTCCAACTGCAAGGTCCTAAATTCAAACGAGCGATAATGGTGCCGAATTAAAGAACGTCTCAGAATGCCACACATGCAAAGCATAACCAGCGACAAGCAACGAGTGGCAGACAGAGTGTGATGTCACTTATATGAATAGCCTAGGCTACTTTGGACTGTCTTTAGACTTCGAATAAGCAAACGACAATTCCAACTGCAAGGTCCTAAATTGAAATGAGCGATAATGGTCCCGAATTAAAGAACGTCTCAGAATGCCACACATGCAAAGCATAACGAGTGGCAGACAGAGTGTGATGTCACTTATAGGCCACCAGAGACTGATTTTGAGTCACACCGTTGCAAATTTCATATGATGCATCATTTCACAAAATGGTTTGTTTTCTCCATCATCAAGTTATTCAATAGGCTAAGCATATAGCCTTGATTCAAAACAGCTGTTAGGATTATATCATTTTGATTTGTACAAAATGTCACATGCAGCCATGCTTAAATTCTGCTCACTTCACATTTATTATATTATTATATTATCTGTATTCATTATTGAATGCTTACCTGGAGTTATGTTTTTCCCCATCATCCTATTTTTAAAGCAGGCCTACCTGCAGGCATGTAATTGGGCTACAGGAATAGCATGTTTGAACAGGCACTGCACCTATAAGACGTCACTCGTCAGGACCAATGAGGGAACTGGGAGTGGTCGAAGGAAATCGTGAAGCTTCCGCGCGCTGTTGGAAATAACAATTGATTATAGAACCCCTGTTAACCTAATAAATCTGAATCCGCTAAATATGGAAAGTTTCAGTTCAATGTAAAAACAATATCCATATAGGTTGGTAAACCCACAATATAGACTGTCAAGGAGAATGCCTAACTTGTTTTCTTATGATACGCGTTACTTCTAGGAATAATGTTACGTAGGTCTAGACATCTTTGGTCTAACTCCTCCTCGGCCGTTTAATTCGGGCGGTTCCCACAAAAAACATGCACTGCTTCTGGAGGAGGACAGAGGCTACAGTGCTGACTCGGACTGCTAAACTCATCAGCGCGCTAGCAGTCACCTGTGCTACAGAGGGTTCAGGTTGAGCCAAGGTTTCGCCGTCTTGTCTATACCATCGCTGACAAACTGTTAGAAATTAGCTTCTACGGCGGCGATAACTAATCCCAGTCATAATTGTGGCAACACCGTTACCTTAGACTACGACTATGGTCATTAAGTACTCGGAAAGGCTATGCGGATCAGAGCATAAATTTATTTGTCAGGTATAAGTTACTCATCCAATACATTTTAGAAAGTACATCTAAATGAATAATGTGAAAGTTACGAAAACAGGTTAAAGTAACATTTAGGAAACCATATGAAACAATCAGAGAATGAACATACCAGCTCAGAGGATGATGGCTACACACCAAGGTGGTGCGGGAGATTCTGACTACAGAATAGCTCCCAGAATGCTCTGTGAACTTCACTTAAATAGGCTACCTAGTTTGTGGTTGGTTACATTGATATGGATCACATGATTGGAGGTCAGCTGATTTGGGATCACATGGTTGGAGGTCAGCTGATTTGAGATCACATGAGGAGTACTTTGATGAGACTTGAGACCATTGTTGTAGTGAGAGTGAATCACTCAAGACATGACAAGGTATACATTCCATTACATTTCATGTCCCTATAGTTAACTGTTCCTTTGGAAATGTGACAGTAGGCCCACAATAGGCCCACACAGTAGTTGATCAAGAATCCATATATGATTGAGAGGATTATCATCAGCCTGGTAATTATCCTTACACTAGTCTATGAAATGTAGGCTATGAGATTCCCACAACATCAAAAACCCTCCAACATAGGCTTATCCTTTGGCATGGGGTTGGTTACAGCCTATAATTTTTCATAGCCTACCAATCCCACCTTGAGTGTTGCCAAAAAGATCAATTTTCAGTTAATCTGATCATAAAACACAAATCCAATCAAAGTCCCAGTTATTCAGCAACTTAAGCCACTTGTAGGCTAATTAATTAGGCTAGTCAGGAATGGCTTATTTCCTGGCATGTCATAATCTAGCATGGAATCTACATCAAACCTGTATGATGTCAGTTCAGTCAGTTAACTCTATTACATTCATTGACACATGGGTGTTTTTGGTTTTACAATAATATCTAATAATGTTATGTAGCTCTGCTTAATGTGTTTATCACCTTTTCATGTGCCATTCTGATCACACTGATTAGCACTGGTGTGCACAGACTTATTGAAGGGCAGGGGTGGAAAAAAGTGTCTCTCACAACATGGAGTTCTAACCTCATGGAAAAAGCTCAAATGTATCCACCATGGACAGATTATAAACCACTGGGCCCCTACAGGATAGGAGTAACAGTTTTGCTCGATTGCTTTGACCTGCTTAAAGAAACTGGGATCCACTTGGTCTTCATTAACCTTCTTTGCACAGCAGAATGTTGCAAATGTGCTCACACGTTTTCATTGGGTTCACACATTTCTCACACCCTTTTGCAAAACAGTTAAAACTATTGGTCTCCCTGTGCTAAACAAAAGTAAAACATCTATTCACAGGTGGTAGATATTTCTTGCATACCGGTAAGTCTGAATCTCTGATATGCCTGTGTGAATCTCTTTTGCACAATTCTTCATTCAGCAATCATACATTATCCATAAGAGATATGTCTGTTCTGTGTTGCTATTTGCAAGTATTGATCTAAGGCACATTTAGAGAAAGTACTGTATAGTATTGCCTATTTGGTGAAGAAAACAGTACAAAAGCTGATAAGTCCATGTGTTTACTGTAGGGCCCAGTTTCCCGAAAGCATCTTAAGCCTAAGAGCATCGTAAAGTCCCTCTTACTTCAAAGTCAAAGTCAAAGTCAGCTTTATTGTCAATTTCTTCACATGTTCCAGACATACAAAGAGATCGAAATTACGTTTCTCACTATCCCACGGTGAAGACAAGACATATTTTTCCAATTTAAGTCCACAGACAAACATAACATTCAAGTAAACAAAAAAGTAAGTAAATAAGTAAATAAGAGGGCACATATAATAATGAAAAAATAAGAGCAGCAAAATTTTGTTGAAATTGTGCATAGACAGTCAATAAAATACTAGTGCAAAGTCAGGCCAATAAAAGGCTTGGGTAGTTCTGTTTGACCTAAGTAATAAAGAAAGTGGCATAGTGGTGCAAGTTATGTAAGAGCAGCAGAAGTGTTGTGTTTTCAGGACAACAACACCAAGTTGTAAAGTGTACAAGTGTGCAAGTGTGCAAGTGTGCAAGTGGAGTAGTGCAGGCGGCCATTGTGGGTCCAATGTCCAGGATGTTATGTAGCTGAGGGTGGAGGGGGGAGAGGAGGGAGAGAGTTCAGCATCCTTACAGCTTGGTGTATGAAGCTATTGGTGAGTCTGGTAGTGCGGGAGCGCAGGCTTCTGTACCTCTTCCCAGAGGGCAGTAGATCAAACAGATTGTGAGCGGGGTGACTTGCATCACTCACAATTTTGGTCGCCTTGCGGGTGAGGTGGGTGGTGTAAATGTCCTTCAGGGAGGGGAGTGAAGCACCAATGATCCTTCCAGCTGTGTTCACTATGCGCTGCAGGGCTTTCCTGTTGTATTCAGTGCAGCTTCCGCCCCACACAGCGATACAGCTGGAGAGGATGCTCTCAATGGTGCCTCGGTAGAATGTGGTCATGATGGCTGGTGGAGCACTTGCTCGCCTGAGTTTCCGCAGGAAGTACAGGCGGCGCTGAGCTCTCTTCGCCAGTGATGCAGTGTTGGTGGTCCAGGAGAGGTCTTCACTGATGTGCACCCCCAGGAATTTGGTGCTGCTCGCTCTCTCCACCACAGCACCGTCGATGGTCAGTGGCAGGTGTTGGGTGTGACCACTCCGGAAGTCAACAACAATCTCTTTGGTCTTGCTGACGTTCAGCAGGAGGTTGTTGTCCCTGCACCACGTGGTCAGATGGTCGACCTCCAACCTGTATTGAGTCTCGTCGCCCTTGGTGATGAGACCCACCAGAGTTGTGTCGTCAGCAAATTTCACTATATGATTGTTGCTGTAGGTTGCAGTGCAGTCATGCGTCAGCAGGGTGAAGAGCAGCGGACTGAGCACGCAGCCTTGGGGGGCCCCTGTGCTCAGTGTGATGCTGCTTGAGGTATTGTTGCCAACACGTACTACTTGGGGCCTCTGACAGAGGAAGTCCAGTAGCCAGTTGCAGAGGTAGGTACTGAGACCCAGTTTGTCAAGTTTGCAGATGAGTTGTTGTGGTATTATGGTGTTGAATGCAGAACTGAAGTCTATAAACAGCAATCTCACATATGAGTCTCTTTTTTCCAGGTGGGTGAGGGCTGGGTGGAGGGCAGAGCAGATTGCATCCTCTGTAGACCGCTTGGCTCGGTATGCAAACTGGAAGGGGTCCAGGGTGGGGGGGAGAATGGCTTTGATATGTGACATGACAAGCCGCTCAAAGCACTTCATGATGATGGGTGTCAGTGCCACAGGGCGGTAGTCATTGAAGCAGGATGGAGCAGTTTTCTTCGGCACAGGTATGATGGTGGCAGCTTTGAAACATGATGGGACGATGGCTTGCTTCAGGGAAGTGTTAAAGATGTCTGTGAAGACATCCTTAAGCTCCCCTGCGCAGTCCTTCAGCGCACGACCTGGGATGTTGTCTGGACCTGTTGCCTTACGGGTGTTGATAGCAGCAAGTGTCCTCTTCACGCTGTCGGCAGAGAGGCACAGGGGCTGCTCATGTAGAGGGGGATGGGTCTTCTGTGGGCAGGTGCTGTTTTGTGCTTCAAAGCGAGCAAAGAAGCGGTTCAGGTTGTTGAGCAGAGGGATGTTGCTCTCACAGCTCTGTGGCGCGGGCTTGTAGTCCGTGAGGGCCTGAATGCCCTGCCATAGGCTTTGTGCGTTCCTGCTGTCTTTGAAGTGGGTCTTACGAACGTCTTAAGATTTGCCAACTGTTTCCCGAAACCATCGTAGCTTAAGAACGTCGTGAAAACACTCGTAGATCTACGAGTGCTCCAGAGTTCTCGTTACCGGCTAAGAACGTCTTAACAGTACTTCTCACTGAGGTCCCAAACAGGACATACAGAGTAATTACAACTTAGAATACATAATCCAACTTACGTTCCCATTCTTTATTGTGTTTATTTGTGATGAATCAGATTTTAACGTGCAAAATAGCATAGCCTACATTTAATGGTCATAATAATGTGATGAAAAGCAGACAAAAATGCAATCAAGTTATGAAACAAGACGTTGCCAGAATAGTTTGCCATTATCTTTTTTTAGGCCTATGAGGTAAAAGCAGAGAAAGGTCGACCTCAGCTGGGTTAAGAAAAGGGCCTTCTAATACATCCTCAGGGGCGGAGCCAGAGGGGTGGCTCCGGGTGGCACAGGCCACCCTTGAGATTCGATTGGCCACCCCAGGTGGCACCCCCAAATCCTAGTCTACGATTGGCCATTAACATGATCTAAGGCGGGACCTTTCTTCATGCACTTGCAGCAGTTTGAAGTGTCAGACGTTAGAAATGTTGCTTGTTCTAACAGGCAAAGATATCTATTTACCTATTGCACCTGCCAGTGCCTATTTATCTAACCATACACCTAAGTCGCCGACATTTGCTAGGTCATTAAGTGTTAACTGTATATACTTTTGTAAAAGCGTTTAATGACAATCATGTCCTAATCTAATGTTATGAAAACTTTTAATTTATGGTTCGTCAAGCTTACTCATAAACACTCGCCGCATCTAGGCTACAGGTAGCGATATTCTGATGACATGTATGACCATTCAAACAGTCAAGCATTTGTTGTAAAATATTGAAATTATGGAAAGTTTACATAGCTTAGGCTAAACTGTATGTTTCTTTTGTCCCCCAAGCCTGTTTTATTCGCCCCGATCAGGAGGGAATAATGAAACATTGCGCACATTCCATTTTTGCTTAAATAATTCCTGAACGCAGAGCTGGACTGGCCATCTGGTATACTTTTTTCTTTTTTGGTCGAGCCGGTCTTTAAGTTCATAGTAGCGCGTGACAAGAAAACAGCCTGCATTCTGTTCCCAGAGCTTTCTCTGTCTATGATATGCAGCGTAAATTGGAAAGTCAACCGATTCGAACACATGGAACTGGTTATGTGGTTGCCCTGCAACAAGTTGCCCCATGTATTGCCTAAAGCAAAACGTTGAACATTTTATTTAATAATTATTTAATAAATAATAAAAGTATACTTTTAAAGAGTATTTTTGGTATTTTCAAAATAGAAAAATACAGTTGATTTTGATACATGGTGTGGCTATGTATTTTATAGTTTATTTTGATACATTTAAAATTAGGGTATATTTGATATTTTATTTTAAAATACATTTTGATGTATTTTTGCCCATCCCTGCCAACAGCTAGATGAGCCAGGCAGCTACAGTGCTACACTCTGTTGGCTGCAGGGCTACCTAGGGCTGGCCCTGATGAAGTGTACTGTCAAGTAGTGAAGTGATATGCACGTAGCCAATGTTTACTGTAAGTCATCTACTGTAGCTGAGTTAGACAGAAGGCGAGCCCTGCTTGCTCTGTTAAGGGATTTCTGTCCCTCCCAAACCAAACGTCGTTAAAATGGTATGTTTAACAGCACCCCTGGAGCCTCATAGGCCAATATGATCCTCAATATTAATCAAAATAGTAATAATAACAATAATATCAAAATAATATTAAATATCAATAATAATAAAAAAAATAAACAAATAGACAAAAAGCAGGTCAAGTTATTTTAACAGCTACAAAAATAGATGGCCATAGATAGCATAAGTTATTGTGGGGGGGAAATGTCTTGGATGAGTATATTTGTATATCTTCATTTAATAGAATGGAATATATTTTAAAGATGCCCTGCCACACGTATTTCATTACTTTGTGGTAATGTCTGAAGTTCTACCATGAACTCTAACATTTTTTGTGGAAACCATGCCTTGGTTACCTTGTTTCAAGCCATTATAGTGTGGTATTGAAAGCCTGCATGAAGACTCAGCTCGATTTGCGCAAGTTCTCATTAATATTCAAAGAGCTAAGCTGCTTGACTCTGATTGGCTAACAGCTAGGTTTCGTCCATAACATAACATGCCATTATCAACTCATTTTAGCTTAATGGCATGAACTTAGCTTGGCTAGCGAGTGCTAGCATTGTCCAAATGTGCATAAATAAAACCTGCTAGGCTAGCGAGTTCATTAAACCTGTATTACATAGCACTTCCTTGAGTTGACAATTACGTTTTACTTACAGGCACTGGTCGTAGACTGCGATGGTAGCCTGCTCCAGGCTTCAACAGCAACCTTTTTGCAAAGCCTGTGGCATTGTTCCAAAAAATAAACTGAAGCCATTTGATCCTCAAGTCTGGGTTCTTGGGCAAAATGCATTGTTGAAGTTCTATTTGTGCATAGCGCACAAGTCCGTTGACATTCAGCCATCCTTGCATAGGCCTATGAAAACTGTCACAGAGCTAAACGAATTTTGTGGGCAAGGTCTCAACTGGGTGAGCTCATGAATAGTAATGAGCTCATCAATTCCACGTCAATCTGAAGAGCTTTTGCAATTGGCCTAATTTCTCTGCTTATTTCGTTTCAGTGGCTAGAGCTGACAGAGGAGTTAGCTGTTCATTTTCACATTCACGACATAGCACAAACACATATGGACCTAACATGTTTAAAAAAATACAAGTAAAAACGGTTTTGTGTGGCAGGGCACCTTTAATATCCCCATGATGGAATTTGTTTTAGCACAGCATAGCCCAGTGACAGACAACTTAGATAATTAACTTTAATAAGTTTGTTTATGTATTTGCATTTTATTAAAATACAAATAAATTTTATGTGAGAGTAAGGTATTTGTGTTTTTTTTGTCCTTCAATTTGAGTATGGTGTTTGGTGCCTGGTTTCCCTAATGTATTTATGCTAATTTCACATCTTGAGCCTGTTTCATGCCACCCTTGAATTTATCAGTGCCTCACTAGTGCCACCCTTGTTAAAAATCCCTGCTGAAAAAAACAGCCTGACCAGCTAAAGGTGGTTTGCTGGTTGACCAGCTTGTTAACCAGCTTGTTTGACCACCCTATGATGGTTGACCTGCTAGACCAGCAAAACTCTTGCGAAAACATACATTCAGCTGGTTTTCCCAGCTTATGATGGTAATTCAGCTGGTTTTGCTTGTTGTACCACCTCAAGCTGGTCATTTTAGCTGGTGTTGCTGGTCTACAGTGCTGGTTTAACTGGACACACCAGCTTAATGTTAGTCATTCTAGCAAACCAGCATGGCCAGCTTAACAGACTGGTCACCAGCATGACCATCTTGCACCAGCTGTATCCCACAAGACAGGCTTGTCACACCAGCATGACCAGCTTCCTCAGATGGTCACGCCAGCATATCCAACTGGTGGCCCAACCAGCTACACCAGCAAAGACCAGCAAGAGCTGGAAGAAAACCAGCAAAACCAAACCAAAGACTAGCTAAAACCAGCTACCAGCATGAGCTGGTTTCTAGCTGTTTTTTTCAGCACAGATGTCTAGGATCGCCACTGTACATCCGGAGTCAGGAATGTGGCAAGCGTAAGTGGAATTTTTTCTAAAACGTCTGCATTAGTTTTTTCAGCAGGTTCAAACACACCTGGCTCCATAGGAAACAAATGAGCCCTCCTGTCGCAATGTTTTGAAATGCACAGGCAGCTACAGGAGCTCTCAATCGCGAGGGAATAATTCTGCATTGTAACTCATGCAATAACGCCACCTACAACAACCAAAACCATTCATTTTCAATGTGTAGGCTAAACTAAATGTAACATTTTTATTGTAGGCCTAAATCAAATTAAATTGTTTCTCCTCTACAGATTAATTTCAACAAAATTGCTAAGATACTAGATACCTAGATGGCTACTAGGCTTTTTGTTTTGTCTTACTCTTCATTCATTTAAGCTATTTATTCATTTATTCATCATCTTCCGTCCTTCATACCACTTGTGTAGCGCACGCATTCTCAGACTTGTCACCTGTCACCAGAGCCGGAGTGGGGCCACTTTTCAGCCCGGGAGTTTCAGGCCCAAGACCGGCCCACTTTTTTAGTGGTGGTGGAAATTGGATAAATAAGGCAACATTTCAGCTCTTACTATCCTGTAGTTTTTATTATATGCTACCAATATTCCACTATTTCACAAGGATAGGTTGATAAGTTAACAAAAACAGGAAGGAAGAAATAAAGCATTTCAAATGTATCCCACAATTCCACTAAGAGGCATATTGAACTACTGTATTGTTGACATGTTTTTCTGCATGGGTCAGAGCTATCATGTTATTGTTTGGTGATTTGCTCCTTTACTACACCCACTTCTTTGCAACCAAGGCATATAGGTTGATCATGTAGCCTACTGCTGTCATATAGCGTACTGTTCTTTCCGGCCCAAAAGTGAATTCTCCCAATTCTCCCGATTACCCACTCCGGGCCTGCCTGTCACTCATCATCGTAGGGGAGGTTTTTGGAATCATTCCTGCGTTATAATCATCAGCCATTCAAGGTGGTCACTTCAATCAAGCTTGTGCATGAGTAATCCATACCAATCATAGCAACGGAGCTCTTAGGAGTTGTCACTTCTCCTTACTAAGAGTAGGTCTGAGAGGCTTTGTGAATAACTTTTAAGAGAAAGCTCCTAGGCAAAAGTTTTTAGTGTGATTTATGAGTACTCCTAGTGGTAAGATAAAATGCTTTGTGAATACGGGCCCTGGTCTATAGCGAAAGGCGCATATGAAGCACAGCTGAAGACGTACAGTACTGTCACAAGATGTAAGCAGCAACTCCTCTGCAGGATAAATGTCCTTAGGTTTTTTATTCAGTCATTCATTAGGCTATACTCTGCTAGGGAAAGCATGGTTTAGTGGAATACCTGTTCCATATGGTCTCGCGTGCAAGCAGATTCTTTCAAATACGCTGCTGACTATCGAAATACCGATGCGCTGTTTGAAGTTGCGCTGCTTGCTGTTAAAGGGAAGGAAAGATGTCATTTTCATTGGTTTAAAGGATGTTACGCCAAAAACACACCCATGACTGATTAAGAAACATAAGAACATCCTTTTAGCGCCAAGCGCCCGACGTTTGATGACAAAACCACCCCGAATGTGGACTGGACAAACCCCTAAATGTATGTAAACCCCTTTTCACCAGCGACCATGCATTTTAGATCGCCAAAATAGGGCCTGTTAGGGCCAATTTAAGCTTAAGTTTATTTTATTGAAATTTACCTCCCCCTGCTGGCACTTTTACTTTGCTTTATGACACCACCAGGAACTCCTATATATGGACACAGGAAGTGAGGCCTGGCAGGTGAACGCATTAGAGAAGAAGCGCTAGACACAGTTGGGAGCGATATAGTTTTTTGACCACGAACACACGAACATAGACTAAGAACTCACGAACTACAGTAACAACTTACAAAACAACATTGAAGCTTTTCGTTTACATTTACATTGATACACGCATACATCTTTGGAATATATTTAGGTTGTATTTAGAAGGATAGAAAATCCTATTTTTGTTGGAATTTGAATATTTAAGTTTGTTTGAACGTGCGTCCGAAATCCCCCCGGCCTGGCTCGCGTGGCGGCTTTATATGAAGGTGAGACAAGTTGCCAAAATAGGGCCTTAAAAGTAAAAAAAAATCTTTCTAAGGGATCCCCCCCAATAGTCATGAAGGTCTAACCTCTGAGCGCACGGTCTGCCACTGGTATAGTAGCATACGGTTGATTTACAAAAGATGGTTTAGAGTAATATGAATTAAATATAAATGTGCAGTGTATTAGCATTCAGTTCCTTCCAGTCTCACCTCTCAAGATAACACCCAGAAGCTAAATCCCTTAACTCACATTGTCTTTCATTTACCTGCCCAACAAAAATAGTTTATTTGTTTTTGTTCCATTAACTAGGACCCAAGTGCCATTGCAGTGAGGAAGAGAGATGTCACTCTGAGATGCCTCTTTGATATGGGAGAGAGAGGACAGGAGCTCATCTCTGATTACTGTGTAAGTATTGTCTGTAGAAATCTGGGGTATTTCTGTATGTATTCTGATGTGTTTATCTGTGTTGCTTTTGTGTGTAGTAGAGACGTGGAGAGGTGCATGCCTTTGTTTCACTCCCTAGTTCTAATCTTTAGGCGCCTGTGTGGCTACACATAGGATTTACCATCAGAAAGGTCAGACTGCCATATTACATACAGTTGTTCATGGCCTTAGTGATAGCATGGACAGAATAAGATATCACCTTGTTATTCTGTTTTCAGGGCTAGTATTTTCCATCTTCCTATTATTTTTGAGCTATGGCTGGTACCTTCCACGTTGGCATGATTTACGTTGATATGATTTTAGTATAACAGGCTTTGTCTCAGGTTTGGACTTCGAGACGGATCGAGGAAGCGACTCGGGGAGCATCTTATGCCAAGACGCTCAACAGCAGCCCGCTTCTACTAACTACCACACCTGTTAGACTCTATGCAGTTTTACTGTTTGAGCCTGTGCTCGGTTAGTGAGTGTTGTACCATCTACAATAAATTCTTTTGATCACCGATCCTGATCCAGCCGTCAAGCTTTATTGACCATTTGGTTTCCGTGACCCGAACGCAAGAGGAGGGGGAAGACGAGAACATCCATTCGGCGAGGTCAGACTGAGTCTTCGGGTTCAAACAGACTTCGAGGGCAGATTTTGAAACTTCACATCTGTAAGAAGAGTCTATTTTGGCCCCGGGCTGACGTGACCAACCCCAGCTGGAAGCCTACCAAGAGGGAGGACACTGTGCGCGTGTGCACCCGCCGCAGTGAAGAAACTCTGACCAGGTGAAAGCAAAGAGTTTTTTACTCCTCTGTGCGTGAAAAGAACCAAAAGTAAAGTTAAAATAAACATAATTTATGGAGTAAATTAGAATTTTTTGATTTAAAGCTGCACATTAATGAGAGTATTGAAGTTTGTGTCATTAAGTGTTTTGACAAGTAACATATCTATATACCTATATCAATGATTGATGAGCTCTAGATGTCATTGGATATAAGAAGTTTTCTGATAAAGTAAACGGTTAAAGTGTACACATATTTTGGGTAATTGGAATAGATTCGTGAACGAATTAAAAGAAGTAATCGATTAACTACGGACAAGCTTGGGGGATTAAAGCTTTTCTTTTTTTTCTGTACTGCCATTACATGCTAAGCTGTGTGGGTTTTGTGATAAAAGCTGTGTGGGGTTTGTGATAAATGCTGTGCGGGTGCCGAAGAGGAAATAGAAGGAGTTACTGTTGCTACAGTCATTATTTTTGCTGAAGTGAACTGTGTGGTTGTTTCTCAAGGTCTTTGTTTAGTTTAATGGCCTAGGACTAAACTTAGTGTTACAGTGATACGGAGAGGAGACGAAATCACCAGAGTGGGGTGTTTTGGTTGTGCAGTAATTGAAAAGTGGGATAGAGTTTCCAACCTATGTTTTTGTTGACTTGGTCAACTGTGAATTTAACGAGAGATCGCTAAAGGTGTGAGTGAGACATTAATTTTTATCGTTGTCCAGCCGTTTTGGGAGAAAAGAAATAGTCTGATGAAATGTATTGTTGTGGCTTCATGCTGTGAGTAAAATAACTTACCAAGTGCCAGGTTACGGAGCGAGAGAGATAAAGAGAGAGTGTTTTCTTTTCCCTGGCGGGAGCAGCGAGCATGTGTGTGTGAGTGTGCGTGTGTGGGGAAAAAAGGAGAAGGACAGAGAGAGAAAAAGGTTCCTTTTTTCTTTGGCCAAAGCAGAATCGCAAAAGTTGGCACTAAAACATCACACACTACTGACAAATTTAAGTAAAAAGTTTAAATAAAGGACCACGTCCTTGTACGAACACATAGTCCAATTCGTATGGCTTCGGGCCCTAATAATAATTTGAAACAAAACATTGGTGCAAGAGAGTAAGAAATCAGAGATGGCTCGCGGGCGCAATAAGCAAAAAGAAGATAAGCAAGCAGCTGACCATGATGAGGAGAAAGTGAAGCCTCAGCAGGAGGAGACATTTGCTGAAATACAAGATTATGTGTCAGATTGGATGGCGAAGAAATTTCAATTGGGCAAATTTGAAGAAAAATTGCGAACAGACTTTGAAATTGATCCAGCATCTATTGTCCAGGGGCGCTGGCCACCTAAGAAGGTCCGTGAGGTGTATTTGAGTTGGAAAAGGTGCTCACAGGAGGTGGATGCCGAAAAACATCATACTACATGTCTGGCAGAAGAGTTGAAATCACAGGCAGGGATAGCTGGAAAGAGGTTGCAGACGGCCGCAATTGTGGAAGAGTCATTGAAAAGGAAGATACAAGAATTGGAGACAGAGATTCGAGACAAGACTTGGAGAAGTGAGATGGAGAGACGTAATTTGGAGGAACAGTTGGCAGAAGCAGACATGTTGCTGGAACACACTGGAATGAGGCGAAGAGGAGCAGTCCCAGCGCGCCACTCTGAGGGGAGGAGCCAACTCATCCCACTACCACCGCCCCATCATGGGGGAGGGGGGCGTGACGGGCAGCACAACACCCGCCTCTATCCGACACTGCATGGCTTGGACCCAGCAGCGCCACCTGCCATGGTGGAGGCTTCTGGAAGTGCAGTGGACATCTCTGACACTATTGAGCTGGGAGGCAGTTTCATCGCACACTATCAGGCTATCGGAGGTCTTTTTGAGCCAATGAGCAGCACCCCACCTGGCGGGTACCAACAGCCAACAGGGAGAGGCCCCGGTTACCAACAATCTACAGCTGATGCTCAAGCCAGCATGGGCCCACCAACAGGCCCTGGCCTCTACACTCCATATGTGACCCACTACCAACAAACTGCTCAACCCCAGCAGGGCCATTACCAGCCACTGGCCACTGCTACAGCACCCACTCTAACCCCATCCATGCTATTACCAGCGCCACCGGCAACCAACCCCCAATACCTGCCACCCGAACAAGCCAACCAAGCACCAGCAAATGATAACGCAACTGCTATCCCCGTGACGGACGCCCCATCCACATCTAATGCAAGCCAGGGAGCGGCTGCTCCCGTAACCAAGCCAAAGACCAAGATGCGCAGACCACCAGCAGAGGGATGGGATGTCTGGGATGAATCAACTGATGAGGCACTCATATGCCCAGTACGCACAATAGCCAACGCTGATGGTGTGTCTGTGTTCTACCAACCAGCAAAAGGCGACGAAATCCAGAAATGGTCCGCCGCCATACAACACCCTCGGGATGCCGGACGGCATACCTGGACGAAGATAAAAGAACTCAAGGAGATGAGAGACCTGCACCCTTTTGACGCATTGAAGATCCTACATCGTGTGCTGAATGTCAGAGAAAGAGAACACCTTCGAACACGGGTCGTAAAAGCTTTGGGAGAGAACCAGTTGCAGTTGGATGACGCATGGGAAGAAATTCGCCAGTGGCTACGACAACAAGCAAAGGCCACAGTTGACTGGTCCAAAATCTCTGCTTGCCTGCAGAAAGAGGGAGAGTCTGTGGACGCCTACGGGAACCGCTTTATTGAACTCTATCTGCAATATGGGGGAATGAACCACGACTCCCGACACCATCGCAGCGGCCTGTGAGGCGCCTTTGAAGAGTCAATATCTTCGGGGGCTCCTGCCTGACATCCAAAAAGGAGTGAAACTCATCTTCGCCAACTGGGAGGATGACAACATTGATTCCCATCAAGTCATGAACTGTGCCATCAGAGTAGCACGCGATACTGAGGTGAAGATCAGAAACCTGAATGCCAACAAGAGAGAGGGCAAGGAGATGCGAGAAAAGAAAGGGAAGTGCCACAACTGTGGGAAGACAGGCCACTGGAAAAGAGACTGCAAGGAAAAGCCAAAAAACTGGAAGTCCTGCAGGGAAGAACCAAACCGCCGGAGGAGAGATGAGGGGTCCGACAATGATGAGGACAAGAAAGCCATGTTGAAAAGATTTAAAAACCTGAGCATGGAGCAGCTGGAAACCCTCTTCTCTGCGGTCCCGGGAAACTAGACACCCCCTCACTCCGATCAATTGCCGCCACCCTACGACTTGCCGACAACACCCTTTACGTTACTGCCTTGCTTGAAGAACACATTGAAATTGAATTTTTGATTGACACTGGTGCTGAACTCACAGTCTTTTCGTCCAAACTATTGAAGAAACACAAAATTCAGTCTGAAGCAAACAGCCCCAGTCACTATAGCCATTGGACCCACCGAGGTAACATGCCACCTATGGGCAGGCGACCAGATCCGCGAACCTCTGCTGGGGATGGATGTGCTGCTGTCCTTTAACGCCTGCTGTCCTTTAACCCTTTAGGCGCCAGAGGTTTTTTTTCGAAACGTTCGATTTTGACATCTTCATTTCAAAAGGCTATATCTTAAAAGTGATAAGAGATAGAGACTTTCTGTAAATTAGAGAAATATTAAGGATGACCCAAAGTTTATGTAGAGATTAAATGTTTATATCTAATTTGCATATTATGACGTCATATGATTTCATGAAAAGTTGCATGTTTGAATGATAAAATGCACCACTTATTTTCCCCCAAAATGTCCCTCACCTTCTGTATGCTATATTGCACAATACTGATTGCTCAGGTAAATAGTAAGTAGTAAACAAACTGTATAAATCATTACTAATAAATGGCAGAAACAAACCAAATGCATGTAGCGGTAGGCTGGCCTTTTGCTGTAGAGATTTTCCATTTACTACATACAGTAGGCACTCTGATTCCATGTATGGGGCACATATATATTATTCAGATGACACACAAACACAAGTAGACAAGACCTGTTTAGTTCAAAAGCTCACTTGCCACGGCAAGGCACAGATCAGGAGTGAGATGACGAGACAAGACAAGAGACAATGTTAGTATTTGTTTTCTTTTTGTTGTTTTTGTTGATGTTTTTTTGTTGTTTTTTTCTTAGCTGACAAAGACACACACATCACAAGGACATGAACACACAAAAAAGAACACATGTCCTAAATGGTCAGGGAAATAGATGATCAACAGTGTAAATCATTACTAATAAATGGCTGACAATTTTTTTTTTTATGTAGCAGGCCTTTTGCTGTAGAGATAATGACTATCCATATCCATATCCTATCCATACAGGGCCGGCATTCCCATCATCTTGTGATAGACTATGCATGGCCTAATGGCTCTCCTGCCCCATGTCACCACCTCTGCTCCTGTTGCGAGCAGCATGGCCAGATCTGCCTCGCGTGAGTGGAGAGAATTTGCGCAGCTCGGACTAGGCCTACTGTCATTCTCATTGCGACTCCCCACACTGCCTCTACGTTCCCCCCTAACTGTCCTATGAGCACTTTGACCTCGTCGAACATACCCAGTGGCATTAGACAAAGGCTCCAACACGTTACTGTCGCCGCGATTGCGGAAAGGGCACACGTTCAGAAGACAGAAGCTAGCGCTATGGACATTAGGATACCTCCAGCCTCGTTCGCCACACCACTAACACCCTGCTAACTTCCCGATGAACACTCCGAACCCGTGAAACATTATTCCCACCAGTGACATTGGGCAAACGATTCAACGTTTGTGCTTGGTGTAAGCTAAACTATGGAGTAAACTCTCACTTTGTCCAGCTGCATCATTGCAAGGCAGGGACGCATCTGAAGCCTCACTAAACGAATCACCGTCATTTTCTGAAGGCAGATATTCCCCTTCAGAATCAGGGTCCGCGAATAGAAGACCCAACACTTCATTTCAGGTAAACTTTTTTGATGCCATTAGACGATAATCTAATGCAAATACTCACTGACGTTGACAATATCGCTCTGACAAAGTGGCTCACACGCACACTAGCTCCGGTATTTCACGCACTGATTCAATGCGCTGTAGCTAGAAAGTTTTGTTTAAAGCAAGCTGTTTTTTCGACTCGGGGATGACGTATGACATGTCTGCCATCTAGTGGAGTGGAGGTCGAACGAAATATGACACCCTATTTGACTAAATCGGCCGTTTTATTCAGCACCGCATCTTGTCGAGTAAACTCCTAGAGGGTTAACGGTCGAATTTAAAGATGGGGAAGTCTCTTTGAACCTGCGAAGGCTGAAAAGAGAGGACCTCCGGGAACACGCTGCATGGGCCAAAGGAAAGAACGACTGTGGACTGCTGGAAATGGAACCTCTCAGACTGACTGGAAGACCACCTCCGTGTGTGAAGCAATATCCCATCAATCGAGCTGCCTTGGACGGACTCCGCCCAATCATTAAGGAATTAGAGGAAAGAGGAGTCATCGCCAAAACAAAGTCTGCTTCCAATGCCCCAGTCTGGCCTGTGAAAAAGGCCAACAACACCTGGAGATTGACCATTGACTATCGTGAAGCCAACAAGACTCTTGACCACATCTGCCCAATAGTGCTGGACGTGTCCACCATTTTCAACTCTTTGACACCGGAGCATACAATGTTCACGGTGCTGGACAGCGTCAACGCCTACTGGACAATTCCCATCGCCACAGAGTGTCAAGACTGGCTGGCCTTCTCCTTCGACGGGAGCCAATACCATTGGAAAAGACTGCCTCAGGGCCTAAACTGCGCACCAACCATCTACCACCAGGCGCTACGACGACACCTCACGCTTCCTGAAGCACCCAAATTGACCTCAGAGGTCATCACGTATTTGGACGACATTTTGATTGCATCTGAGACTGAAGAAGAACACGACAGAGACGTGCTGGCCTTGCTGGACTATCTGCACGCCAAAGGCCACAAAATCAGCTACGAAAAAGTACAAATGTCACAGACAGAAGTTCCGTGGACAGTGTTCCTTGGACAAAAGATATCCCCAGGCAAACGTGAAATCACTCAAGACCGAACTGTATGTTGTTGACCAGCTGTATACTTAGCTATACAGCTGGTCAACAACATCGTGCTCGATCAACAGCTGTTTGTCAAATGCCCACACTCAGTGAACACCTTGATGGCCCGACGAAAAGTTCCATGTGTCTCTGACAGCCGTTGGGGAAACTGGCAAGCGGTGCTTGAATCTCCAAACATTGTCATTCAGAAAGCTACAATATCCAACCCATCCACCATGCTAGCTCCCACTGACACCGACGGGACAGAAGACCACAGGTGTGAAGACCTGGTGGCTCTCTTGGAACAAGAACACCCAGTGAAGGAGGAACCCCTCCAAAACCCAGACTTAGTACTGTTCACTGATGGCTCCTCGCTAGTGGAGGATGGAATCCGTGGCGCTGGATGGGCTGTGACAACCGAACACGAAGTATTGGCATCTGATTCCATGACTCCTGGCACTTCAGCCCAACAAGCAGAACTGAAAGTAATGATTGAAGCTTTGAAACTCGCAGAAGGTAAGACAGCTACTGTCTACTGTGACTCACGCTACGTGCATGGAGTTACAATGGATTTTGGACTTCTGTGGAAACAACTGGGTTTTGTAACAGCTAGAGGAACACCCATCAAAAACGGAGAGCTTGTGGCTGAATTGTTGGATGCAATGCAACTACCAAAAGACCTGGCAGTTGTAAAAGTGAAAGCACACACAAGGCAAGACACCCTTGAGGCAAGAGGCAATGCATTGGCGGATGCGGCGTCAAGAACAGCCGCAAGAAAAAGAGAAGGGGGGGATAACGAAACGACAAACGAGAATGGACACGGAAATGGAAACACGGACGGATCTAACGGTAACAGGAACATTTTTGAAAATGACAACGAGAAATGCATGATGAGAGTGACAAAGAAGGTCAAGAAAACATCTGAAGAGGGAAAACGGGAAAGTTTGGCCAACATCAAAGACATGCAGAACAGCGCAAGCCGAGAAGAGAAGTGGACTTGGATTGAAAATGCGGTGAAGCTCCATGACGACAACCTGTGGAGGTTTGGAACACGAACAGTGGCTCCAGAAAGTCTTCTGCCATACCTGGCGACGCAAATTCATTCACTTGGACACGTGGGAGTGGAAAAGATGAGGAACAGATTCATACAGGTCTGGTGGGCCCCAAAGTTCACAGCAACGGCCAGGGACATCGTCAAGCACGACAGTAAGGTCAAGCTGCCAACACTGAAAACACCTGCTCCACCAGGGCCTTTCAGAGTTCTTCAGATAGATTACATCACCCTTCCAAAGTGCAAAGGCTATCGCGACGTTCTGATTGTCCTGTGCAAGTTCTCCAGGTGGATCGAGGCGTTCCCTGCACGATCCGGAACTGCACTACACACTGCCAAAGTCCTTGTGACAGACATCATTCCACGATACGGATTGCCGGAACAGATCTGCTCAGACAACAGAACACACTTCACTGGAGCAGTCTGCGCCGAGGTGGCCCGCATGCTGAATGTGCAATGGTCCCTGAACTGCCCTTACCAACCAGAATCCTCTGGGCAGGTGGAGAGAGCCAACCGGACGTTGAAGGAACGACTGGCCAAGAAACATCAAGAAGGCATTCCTTGGGTTGACGCCTTACCAACAGTCCTGTGTAGCATGCGTGCTACAAGCAACAGAGACACAGGACTCAGCCCATTTGAGATCGTGACTGGCAGGCCTTTCTCTGCACCAGGCACGATTGATCTGAGGAAAGCCAACATCCACCTGACATCAGATGCAATGCTGAACTACTGTGTGCAATTGACAGAAGCGGTCCAGACAGCGGCTAATCAAGTGAAAGAGGCCTGGGGAGACCCTCCGGAAGGTGGGCACTCTCTAGTGCCAGGTCAGTGGGTGATGATTTACAAGCCCCAAAGGTTAGCGCTAGAAGCGAAGTACGATGGGCCATATCAGATCTTGTTGATAACACAGTCGGCAGTAAAGGTCCAGGGCAAAACCAAATGGATACATGCGAGCCACTGCAAACTAGTTGATCCGCCTGAAACATGACACGCCCGGGCAGGGTACGATTTAGATCTGATTTTCCGCCCGTCTTCTTTTTAGAAATAGGGTGTATACCAGGGAGGAAGATTCACGGAAGACTTTCATTTTGACGGTGGATTTGTTGTTTTCACGGGAGGTCAGAGGAAAAAATTAAAAGGGTAGGGACACCAGTGTAGAATCTTTCCCTGTAAAACCGAGCCTGCCTTGAGTGTTGTGCTAATTAACTCTTGTTGACACAAACTCATGCTCAGGAAGGTGATAGACTTGGACAAGTCTTACCTGTTTTTTATTTTTGGCATTAGCTATTAACTAATTCAGGAGTGATTACATAAACCTGTGAAATGTTTAATCAGAAATGTATCATTTGTTTGGCTGTTATCCTATGCCACCTGGTTATTGTTACTGATACTCTGTATGACAGCCATCATGATGTGCACAAGGACAACACTTTCCTGAAAACGGCTCACGGGTTGGCCCAGGCCAAACGTAAGCATTCGTGTTGGGTATGCGGGTTAATGCCATCTGCCTCTGAAGTGTATCCTTACATAGCCATCCCCTTTACCATCCCAGAGTCTGTAGCAGCCTTTAACAGTACTACAAATGGTTCCCCTGATGACATCTTTCCCAATCCTCCATGGGTCGGAGGGCCACCTACTAAGCTTAAATTGAGTTATGCCCCACGTGGTGTGATCTGTTCGGTGGCCGACAAGAGTGGACGGTCGGTGGTAGGTCAGAGCATCTGCCCATATGAAGTTCAGGTTTGACAGACTGAGGTTTCCATTGAACAGTCCGGTGAAGTGGTCCTTATTCCCCTTCCCCCGATGATGCGTGTGGACAGTATGCATATTCCTATCTTCCCCCTAATTGCCAAGGCTCATGTTATCTAGCTTATGTTGTTCCAGCTGTGAGGATTGTGGAGAGGGAACATTTGGTGGGTGAGTCAACATCCATACACCCTAGGACTAAGCGTGACGCTTTTGGGGGTCACAGTATTGTTGCAACCCCGACACAGAGATTCTTTCCGCTTTAATTCCAATTTATGGCCTAACTGTGGCGCTTCATGAGATTAGAGACCTGGTACACATTGTTGATGTAGTAGGGTCAGTGACAGATAAGGGTTGGTAAGATGAGAAAATTAAAAATATGTTTAAACCTTTAAAACAAAACATGCCTGAAGTTTGCTAAAGTGTATACTTTGTATTTCTGTTGTATTCATATTATTTAATATGACGTGTATGCTATTTTTTAACAAAAGATAGAACTAACAGCCTGTTAAATTGTCAAATGGTGTAACCACAAAAATCTAATATTTCACACCTCCTAGAGTTCATGCAATTGTTCTCATGAAATTATTAGTTTATTTTGTAATATCCTATGAGAATATGTTTTATTATATTTATTTCTAAATTTAAATTATATGGGTTTTTCATTGTACTGAGCAAGACCATATGCTGTAAACATCTTGTTTTCTGTCTATTATTTGACCATTTGAGTAAAAATGGTTTAAACAACCATTATTACAGTAAAGTAGAGTATTAAATCATTATCCATATTAATGTTTTGTACATTATTAGTATTTTAGACAAAATACTGGTTACACCAATTGACATAAATCGGTTACACCAATTGACCATAACACGTTTATAGCAATAGGACAAGAAATTGACACAGAAAATAGGCATCAAGGTAAACTGAATTGGATATTTTGATATGTATTCATGTCATTCATCATATTCCATATCAAATATAATTTCATAACATCAATAAAGAAAATTGTGTTCTATTTGATTTCAATTCAGTTCTCATACAATTTCAGTTTATACCCATTATTTTCAAAGACAGTGAGATAAAGGGCCCTATTTTCGCGATGCAAAACCTGGCGCAAAGCGTATTATTATTCTGACACAAAGTTTTTTCCTATCTTACACTTCACTTTTATTAAATAATGCGCCCAGGGGTGTGGCAATTACCGACATAAGGTGTGGTCTGGCACATGATCTAATCACTATCTTATACTGTCTAAAAAGCATTATGCCACTGACCAAGAAAAGCCTGGTCTATAGCGAAAGGCGCATATGAAACACAGCTGAAGACGCACTGTCACGAGATGTAAGCAGCAATTCCTCTGCAGAATAAATGTCCTTAGGTTATTTATTCAGTCATTCGAACATTATAGGGGGAAGTTTTGCTTTTTTCAGACTATGTTTTTGCTGGTAACCCATTGTCAGTCAATATTGAAAGTAATTAACTGTGTATAACTGTTTTGTCGTTGACTATGACACCACAGTGAAGTTAGTTTCACTTTGCCTATATGTTCAATTAATAGACAAGTGCAGATGTGTGTAGCCTACTGTATACTCTACTCGGTTTTAGTAAATAATGGCTTAGTGGAATACCTGTTCCATACGGTCGTACAAGCAGATTCCTTCAAATACACCGCTGACTATCAAAATACTGATGCGCTGTTTGAAGTTGCCCTGCTTGCTGTTAAAGGGAATGACCGATGTCATCCTCATTGGTTTAAAGCAGTGGTCCCCAAACTTTTTCTTCCGAGGGCCAGCTCACTATGCCTAAGCGAGGGCCAGAGACTCGGAGTATCAGTAACCATAAATAGCTTAGTGCTGTGAACAACAGCAGTCTACCTTAGTTGAATATTCCATTACATTTAATCATAGACTACTGCAATTTAATACCATTGTTAGCTGTGTTTATGTTGCCATCATATCATATCAGTGTAAAATGTAGCTCAAATGAAATAATACTAATAAAAAGACTTTAGCATTCCCAAAAGTATTAGCAGGGAGTCCCAAAAGTATTTTATTCAAAATGTGTGAACTCTATGTCTGCATACACAGCTCAAGTTGTGAACAAGCAATATTCTACAAATAATTCAAAGTTCTCAAACTATGAGAGTTTTATGAAGTGCTGGCAAAAACATCTGAGATCACCTAATGAGAACTTTGTGAACTCTATGAACATTTGAACGAGTGGATAAAAAACAGAAATAATTATCCCAGAAAGTCCCAGAAATATGACTTGAATAGAAGTTAGTTAGTTATTAACAATTCATTAATAAACTTTTAGAATACTTTGAGCATTGATGCAGTCAGCATAGGCCTCTTACATTGTTTACAGGTAGGCCTACATTTCATTCCGTTTTCAATGGCAAACGTGAAACAGCGCCAAAACAACCACCAGTGGACAAAAAGAGTATTTCACATGTATTGTTAAGACTCGCCATAGAGAATGAATGGGGGAAATTACGGAGGTCATAGTTTGACAATGTCGTACTCCAGTGCGGGCCAGATGCTATATACCATGGACATGTTTTGGGGGGCCACCCAAAATGAGTCGGCGGGCCGTATTCGGCCCGTGGGCCGTAGTTTGGGGACCACTGGTTTAAAGGATGTTAAGCCCAAAACACACCCATGACTGATTAAGAAACATAAGAGCCACCTTTTTGCGCCAGGCACCTGACGTTTGATAACAAAACCACCCCGAATGTGGACTGGAAAAACCCCTAAATGTATTTACGCTATTTTCTAGTGACCATGCATTTTATATTGATAAATTAGGGCCCAAAGTGTGTGTGAGAGAGAATAAGAGTGAGTGAAAGAGTGGGTATGATAATTTCTTAACAACCAACCAACAGCAGGATCTGTGTGACTCTGTGGCGAGACAAGTTTGTCTTGCTTGTAAGTGGCATCCATTGGGGGACAAGCGGTACATTTTATATATAATAAATGTATTTATATTATGTATTTATAATTTGAACATACTGTTTACATACATCATAATAAAATATAAAAAAAATTATTATGGAAGTTTAAATTTAAAATGAAAAGCTTTGCGTTTCAAAAATCGCTTAAATTGCAATCTAATTAAACCCTTTTAAAGCTATTGTTAAACAATGCTAAACAGTTAGTCACTATTTAAATTATAAAAATAATATAATTGGCACCTAAAATTATATACTCTTGGCCCTGAATCTGATCAAACTGGTCTCAAACAGAAAAGAGTCAAATAGTGTAACCGGTTACACCATTTGACATTTATATTTAAAAGCAAAATTTGCAGGCATTATTATGGACAAATGTGTACACACTTCACCTTTATGTGAATATTCAAACACAGTTTTTACATTAAATGTAATATTTTATGATTATTATGATTTATCAACATTTTTAAAAGGTCATACCATTTGACATGTAACCTAAGCTTGCCTGGCCATGGCCTAAAAACACTATTATGTTACTTTAAGAGAGTTGCTAACCTTGACTCATAGCAGTTGGGGTCTTGAAGGGTCCTTCTCTATGACATAATTTCCTGTCACATGATTCTCTGACATAATACATACAAAATTGCTCCTTAAATGGTGGTTACACCACTTGACATTTTAAGTGGTTGATGTGACAGACACGATTCCCCATATTAATTCAAACATTCAGAACAATGGGGTTTCATTACTTGTATTAAATATAGAAAAGTTCTTGTGCAAGATCATACCAGATTATTTTAGAAGGGATTTTGGAGAGAATTTCACATTTTTTTCAGAAGGTGTAATTATTTGGTTCATGTTTTTGTGGTTACACCGTGTTGACAATTTTACCCAAATTCAGTTAATACTCTTTCAAAATTAAATAAATCCAAAACTTTAAGATTAGGGTTTAATGAAAATGATATTTGAAAATAATTTGTCAAACAATATTAAATGTATGTAACCCACATGTACACAAAAAAATGAGCGTCACGTCATTGACCCAGTAGCTAATGACACTGCACGCGCTCCTTCAGACATTAACCTGGAACTGTATGCAGTAAGACAGGTTGCCCTTCAGAATAGGCTCTGCCTGGACGTGGTTTTGGCCAGTAAGGGAGGTGCTTGTGCTCTGATTAGACAGGAATGCTGTACTTACGTGCCTGACTCGACTGGTAATGTCTCCAATTACATCAAAGATATTTACACCAACGTGCAGCAGCTTAAGCGGGATAATGGTAGCTGGGAGGTTGGTTGAGTAGCTGGGGTGGGTCCCTGTTTGCTCAGATTGTCCAGTTCATTATGCCCCTGCTCATTCCCATCTTTGTCATCTACTTAGCTATCCAAGTGGTGTTGTGTATCATCAAGCGTGCCACTACTACCACTCCAAGATTGGCCCCTGTTAGAGTACCTCCTGCTGCCCAGCCTCGGGATTAACCGAGGATGTGGGTTTGATTCCTTTTCTTTTTAATTCCTTTTTATGTGTGAGACAATCCTCCGGAACGAAATCAGTTATTATGTTTTTCTTTTAAGATGCCGGCACTTTTTCCTTTTTCAAAGTGCTTGAGAAGTAATCTTGTCTTGGTTTGTTATCTGTTCTTTAGACCACATCAGACTCCTTTTATTTGTTTTGTATGATCTATAAAAATCAGTGTTTTTTTTAATTGATCAAGAGGGGGGACTGTAGAAATCTGTATGTATTCTGATGTGTTCATCTGTGTTACTTTTGTGTGTAGTAGAGACATGGAGAGGTGCATGCCTTTGTTTCACTCCCTAGTTCTAATCTTTAGGCGCCTGTGTGGCTACACATAGGATTTACCATCAGAAAGGTCAGACTGCCATATTACATACAGTTGTTCATGGCCTTAGTGATAGCATGGACAGAATAAGATATCACCTTGTTATTCTGTTTTCAGGGCTAGTATTTTCCATCTTCCTATTATTTTTGAGCTATGGCTGGTACCTTCCACGTTGGCATGATTTACGTTGATATGATTTTAGTATAACAGGCTTTGTCTGTTTGGACTTCGAGACGGATCGAGGAAGCGACTCGGGGAGCATCTTATGCCAAGACGCTCAACAGCAGCCCGCTTCTACTACCACACCTGTTAGACTCTGTGCACTGTTTTACTGTTTGAGACTTAGCCTGTGCTCGGTTAGTGAGTGTTGTACCATCTACAATAAATTATTTTGATCACTGATCCTGATCCAGCCGTCAAGCTTTATTGACCATCTTCAATACAGATATCAGAACTAAAACACAACGCAAAGTGATGGTGAATCCAACATGTCTCATAGAAGGTTTGGGTCAGTCTGGTGAACAGGTTTAAATTGTGCTGACTGTGAATGTGAATTGACTGAACCAGCAATGTAGTAGTGGAGTATTTGTTTTTCCAACAACAAATGAGATTATTTGTCTTAATTACTTTATCTTTTATCTCAAAGGGGGCTGCAGAGACCAATGTTTGTGAGGACCTGAAAATGAAGAATATGAGCATCTATGTCTGTCGTGAGCCAGATGCAGTAGGAATCATCATTGAGAGAATACCAGTCCTTACCCATACCAGTCCTGAAATTTGGCCAAAGCATGCTGCTTACTGCTTGTGTTGACATATGCACTTAATCTTGAGTATCCATCCAAGCTTTTCAAAACATTTGAGGTGTTTCAAAGACTTTTTGTGGGACTTGACACACTGCGCCCAAAACCAAGCCCCAGGTTCATGAGTCTGAAAAACAGGCCTTGCCTAGGCACTCGGACATGACTGTCACTCTGCACTTGTGAACAGCTGTTTTCTTTGTCTGTCCAACATCATTATGCGTTGAATTTTCCAAGATGTTGTAATGGTTTGTCTTTGTCATGTTTTATACTATGCTGCAGGTCATACTTTCTGGTGTGAAAAAAAGTTTATGTTTTATACACACAAAATATCCCTGCTGAGGCTACACTGAGGCAAACTGGTCAGTAGGTTGGATCAGTGACTTAAGATGTTTCAAAATATTCACACACACTGTGAAGGTATTATGCTATTTTATTATGCTAAGCTGTAACCTGTAATGTTAGTGTTAAAATGTTTCAATATTATCTACACACTGTACTGTAAAGGTGTTTTACTAACCAGCACTTTATAAGCTGAGGTCATGCTTTCTTTAATGCATCAATACAGATGTTTTTGATTGTTTATACTGTCCAGCTCATTGCTGTTTGGATATGGCAATGATTTAATAAATGTTGGAAATTTACGTAATAGCAACTCATTATTTAAAGCAGTTTACGTACAAAACAAAAAAGGGCAAATTGGTCAAAATTAATAAATCGGAGGACATTAAATAGTACTTTTTCATTTAAAGGTTACCTATTTTAATTAAGTCTAATGTGTATTCACTAGTTCGCCCTTCTATATGATTGCTTCAGCTAGACTAGAATGTATGGGAGAAGTGCGTGTTTGGCAAGGTAGCTGTCCGTGGTCCTGGAGTGCCTGGAGCGGACATCGCGATAGAGCGATGACCGCTTGCACCCCCTGTGTAAGGAGGATGAGTAACAGGGCAATTGGTGAAATGGAGGAGTAGGGGGAGGAGGGGGGATGATTTCGCGAACGTCGGAGCGTGTGACGTATGGAAAAGGAGGTCGGCTTAAATAGGCCTACCCTGCGGCGGCAGTGGGTGAGTTAATTGCTGTCAATCATCCCGAAGGCTCCACCCGAACTTTGTTTATAAAACATCATTTCACTAGTTCGCCCTTCTATATGATTGCTTCAGCTAGACTAGAATGTATGGGAGAAGTGCATGTTTGGCAAGGTAGCTGTCCGTGGTCCTGGAGTGCCTGGAGCGGACATCGCGATAGAGCGATGACCGCTTGCACCCCAAAAGATCACAGAGAAAGGCCTCTACCAACTACATAAGTGCTTGCTGAGCGAGTCGTAAATCCGCTAGATTGGAGCGGATGTAAGACTGGTAGGCATCCGAGGACCAACGGCCCAGTATTTAAATTTGTTGCTCCGATAAGCCGTTGAGCGCAGCTGTTGTGGCAGCTCCTATCCTGAAGGAGTGTGCGGAGTAGCGATCCGCGGGAAAACCAGATTTGACTAGAATGGTTTTTAAGAGTGTCCGGAATCTGTGGCGAGTGATGGGTAGCCCTTCGTCTGACACGAAGGGCGGGCTAGTAGACGAAGCTTGAGCTGACCGATATGAGATGTAGTGAGATAGGTATTGGAAAGGCTGAAGATCTGAGGCGGAGTTAAATGGATATGGAGTGTCCTTTTCGGGACTGATCGGTTTTACTCTGTTTGATGGTAAATCGAATGGTGTCTTGGTCTAGCTGCTCTAGATCTGCGATGCACGGGTGGACATCGGGAATGAAGAGAGACGAAGGGCATGTAAACTCGCTACATCTCAGCAGCCCAAAAAGGCCAGTAGAAACATAACGGAGATGGTGGAATCGGAATGCGGTGACATGAACCCTTTGCGAAGGGTAGCGAGGCAGGTGGCGAGAATGCTTGAGGTAATGGGAAGGCGGGAGTCTTGGGGGACTGGATGTTGCCTACGGATACCTTTAATTAACAAGCCTATCCTGGTGTCGGAGAAGGGGCATTCGGAGCCGTGGGGGCGTTTGTAGAAGAAATGAATGCCAGCTAGGTAGACTCTAATGGAAGAAACTTTGATCCCGAGTGAAGTGTGGGCGTAGGTGATAATGATGATATGGTGACTGCATCGAAACTGGTAAATGGTAGTGAGTGCTTTGCGTGGAACTGTTTGAAGTACGACCAAGCAGTCCAGTAGGACTGCATGGTCCTGGGTGCGAGGGCATGAAGGGCTTGGTCGGCTGTGATGGGCTGAAGATAGCTGAGGGGGTGGTTTATGGGAAGATGGTCTCCGAAAAGCTGGGGAGTGGAGTAGGGTACGGGTCCGCCTCTGGAGCCGAGCTTCTGAATCTCTGGAATTTAAGACGAGAGAGAGAGTCAGCAATTCCATTGTGGCAACCGGGGACGTGCGCGGCTCTTATAATAAGCTGGTAGCTGGCTGCTATCCAGATTAGACGCCTAATAAGAGGGGAAAGCGCAGGCGATTTTGAGCTCGAGTTATTAATGACGTGCACTACGGCTTCGTTGTCGCTGTGGATTATCACACTCTTGGAGGTCCACTCGTTCCCCCAGGTAGGGCCGTGATGGCTACGGGGTAGAGTTCGAACACGGCTGACGATTCGTTTCCAGTTGTTAGCTCTCTGAACTCTAGTGGCCACGGGGATGCAAACCAGCGCCCTTTGAAAAAGCCTCCGAAGCCTGTTGAGGGGGCTGCGTCGGTGTACAACTGGAGCTCTTCTGGAGATGATTGGCAGTCGTCGTAGAACATGCACAGACCATTCCATTCGTCTAAAATATCCTCCAGAGTTTGATATCGGCCAGACACTGGGCATCTAGAGATACGACGTCTTCGAGAGATGGGGTTGCTGAGCGCAGTTTAGGAGATGCGAGATGAAAGGGCGGCCCTGGGGAATGAGTTGACTAGTGGACACTCGACCGCGCCGTGACTGGGGCTATTGCAGAGGGGACAAGATGGCTTAAGTCCTAGGAAAACGCGGTTATGGAGCTCCATATCGAGCGCGCCCCAGTAGGGGTTTTAGTTCCAGAGGCCGACTCTGGCAGCGCATTTTGCTGAAAACAACCGGTGGTAGCCTACGTATGAAAATGAGCTCCACCGTAGGATACGGCTAGGCCGGCGATGATGGCCAGGTAGTCATTTAGCTTAGTCATTTGCGTTGACTGGAGAACACGAAACAGACGACTTCTGTGTAGTTGGTAAAAGCTACAGTGAACTCGGGAAATGACAGGGTTTTTGATGCTGGGCCAGAATTTTTTAGAGAAAAACCAGTTCGCCGCAAACTAGATCCCGGTTATGAGAGGGAATAGGAAGGGAGGGAAGAATGGTAGAAAGGTCTACGTCTGCACCTGACAAGATGAGGTTCCTGGTGGACGCTGTGACGGGTGGTGGTTCGAATGCTGCAGCGTGAGGAGGCGGTGGCAGGGCCTGTGCTGTGGCTAAAGAATAGTTTTGCTGCCGGAACGGGACGTCGTGGTCCGAAGCACTCGCTGAGTGCTGATGACCCGCTGCTGCGGGCTGGTCTAGCGCGGAGCCGGGGAAGAGATGGGAAGGGAGAAAAGGGGGGAGGGAGGGAGCGGTCGCTGACGCGACCGGAAGGGGAGCAACCTGGGACAGGGTCGCGGGAAGTGGGACGGGGAAGGAAAGAGGGTTAGGGGGGAGTAGCGACGCTGTCGCTATCGGCGCCGACTGAGACCAGGTGCTCGCTAACTCATAAGAGAGATGGGGAGCTAATGAGGTGACTCTTCAAGCTGACGCTTCGTGAGTTGAGGCGTGCTGTACAGACGTGGCTCCCGGAATGGAAAGGGGAGGGAGGGAGCAGTCGTCGGAACGACTGGAGGTGGGGCAGGCCTGGACCGAGTCCTGGCTAGGGGAGGTGGATGGGGGAGGGAAAGAAGGAGTGGGGGGAGTAGCGACGCTGTCGCTACCGGGGCCGTCTGGAGAAGTGGGGTTGGACCCGGAAATACGGCGGAGATGCGGCGGGAATGGGCCTGAGCCGCTGACGTGGCAGTGGCTGTGGCTGAAGCAGCGGAATGATACGCTCTGAAGCGTGTGGTGCCGGAAAGTGCTGTCGGCGTGCCCGGTTCGCGAGGTGGCTGGTGGTGTGTGCTTCGTCCGGCTGAATGGCCGGCGGAAGGAACCGCGTCGGGATGCCAGAAGGAGCAGCTTGCTTCCTGGTCTGGGGAGGAAAACAAAGTGAGGGAGCGGGAGGGCGAAAAGACCGGGTTATCCGACTGCGTTAGAAGGCGGAGGAGATGGAACTTCCTATCCGACATACGGAACGCGATGCCGTGGGAATGGAGAGTGCTGCGGATGCGAGCCACTGTCCAGTGGGTAGGGTCAACGCCTTGCTGGCGCTGGGTGGATTTCCAGTTCCATGAGAGCTGTCTTGTCAATGCGAACAATACGCAGACTGAATGATTTCGCGAACGTCGGAGCGTGTGACGTATGGAAAAGGAGGTCGGCTTAAATAGGCCTACCCTGCGGCGGCAGTGGGTGAGTTAATTGCTGTCAATCATCCCGAAGGCTCCACCCGAACTTTGTTTATAAAACATCATTAATATGCTGATATTCTTTACATTGATTGTTCTCAATTAATTGGCTTTTTCTGAAAATGCTACTTAATCTTTTTGCATACATTGAAATTCATATTATTAAGTTAAATCAAAATATTAGTTAGTTCACTAAACTTGCAAAAAGTAGTTGGAATATGTTGTCTTAATTTTATTGAGTTAGATCTAAGTTTTTACAGTGTGTGCTGAATGTAAATATGAGTAAATTTCATGTCAATTTGTTTATTTTCGTGAACAGTTTATTGATTGATTCTTGTGGTTTTATGCAATGCATGTAAGCCAGTGCCTTTGGGTGCATGTTATGCTATTTGTAATGGGTGTGCAGAGCATGTGCTGAATGTAAATATGATTACATTTCATGTCAATTTGTTAATTATTTCGCAAACTGTTTATTACCGCAACTAGCTGACTAGTGATATGCGTGTGATATCTGTGTGACTCCACTAAAAATTTAACAGAAAAGAAGAGGTGTGAATTTCGATGCAAATTGGTTACATGGTGATTAAGCACCATGAAGAGGCTTTTTGTTTATTTTCAGTTGCGAAAAGTGGTGGGGACAAAATCAGTCATGGCAAAAAGTGATAGGTGTGTATCCCCACCGTCCCCACCTAAACTGACGCCTATGCATACAAGACAACCACTCTCATCAATGATGAGCTCCCCCATGTGCAAGACAGAGTGTTTCAGGTGCTCTGTAGTGAACAACCATCAGACTGTTAACAGTGCCTGAGATAACCTAAGTCACTTTGCTTACTAGGCCTACATTATCTTATATTAGATTACTTCATCTGTCATTCTGCAGCTGTTAACCACCCACATTTGCACCCAAATGTTTCCATATTTAGCAAGCTGTTATTACTGCCAAGGTTTTTCCATTTTTTGTACAAACTCTCACCTGTTCACCTGTGTAGGCTATAGGCTACCTACAGTCATCTCAGTAGTTTTTGAGCAAAAAGGTTTTTAATAGGCTAGTCTAGTATTGTTGTTGCCACAATTGATTTAGAATAGATCTTGCAACGGGCTTACTTAAAGATTGACTGTATGAAGAAGGAAAATCTATCAAAAATCTGTAGGCTAGGCCTAATACTGTTTTTGTCTTGATACATAGCCTACCCTTAAACACAAATAAGCTACTAACGGAACGAAAGCTCATGTGTGACGCAAGAACGCCTTGTCTTCGATGTGGGAGGATGCGAACGAAAAATTCTGTCAAACCACAGACATGCATCCGCCTCTGCATGATAATGAATTCTGAGGACTTCGGATTTTGTTCTAGCCTACTTACAGATATCAGGTGTTTCACACTGTAGCCTACCCCAAATGTCAGTGTTAATGAGTATTTGGAATATGCTAAGTATCTGTGGCACAATTAGAAGTAGCCTGGCTAGCTGATTCTTTTCCCTAGCGCCAGTGAAATGTTCCGAGTTCTGCAGCATGAATAGTCGTCCATGAAACGGATTCCTGTGCTACATTTTCAGAACAAGGATGCATTCGGTTCATCATCCGTCAGAATGTGATTTCATTCATATCTCCTTTACCTTCTGACTTCAGACTAAGGTTTAAGGGGAACACAACAACCCGGTACGTGCTTCTCAGATTTGGACCAAGCGTTTTTTTTGCATGCATGCCTTCACTGCGATTTATCCATAGCCTACAAGCACCATACTACGTTGATCTAGACGGAAATAATATTTTTTTAGCAAAAATGCTGAGCAACGTTCTGCTGCTTAGCGTCTTAACTGTGACCAGTATGTCAAAGACAGAAAGCAGCCAAATTGATCAAGATATCTGCAAGAATCTTTGCTCTTGTGAGGATAAAGAAAATGCTTTGAATATTAACTGTGAAAACAAGGGATTTACCACGATCGGTCAAATCCAGCCTCCGCAGAACAGAATATCGCAGCTCTTTCTGAATGGGAATTTTTTAACACGATTAAACACAAATGATTTTTTTCACTACGGCAATGTTACATCACTTCACCTAGGCAACAACGGATTGCAGGAGATCAAAACAGGAGCATTTTCTGGTTTAAAAAACCTCAAGCGCATTCATCTCAACAACAACAATCTGGAAATTATTAAGGAAGAGACATTTTCTGGATTAGACAATCTGGAGTATTTGCAAGCGGATTATAATTATATTAGCATCATAGAAGCGGGAGCATTTAACAAACTGAATAAGCTTAAAGTCTTAATTCTCAATGACAACCTATTGCTTTCTCTCCCCAACAATATATTCCGCTTCGTTATGCTGACGCACTTGGATTTAAGGGGGAACCGGTTGAAAATGCTTCCATTTACTGGTGTTTTAGAACATATTGGCGGTATCATGGAGATTCAGCTGGAAGAGAATCCCTGGAATTGCACTTGTGATCTGATTCCACTGAAAGCCTGGTTGGATACAATATCAGTCTTCGTTGGTGATATTGTATGTGAAACGCCCTTTCGCCTGCACGGAAAAGACGTCACTCATTTAATCAAGCAAGACCTTTGTCCCCGAAGGAATGTAGGCGACTCATCTCACCGCGCTATGGAACCTTCCTCTGATTCGCAGTACCACATCCCACTTCCCACATTACGCGCACGCGTTACTCCAACGAGAGCTCCAAAAGCATCCCGTCCTCCAAAAACGAGGCACCGTCCCACACCGCGAGTGACGTCAGGTAAAGATAAACATGTGTTCGGGCCTATTATGGTTTATCAGACACGCGCACCCCTGCCCTTGACTTGCCCAAGCGTTTGCATGTGCACATCTCAGAATTCCGACACCGGACTGAATATTAACTGTCAAGAACGGAAGCTACATAACATATCAGACTTGCAACCCAAACCGTCCTATCCAAAGAAACTGCACTTGACTGGAAATTATTTGCAGGTTATATATCGAACCGATTTGATGGAATATAGCTCACTTGAACTCCTGCATTTAGGAAATAATAGGCTTTCTATTATTATGGAGGGGGCATTCGAGAACCTCTCCAATTTACGAAGGCTGTACTTAAATGGCAATTATATCGAGAGTCTGTCTCAGTCGTTATTCAGTGGTCTTCAAAGTCTACAATATCTGTACCTGGAATACAATATTATCAAAGACATTTTGCCACAAACATTCAATGCACTTCACAATCTACAATTACTGTTCTTGAATAACAATTTGTTGAGATCCCTTCCCGATAACATTTTCGCAGGAACAATGCTAACCAGGCTTAATCTGCGAAACAACCATTTTTCACATTTGCCGGTTCAAGGCGTCCTAGACCAGCTCTCTCCTTTCATTCAGATTGACCTCCAGGAAAACCCATGGGACTGCACCTGTGATATCATTGCCCTGAAAAACTGGATGGAGTTGTCCAGTACGAGCGTGGTGGTAAATGAGATCACATGCGACTCGCCTTCTAAACATGCTGGCCGTTTACTCAGGTCTTTGCGAAATGATGCAATATGCACCGAAACCAACCAAGTTACAGCTACCAAGCAGCCCGGACTTAATGCTTCTTCAAGTACTGAAGTGACCGCTCGCTTTCTAAATAATGCCACCCCCACAGAGAGTCATGTAGGCCTACCTGAAATACACGCCGATGTGCCCTTGTCCGTATTGATATTGGGGTTGCTGGTGGTATTCATTCTTTCCGTTTGTTTCGGAGCTGGCTTATTCGTCTTTGTCCTGAAAAGACGCAAAGGCATTGAAAGCATCCACACAAATGTGAACAATTTAGATGTGAACTCTTATCAGATACAGTACAGCTCGTACAGCATAGAGTCACGAGGGGACAAGATGGATACTCATGAATACACCTACGTTCCTCATGTGGGCCAGATGTGTCAGAATCCAATTTATATACAGAAAGACAGCAACCACGTTGCGTTTTATAGGAATTTGAAAGGACTCTCCTTCAACACCACTGACCTCAGAAAGGACGAGGTAACACAGAGTCCTACTTTTTCTATTAGCACAGTTGAATATCAGTCATGTAGCAACAGAGACCCTGAACTTTATCAGAATATTGGGGAGAGAGTTAAGGAACTTCCTACCGCTGGACCCCTGAGCTACAACTTCAGCACATTGCCCAAAAGATCCGTAGTGCCGTCATACGACTCAGTAAGGCGGAACAATCAGGATCGTCTAAACAAAACGGCACTTTATGGAACACCACGGAAATATTTTAATGTGCAGCCTAAAAGCGACCAAACATGGCTACACGGGAAATTTAAAACACAGCCGGACTACCTTGAGGTTCTGGAAAGACACACTGTTATGAGTCAATTGTAAGATAACTAACATAATTTCCCCCTTTCACGTGTAGGCAATTCCCCCAATAAAGAGTTTATTGTTTTGAGGATATCATAGTAGCCTAAATATTTCTACATTTAAATGCTTCCCCCCTAGATTTGAACGATCAGTTCAGATGACTCTCACATAGACTGGTGACTGACTTCATGTCCAATGCTGCTTAGTGTTTTGTCTGTTTTAGGCCCATAAGCAAGGACAACATGGCGATATTCCTGGTGGAGATTGTGATACATGACTTTAACTGGTAACCTATTGTTAACATTGATGGGCTAATCCAGAAGTGGCCTAAGCATTCTAAATATATCATGATTGCATTCTTAGAGAAAGAGATTTTGTGTATTATGCTATATTTTAATCACTGTATATTATAATTATTTGTTTATGACATTAAACAAGTTGACAATGTCCATCTATGTATGTTTGTATCTGAATAAAATAAACTTAGAGATCTAGAAATACCATTTTGGATGGTGAAATGAACTAGATTTGTTTACTAGGCTATATAATATGAGGGGGAAAACATATCCTTACATTAGCTACATGGATTGAGGAGGCAGATCATGATGACGTGGTATATACCAACAGGTTAACAATTAGGCCTATGCTATTTCCTTGCATGCTAAGGAAGATTTGAGATAGTTTGCTTCTGCCAACAAATTTAATAATATTGGATTTACTAACAAGTTGCTATTCATCTGGAGGTAATGCATAATGTTTGGGGATCGTTTCTTTATGAGATGATAATTTTCTAGCCTAAATTGAAAAGCTGCAGTTTCAGACTTCAGACTATTTTGTTGTACTTCCAAAGAACAATGAAGAGTCATCATCAAAAACAATAGTTTAGTGTTGAATGCAGTGACCATATAGCCTACCTGTCTTGGTTTAATATAGGAATTTGCTTTTAAATGGGTAAATATCTCTAATTATTGATGTCTAGACTGATGGTCGCGGTTGCATTTAATCCCCATGGTGAAAACTATTACACACCAAGTCATACACATATATGTGTGTGTGTGTGTGTGTGTGTGTGTGTGTGTATATATATATATATATATATATATATATATATATATATATATATATATATATATATATATATATATATATATATATATATATATAAGCACACACACACACAGTATGGGGAGTAGCAATTGGTTAATCAGTGGTTATCCAGAGCTCAGTTGAAACAGGATGAAAAACATTCTCACACAAAATAGAATGGTCAGTTGAGAGATTTTCCCCTTGTTGAACAATGAGCTACTGTGTTGCCATTTCCTGGTGCCTCTGAAAATAAGAAGCCTGAACATGCCCTGCACATCAATGAGCTCCTTCAACAGGATAGGGCAAGAGTATGAATAATGCAAAGGCTTATCAACAATGTTGTTTCCAAAATTTGTCATGGGAGTAATTGTATGTGTGAACTTACATTTCTGGATATGTTATTGATGTCATAAATGAGTAAAGATTTTGTTCTATTTGATTAATTTGGTAATATGATCTTTTCTTTACACTTTGTATTTTGCCGTTTAACAGGCATAGCTTAAGAGGACTCTGATATGTACCTAAAACGGCCCTTTATTTCATTGATTAGCAGAGAAACTATGCTTTCCATTTTTAAAGATTTCACAATGAAGGACTAAGCACCAATAGTGTGCATATTTCTGTGAAATATGGTAAATAATGAATAAAATAAGTATCTAAAAATATATAAAGCATAAAAGTATAAAAATCTTGATCTAATATTTTTGATAATTTATACTATATCAAGTTTAAGTAAGAGAGGCTTGCAAACATTATCAGTAACACCCTGAAAGTAATTATTACTTTCTTGTTACAACAATTCTGCAGTACAAGGTCATTTCCAAAAAATTTTACACATTGTATAAAATGTATGAAACCAAGAATGGAATGATTTGCAAGCCATGTAAACTGATATTTAATAGAGAATAGTGTAAAGACTAATTTCTTTTTTTTTTGGAAAATATATGTTCATTTTGAATCAGTAATACGGCTAAAAAAAGTTGGGACAATGGCATGTTTACTACTTTGATGATTCAACTCTTCTTTTAACAACAGTCTGTGGGAGCTGAGGAGACCAGTTGCTGGGGTTTTGAGAATGAAATGTTGTCCCATTCCATGATGCACCCAATTAAAAAAGATAATTAATTACATACTCTGTGATTAATTATTCTAAATTAATCACATGCATCCATTTTTCCTATGAATAAAAATATTTTAATTCAACATTTGGCAGATTAGTGAATCAATGAAAAGTCAAACAAACATTACAGACTTCAAAACAATCAGTTTCAAGTTTACTCTAGAGCTCCACCTAGAGTCACATATTTATATTTTACCTTGCCTTTGGAAATAGCCTACTTTTCATGGCTTGTTGTAGCCTGGCGGGCCATCATATATCATTGACATGTATAGTCTGAAATCGAACCATTCACCTCGCTTAATCCAAGGGGCGGGCAGAGAATTGTCTTTCAAACTGCCTAGGCATGCAATAGGCCAGCGATACGACCATATCCGTATCCGGTCGGCAAAACGGCAAATACATCCTTCTTCGAAAGGAATGACTTGAGTGCATTGTGTTGCTCAACTTTCAAAGAAAAGTCCAACTCCTCCAAAGTTGACACCAACGCCGATTCAAACAACCGCTCTTCGTTCGCCATAGCCACCTTCCTTGTTGTTCACTGTCGCAGGACTGTCGTTATCCTGTTAAGCCCGCCTTAAGACTCTCTAACAAAATAGAGTGTTGTGATTGGATGACGTCCACGGCGTCAGCTAATAGAAATCCCTATGGTTTGATACTAGACGTACAGGCTGAGCAAATGAATTTGCCGCCGCTAGGGTGCGTCTAGATTTCTAGGCTAGGCGTGTTGCCCTTGTACACAATGAAAATGCTTTTGTTGTGGAGGCGAAGGACTAACAACAGGCAAAAACTCAGGCAAAAATCTCCAAAGAGCTATACTGACAAGGTACGCTAATGTTTCACGATTCTCGTGAGATGTTTTGTAACATGGTAAATGCAAATGTTTCCACTCACTGTTGACATGTGCAGTACCCTAACACGAGTTAATGCAGTCAATTTAGGAAGGGAGTTCGACAATGCTGACGGCTAGTGTTATTTATTTTCATCAAGGGGTGTGCCAACTCGTAGCCTACCTCCGGGTTGCTTTGCATTGAGGTGATACTTCAGACTTGACGAACTCCTATGTTACAGAAATTCCTTAGCCTATACTGCAGAAACAGTGGGAGAGTTCCATCGGGGCATTCTTCTAAATGTAGGCCAGGGCCCAGTTTGCCGATAACGACGGAGACACACACTTACGAGGGTTTTCTATGATTCATCTTACGATAGTTCGTTTGGTTTTTCCGACTGTTTACCGAACATGCTTGTAGCGTGAACGCACGTGCACTGCTCTTAACCTGTTGTGGAGTACGGTCACAAATATGTGATCAGATGCAGCTGGGCCCCTGGGAGTACGATCACAAAAATGTGATTAGAACGTTTTTGAAAAAGGTTCTATACCATGACGCAACAATTACCCTCAGGGACTTTTCTGTCATTAAACAATTTTAAGAACACTGAAACCATAGAACTTTCTCGTAGAATTCTAGAAGGAGCCAGGAAAATAATTAACTCTCTGCAGAACGGCATTGTCTTAAAGAATTCACTCCTCAACAGGTTAAGACGCTCTTAAGGGGAGCTGTCCACATCAGGTGTTCTGAAATATCCTCTAATTTGATGGTGATGTCAGGTGACTGCACGTCACAGCTGGGCCTACCGTTTCAACTTCGGATCTACACATTAATTCACAAATCATTCACAAATCAATACAAAAATAGAAAAACTTTGACAAGCATCCCAAGTAGGTTATACAGTATACCACACACAGACATAAATGTGTGTAATTATGTAAGATTAGATTGTTGCACCGTTTATGTTTGTGTCACCCTCGATCTAGTCATTTCCAGAGGGATAGAAGTCACAGACTTATCAGTAAAAGATATAAATATGTCTGATCATCATTGTGTATCTTTTAATATTGTACTACATACTCCAAAAATTCATCCCGAAATTGCAATCAAATCGCGACTCTTGGACATTAGAGCAGAACAGCAGTTCATAGCTCTTATAGACTCCATAAATTTAGATATTTTACATCATCCCATTGATCAAATGGTAGAGGCTCTCAATCGTGAATTAGGCGCTCTGCTTGACAGAGTGGCACCCTTAAAGACTAAAAAAAGGCCCTGTAGCAAACTGACACCTTGGATGAACGAAAATATCCATGATCTAAAAAGATCATGTAGGAAAGCTGAGAGAACATGGAGAAAAACTAAGTTACAGGTTCACCGTGCCATTCTAAAAGAAAAAATTGCAAATTATAATAGAGCTATTCGGAATGAGAGGAGGAACCACTTCTCTAAGGTAATTGCTGAAAACAGTGGAAACTCTAGGGTGTTGTTCTCTACCATTGATAGGCTATTGCATCAAACACCTTTTGATACACTCAGTCAGGCATCCTCTCTAAGATGCGAAGAATTTGCAGACTTCTTCAAAAACAAAGTCATTTCTATAAGGGAGGCTATTGGTAACACAAGTAATATGTTTGATAGTACACCCAAAAACAGCCCCCCAAAATTAAGGTCCTTTAGCACTATTACTCAATCTGAGCTTGGTAAAATTATAACTCAAACCGGCTCCTCAACATGTGTTTTAGATCCAATCCCTACTACATTCCTCAAAAAAGTATATGATGGCTTAGCTCCCTTTTTTCTCAAGGTAATAAATACCTCATTAGAAACAGGTATATTTCCAACTGCTTTTAAAACCGCTGTTGTGAAACCTTTACTTAAAAAGTCAAATCTTGACCATACCAATCTGAGCAACTACAGGCCTATATCAAATCTATCGTTTTTGAGCAAAGTACTTGAAAAAGTTGTTTGTAATCAGTTAAATACCTTCCTCAACGAAAACAGTATCCTTGAAAAATTCCAATCAGGTTTTAGATCAAATCACAGCACAGAAACGGCTCTAGTAAAAATAGTCAATGATCTCAGACTAGCTACCGACTCAAACAAAGTCTCAATCCTTATTCTTCTGGATTTGAGTGCGGCATTTGACACCATTGATCATAGCATCCTAATTCACCGCCTTGCGAAGTGGGTGGGTCTCTCTGATAATGCTCTAAACTGGTTTCAAACCTACATTACTGGCAGAGATTTTTATATCAGTCTAGGAGATCATGTATCTGAAAAACATGACTTGCCTTTTGGTGTGGCCCAGGGGAGCTGCCTTGGTCCCCTGCTATTTTCTCTATATATGCTTCCATTGGGAAACGTCATAAGTCAACATAATGTAAACTTCCACAGCTACGCAGATGATACCCAATTGTATCTTTCTGTTGAGCCAACTAACCCAGATGGCCTTTGCTCCCTCACTGCATGCCTAACCTCCATTAATCAGTGGATGAGCAAAAACTTTTTGAAACTAAATGATGACAAAACAGAGGTACTTCTGGTTGGACCAAAACTAAAGCGAGATATTATTCTTAGTAATCTGGGGAACTTGGCACACCAGGTCAAACCAAAAGTAACAAGCCTCGGTGTCATCTTAGATGCAGAGTTAAGTTTTAAGCCCCATATCAGTAAAGTTACTCAGACAGCCTATTTCCACTTGAGAAACATTGCCAAAGTGCGGCCTTTTTTAACTCAACAAGATGCAGAAAAACTAATTCACGCCTTTATCACTAGCAGGTTAGACTACTGCAATGCACTTTTCACTGGTCTTCCCAAAAAACATCTAAAGAAATTGGCACTCATACAGAACTCTGCGGCTAGACTTTTAACTAAGACTAAGAAGAGAGAACACATCACCCCTGTGTTGGCTGAACTGCACTGGCTCCCTATTTCCTATAGAATTGATTTTAAGGTTATGTTAATTACTTACAAAGCTCTGAATGGCATAGCACCTTCATATATCTCTGAGCTTTTAATATCTTATCAACCACAAAGGAAACTTAGATCATCCAATTCTAATCTTTTAATCGTACCCAAAGTGCTCCACAAACAAAGTGGAGAAGCTGCGTTTATCCATTATGCCCCCAAACTATGGAACACCCTGCCTCTGTACATCAAGCAGGCGAGTTCAGTAAATATTTTTAAAAAAGATCTGAAAACATACCTGTACAGGAAAGCTTTTAGTTAACTCATCTTATCCTGTAGACTACATTTTCAGATTATTCTACATCTGCTACTATTGGAGGGCGCAGCCAGCCAGAAGCAGATGGGCTCCCCCTATTAAGTCAGGTTCTGCTCAAGGTTTCTTCCTGGAATATGGGAGTTTTTCCTTGCCACAGTTGCCATATGGCGTGCTTGTGGGGGGTAAGAGGGTTAAGGCTGCCAGTCTTATGACGTCATTTTCTATATTTTTGATATGTTGCTGAGCATATCATAAACAGCAAAGAAAAGTGATTGATAATGACTGACTGACTACTATTGTGTTACATGCTTCAAATGTAAAGCACTTTGAGCTGCATTCTGTGTATGAAAGGTGCTATACAAATAAAGCTTTATTATTATTATTATTATTATTATTATTATTATTATTATTATTATTATTTATTATTATTATTATTATTATTATTATTATTATTATTACTTAAGAAACGTTTGAAGATAAGAAAGAGGTAAGAAAGCGAGGAAATGTGTAGGCTTAAATAACATAAGTCTAGGCTTAGATTTTGACGCAGAACAGACTAAACCACATGTTCCTTACTCTGCTTTTACCTATAGGCCTAATAAAAGATAGCCTACACTTACACAAAGATAATGGCAAACTATTTTGCCAACGTCTCGTTTCATACCTTGATTGCATTTTCGTCCGCTTTTAATAACATTATTATGACCATTAAATGTAGGCTATGCTATTTTGCATGCTAAAAGCTGATTCATCACAAGTAAATACAATGAAGAATGGGAACATAGTTGGATAATTGTATTCTAAGTTGTAATTCTCCTGTATGTCCTCTTGGTGACCTAAGTGAAATACCTCTTAATATGCTCTTAGCCAGTAACGAGACCTCTGGAGCACTCGTAGATCCACGAGTGTTTTCACAACGCTCTTAAGCTACGATGGTTTCTGGAAACAGTCGGCAAATCTTAAGACGTTCGTAAGAGGGACTTTACGATGCTCTTAGGCTTAAGATGCTTTCGGGTAACTGGGCCCAGAGCTAGTGAGCGGAGCGAGAGCGAGCAGGGAGCGGAGCGGATGGAATTTTGTTGGAGTGCGGAGCGCTTTTTAATTTAGATGCCGGAGCGGCCACTCTCTTCCGCACCAATTTCGCTCTGATACCGCTCACAACACGAGTCTAAGCATGCCCACATCAACCCAGAATTCATGTCTTTCTAATGAAACCAAGACCGTTGAAGAATATATAAAGATCTCCTAGTCCCATATAACTCACCGAGACCGCTACGATCACAGAATCCCAAGAATCTCAAAAACTACAGTAGGAGGCAGAGCTTTCTGCCACAGCGCACCCCTCCTCTGGAATAATCTCCCTCCCTTAATTCGATTAGCAGACACCCTCCCTATTTTTAAGTCTAGACTTAAAACATACCTCTTTAGTGCCTCCCATAGTTAGGTATGGTGCAGTGTGGAACTTCACCCACCTCAGGGATTTTTGGAATGAACCACCCTGCTGTGTCCTCGTGTGACTGGCACCCCAGTCATGCGTGCGATGGTGGTCACTGACCATACCTGTGCTGGTGTCGACTACCCTTCACCATGCCTTAGTTATGCTGCTATAGCATAGTGTTGTCATGGACTTTTCATGTGTCACGCCGTACAACCCCCCCTCTCTCCTCTTCCCTCTCTCTCTCTCTCAACTCTCTCTCTCTTGCCTCCCTCTCTTCTCACGATGGTATAACACTATATAGTACCATTGACTTAATTATTGATATTAACCATTTTGATTTATAGTAATACTAACCAACTCTACATCTCTCTTTCTTCCCCCTTACCTCACTTGTGAGGTATACCATCACCAGTCATCAGCCATCCGTGTGTTTGGCCCTCATCTCTCTCATCTCACCTGAAGTCCCATCCCTACGACTGCCCTATCATCGCCTATCCCCCCTACCTGGATTCCTGGCCCCTACAGCCTAGCGACTCACCACCTGCCCTATGACAACTCTGCCCGGATTCCTGGCCCGTACTGCCTAGCGACCACTTGCCCTATGACAACTCTTAATCCCCCTGGACAATTCCATTTCCTACACTGGACTATTTTAACTTTCTGACACTAAATAGGTTTAATGCATTATCATACCAGATATATAACCATCCCACCTCTTGTAACATACACCTCAGGTGGCTTTAAACACCATGTTTTATTCTCTACATCTGACTAACTTATGCATTTATCATGTATACAGACCTTACTGTTCTGTAACTGACCCTAGGCAGATGGGTCAGGCCCTTGAGTCATGGATCTGCTTCCTATATGCATCTCCAATTCTAGGGAGTTTTTCCTCGCCCCTGTTACCCATGGGCCTTCTTTTCTTTTCTCTGATTGTCTAACACTCTGTAAAGTGCCATGAGACGTGTAATGTTTTGGCGCTCTATAAGTGAAATTAAATTAAATTAATTTCAAAGATATTGGCCATAGTAAGTTCGTTGATGGGGATGGAGTCACTAAATATTTTAGAAAGGAAACTGAAAGTCATAGGGCCTACAAGGGTACTATTCCTACAAAAAAACTAGATAGTACTACTTACAATGTAGAGCAAGAACAACCATGTGGTTACACTGTTCGAGTGAGTAAAGATTATTTTTGGAATTTAAAGGGGTGGTTCAGGATTTTGGACATAGGACATCATTTCCAAGTTAGCAAGTGTGATATTTATCAGTGGAGACCGTTTTCAACACGTTTCCTCCAGTCCTTCTAGTTGCAGAGTTTGCAGGTGCTAGGCTAGTGCAAGTCATCAGTATGTGTTAAAAACAGTCTTACCTACTCCACAGTACACCCGAGGCCACTAAACTATGCACTATATAACTATACTGATGACTTGCGCTAGCCTAGCACCTGCAAACTCTGCAACTAGAAGGACTGGATGAAACGTGTTGAAAACGGTCTCCACTGATAAATATCACACTTGCTAACTTGGAAATGATGTCCTATGTCCAAAATCCTGAACCACCCCTTTAAGAAGACACATTTTGCGGAAACATAAGTGTGCTACGGAGAGCAAAGAAAAACGTGAGCAGTTTGAATATGCTTCATATCAAGTAAGGCTGAAGTAAAACTTCAATCAATCAATCAATCAATCAATCAAATTCTTATTTGTCACATACATTATACAGGTAGCCTATAAATGCAGTGAAATGCTTGTTCAACTGACTCCAAGACTGTGCAAAGGATATATATATAAAAAAGGGAGAAGAATAAAGAAAGAAAGTCCAAAGTGCAAAGTGTTAGGCTATGCTGGTGTTCCTGCTACAATCCTCATTTAGAATCCTGATAGCCTGGGGGTAAAAACGTTTCCGCATTCTCTCTGTGTTGGACTTCAGGCAGCGGTAACGTTTCCCAGACCGTAGGATAGAAAAGAGGCAGTTGTTGGGGTGACTGGGATCCCTGATAATTTTTCGTGTTCTTGACTGACATTTCCTTATGTAAATTTCCTGTAGGTTGGGTAGGGCACTTCTGGTGGTACGTTCAGCTGATCTCACTACTCTCTTCAGAGCTTTACGGTCTACAGTAGCTCAGTGCTATTTTCATGCCAAGCGCGTGAAGCCAGTGATAACACTTTCAACGGTGGTTCTGTAAAAGTTCTTCAGTAGTTGTTGAGGTAGCTTGAAGTACTTGAGGCGTCTGAGGTGGAAAAGACGCTGATGCCCCTTTTTCACCAGTGAATTAATATACTGGTCCAAGTCAGGTCTTCAGTAATATGGACTCCAAGATATTTAAAACTCTCTACCCTTTCCACTTGAGAGTCATTGATCATAAGTGGTTGATAAATCTTATGCTGATCACGCCTGAAATCTATAAACATCTCCTTGGTCTTCGTAACATTCAGGAGGAGGTTGTTTTCCTGGCACCAGTTAGATAACCTGTCTACTTCACTCAAGTAAGCCTGCTCATTGTTCTTTGAAATGAGGCCAACTACTGCTGTGTCATCAGCAAACTTGACAATGATGTTGGAATCATGTACTGCTGTACAATCATATGTGTAGAGGGAATACAACAATGGACTTAAAACACATCCCTGTGGCGCTCCTGTATTGAGAGTAAGGGATGAAGAGATGTGACTTACCCACCCGCACGGCCTGGGGTAGAGGTCTGCACTCCCGCGGTAGACCTGCAGGTCCCGACGCTAAAGAGTGTGGCGCGGGACCACCTCAGACGCCTCAAGTACTTCAAGCTACCTCAAAAACTACTGAAGAACTTTTACAGAACCACCGTTGAAAGTGTTATCACTGGCTTCACGCGCTTGGCATGAAAATAGCACTGAGCTACTGTAGACCGTAAAGCTCTGAAGAGAGTAGTGAGATCAGCTGAACGTACCACCAGAAGTGCCCTACCCAACCTACAGGAAATTTACATAAGGAAATGTCAGTCAAGAACACAAAAAATTATCAGGGATCCCAGTCACCCCAACAACTGCCTCTTTGCGGGAGCGGGTGGGATGAGAGAGGTGCGTTCGCGGGTGCGGGACAAACCGATGATTCACTGCACTCCCGCAAATTAAATATGTGCGTAAAATTAAATATGGAAATGATGAAAGTAGTGTTCATAACTATAGTTCAGCTGGATGTTCTGTTAAGCAGCATTAAAAAACGGGGTTTAAGCATAACTGACGGATAGCAGGCCTATAGCAGATATTGTCGTTTACGTGGGTTCAATTTGTTCCTGCTGCTCATTGTCAAAACTCGAAATCTAAAGCATGACAGAGGAAGAGGGCACCAGGCTAGGCCTACTTCAGTTGTTAGCCTACATTCAGAACCAAGAAACTGACATCTGGAGTCTTTCTCAGGTGTGTGTGCTCCTTTCATGAGACAGAAAGAAAAACTGAATAGGCTATCACTCCTGCATGCGGGCTTTAGCGGGCAGGAGCGGGACATCACGTTACAGATGCGAGCGGGAGCGGGACTAAAAATGACACATTAATGCAGGAGAGGGCGGGAGCGGGCGAGAATATTCAGTCCCGCGCAGACCTCTAGCCTGGGTCTACCAGTCAGGAAGTTAAAAATCCATTTACACAGAGATGAATTCAGTCCAAGATCTTCCAACTTAGTGAGTAGTAATACAGGTTTGATTGTATTAAATGCTGAGCTAAAATCTATAAACATCATTCTCACATAATATCCTGCCCTGTTATCAAGGTGGGCTAATGCAGTATGCAGTATACAATTGATGGCATCATCAGTAGATCTATTAGTCCGATATGCAAACTGCAAGGGATCTAGATTTAAGGGCAATGAGCAGATGTAATTTTTGACCAACCTCTCAAAGCACTTCATGGCTATAGACGTCAGAGCAACTGGACGGTAGTCATTCAGGCCAGCAGGATGTGAATTCTTTGGAACAGGAACAATTGTTGATCTTTTAAAACATGTTGGTACAGTTGACTGACCCAAAGACATGGTTGAATATTTCGGTGAATACAGAAGCAAGTTGATCTGCGCAGGTTTTGAATACTCGTCCAGGAATGCCATCTGGACCTGCCGCTTTTCTAGTGTTCACGCTCCTAAATGCTCTCCGCACGTCATGCTCTGAGAGCGTCATGAACGCAGTCAACGCTGGGCCTGGCAGGACTGACGCGCATTCGACATGTGCCTGGGTGATGTCCTCCACATTTTGGTCAAAGTGCGCATAGAATGTGTTGAGCTCATCTGCCAGCGAGGGGTCAGCGTTCACAATGGTGGAAGTTGGTGATTTGTAGTCCGACATCACCCGTAGCCCTTGCCACATACACCTGGAATCTGACTGTTCAAACTGGGACCGGATCTTTTTCCCATACCGTCTCTTGGCTTCTTTCACCATTCTCCGTAGATTGTATGCGGCAGCTTTATATTCCTCCATGTTTCCAGATAGAAGTCCTGAGTTATAAGCAGCAGTTGGAGTGGTTTACCCATGGCTTTTGGTTAGGGTATGTCTTCATGATGGCTTTGGGAACAGTGTCATCCACAAGCTTCCCTATGAACCCTACTACTGCTTCTGTAAACTCATCGATGTTCTATTCCAGTGGTCCCCAAACTTTTTCTTCCGAGGGCCAGCTCAAAATGCCTGGCTCTAAGAGAGGGCCAGAGACTCGGAGTATATCAGTAACCATAAATAGCTTAGTGCTGTGAACAGTCTACCTTAGTTGAATATTCCATTACATTTAATCATAGGCTACTGTAATTTAATACCATTGCTAGCTGTGTTTATATTGCCATCATGCCCTATCAGTGTAAAATGTAGCTCAAATGAAATATTCAAAATGTGTGAACTCTGAACTCTTTGCACACAGCTCAAATTGTGAACAAGCAATATCCTACAAATAATTTAAAGTTCTCAAACGATGAGAGTTTTATAACGTAGGTCTTCAAACAGATCAGGTTGGTATGTCTTTTCAACTTTGAAACTTTTATACTTTTTAAACTATGAAAGAAAAACTTTTTAAAAATCCCCATAGACTTAACATTGCCGATTATGACATCATAATACGGCCGTTAAGCAATTAGAATTCTATGGCAGGTGTTCAGGCCACCTGGATCAACTGCCAGTCTCAGGCTTTAAGCATACAAACTGGCCCTATTAAGACTACACATCCTGTTCAACTGCTTCCTCTGCCCAAAATTGTTTCAAAATAAAAGTCCTCACTACAATAATCCACTGTTAAACAATGTAACCCATTAAACTACTGAACTTTTTACATTCAACTTTTAAATGGTCTACTTTTAAACTATCAGTAAACTATCTATCTATTAAACTAGCTGTCTATCAACAACTTTTAAACTATCTAGATTAAACTTTTAAACTTTTAAACTATATACATTCAACTTTTAAACAGTCTACTTTTAAACTATTATGAAACAAATCTATTAAACTAGCTGTCTATCAACAACTTTTAACTTGTCATCAACTATGTCAACACTTGTCATCAACTATGACTCCTACCCACTGTAGCTAGTTAGCATGGTTAGCATAGTTAGCATTGCTAGCATTGTTAGCATTTTTAGCAAAACTGCTAAAAAATGATTAGCTAGGTTAGCTAAGTCACATGGTTAGCATAGTTAGCATTGTTAGCATGCTAGTTAGCATAGTTAGCATAACTACTAAAAATGATTAGCTAGGTTAGCTAAGTCACATGGTAAGCATACTTAACATGTTAGCATGCTAGTTAGCATAGTTAGCATACCTACTAAAAATGATTAGCTAGGTTAGCTAAGTCAAATGGTTAACATAGTGCTAGTTAGCATAACTACTAAAAATGAAAACATTAGCTAAGTTAACTAAGTTAAGTAACTTGGTTAACATTATTATCTTTGATAAAATAGTTAGCATAACTGCTAGCAAACATTAGAGCCATTCCAACTGTCAGTTATCGTCAATTATCTACCTAAATAATTTAACCATTTAAATTATCCACCTATTTAACCGTTCAATCATTCCAACTATATTAAACCTTATCTACCAAGCAAATCATTTAACTATATAAAATATCCACTTATTTAACATTTTTAGTAGTTATGCTAACTATGCTAACTAGCATGCTAACATGCTAACTATACTAACCATGTGACTTAGCTAACCTAGCTAATCATTTTAGTAGTTATGCTAACTATGCTAACTAGCATGCTAACAATGTAAACATGCTAACCATGTGATTTAGCTAACATAGCTAATCATTTTTAGTAGTTATGCTAACTAGCATGCTAAAATGATAACTATGTTAACCATGTGATTTAGCTAACCTAGCTAATCATTTTTAATAGTTATGATAACTATGTTAACCATGTTACTTAGCTAACTTAGCTAATCATTTTTAGCAGTTTTGCTAAAAATGCTAACAATGCTAACATGCTAACTAGCTACAGTGGGTAGGAGTCATAGTTGATGACAAGTAACAGTTACAATGGCTGAACAATTAAAAAGTTCAGTAGTTTAAAGGGTTAAATTGTTTAACAGTGAAATGTTGTAGTGAGGACTTTTATTTTGAAACAGTTTTTGACAGAGGAAGCAGTTGAACAGGGTGTGTAGTCTTAATAGGGCCAGTTTGTATGCTTAAAGCCTGATACTGACAGTTGATCCAGGTGGCCTGAACACCTGCCATAGGATTCTAATTGCTTAACGGCTGTATTATGATGTCACAATCGGCAATGTTAAGTCTATGGGGATTTTTTAAAGTTTTGCTTTAATAGTTTAAAAAGTATAAAAGTTTCAAAGTTGAAAAGACATAGCAGCTTCGTCCGTTTGAATACCTACAGTAACTGGTGGGAAACTTGGAAACTTAATATCCTAATGTTGAAATAACTGGTGGGAAACTGGGAAACTTAATATCCTCATGTGGAAAAAACTGGTGGAAAACTGGGAAACTGCATATCCTCATGTGGAAATAACTGGTAGGAAACTGCATATCCTCACGTGGAAATAACTGGTGGGAAACTGGGAAACTTAATATCCTCATGTGGAAATAACTGGCGGGAAACTGCATATCCTCACGTGGAAATAACTGGTAGGAAACTGCATATCCTCACGTGGAAATAACTGGTGGGAAACTGGGAAAATGAATATCCTCACATGGAAATAACTGGTGGAAAACTGTGAAACTTGATATCCTCATGTTGAAATAACTGGTGGGAAACTTAATATCCTCATGTTGAAATAACTGGTGGGAAACTGGGAAACTTAATATCCTCATGTGGAAATAACTGGTGAGAAACTGGGAAACTGCATATCCTCATGTGGAAATAACTGGTAGGAAACTGCATATCCTCACGTGGAAATAACTGGTGGGAAACTGGGAAACTTAATATCCTCATGTTGTAATAACTGGTGGGAAACTGGGAAACTTAATATCCTCATGTGGAAATAACTGGCGGGAAACTTAATATCCTCATGTTGAAATAACTGGTGGAAAACTGGGAAACTGCATATCCTCATGTGGAAATAACTGGTAGGAAACTGCATATCCTCACGTGGAAATAACTGGTGGGAAACTGGGAAAATGAATATCCTCACATGGAAATAACTGGTGGGAAACTGGGAAACTTAATATCCTCATTTGGAAATAACTGGTGGGAAACTGGGAAACTTAATATCCTCATTTGGAAATAACTGGTGGGAAACTGGGAAACTTAATATCATCATGTGGAAATAACTGCTGGCAAACTGGGAAACTGCATATCCTCATGTGGAAATAACTGGTAGGAAACTGGGAAACTTAATATCCTCATTTGGAAATAACAGGTAGGAAACTGCATATCCTCATGTGGAAATAACTGGTGGGAAACTGGGAAAATGAATATCCTCACGTGGAAATAACTAGTGGTAAACTGGGAAACTAAATATCCTCATGTTGAAATAACTGGTGGGAAACTGGGAAACTTAATATCCTCATGTGGAAATAACTGGTAGGAAACTGCATATCCTCATGTTGAAATAACTGGTAGGAAACTGCATATCCTCATGTGGAAATAACTGGTGGGAAACTGAGAAAATGAATATCCTCACGTGGAAATAACTGGTGGGAAACTGGGAAACTTAATATCCTCATGTGGAAATAACTGGTAGGAAACTGCATATCCTCATGTGGAAATAACTGGTGGAATACTGGGAAACTTAATATCCTCATGTTGAAATAACTGGTGGGAAACTGGGAAACTTAATATCCTCATGTGAAAATAACTGGCGGGAAACTTAATATCCTCATGTTGAAATAAGTGGTGGAAAACTGGGAAACTTAATATCCTCATGTAGAAATAACTGGTGGGAAACTGCATATCCTCATGTGGAAATAACTGGTGGGAAACTGGGAAACTTAATATCCTCATGTTGAAATAACTGGTGGGAAACTGGGAAACTTAATATCCTCATTTGGAAAAAACTGGTGGGAAACTGCATATCCTCATGTGGGAAACTTAATATCCTCATGTGGAAATAACTGGTAGGAAACTGCATATCCTCATGTGGAAATAACTGGTGGGAAACTGGGAAACTAAATATCCTCATGTTGAAATAACTGGTGGGAAACTGGGAAACTTAATATCCTCATGTGGAAATAACTGGTAGGAAACTGCATATACTCATGTTGAAATAACTGGTAGGAAACTGCATATCCTCATGTGGAAATAACTGGTGGGAAACTGGGAAAATTAATATCCTCAAGTGGAAATAACTGGTGGGAAACTGGGAAACTTAATATCCTCATGTTGAAATAACTGGTGGGAAACTCGGAAACTAAATATCCTCATGTTGAAATAACTGGTGGGAAACTGGGAAACTTAATATCCTCATGTGGAAATAACTGGTAGGAAACTGCATATCCTCATGTTGAAATAACTGGTAGGAAACTGCATATCCTCATGTGGAAATAACTGGTGGAAAACTGGGAAACTTAATATCCTCATGTGGAAATAACTGGTGGGAAACTGGGAAACTGCATATCCTCATGTGGAAATAACTGGTGGGAAACTTAATATCCTCATGTTTAAATAACTGGTGCAAAACTGGGAAACTGCATATCCTCATGTGGAAATAACTGTTGGGAAACTGGGAAAATTAATATCCTCAAGTGGAAATAACTGGTGGGAAACTGGGAAACTTAATATCCTCATGTTGAAATAACTGGTGGGAAACTGGGAAACTAAATATCCTCATGTTGAAATAACTGGTGGGAAACTGGGAAACTTAATATCCTCATGTGGAAATAACTGGTGGAAAACTGGGAAACTGCATATCCTCATGTGGAAATAACTGGTGGGAAACTGGGAAACTTTATATCCTCATGTGGAAATAACTGGCGGGAAACTGCATATCCTCACGTGGAAATAACTGGTGGGAAACTGGGAAACTTAATATCCTCATGTTGAAATAACTGGTGGGAAACTGGGAAACTTAATATCCTCATGTGGAAATAACTGGCGGGAAACTGCATATCCTCACGTGGAAATAACTGGTAGGAAACTGCATATCCTCACGTGGAAATAACTGGTGGGAAACTGGGAAAATGAATATCCTCACATGGAAATAACTGGTGGGAAACTGTGAAACTTGATATCCTCATGTTGAAATAACTGGTGGGAAACTTAATATCCTCATGTTGAAATAACTGGTGGGAAACTGGGAAACTGCATATCCTCATGTGGAAATAACTGGTAGGAAAGTGGGAAACTTAATATCCTCATTTGGAAATAACTGGTAGGAAACTGCATATCCTCATGTGGAAATAACTGGTGGGAAACTGGGAAAATGAATATCCTCACGTGGAAATAACTGGTGGTAAACTGGGAAACTTAATATCCTCATGTTGAAATAACTGGTGGGAAACTGGGAAACTGCATATCCTCATGTGGAAATAACTGGTAGGAAACTGCATATCCTCACGTGGAAATAACTGGTGGGAAACTGGGAAACTTAATATCCTCATGTTGTAATAACTGGTGGGAAACTGGGAAACTTAATATCCTCATGTGGAAATAACTGACGGGAAACTTAATATCCTCATGTTGAAATAACTGGTGGAAAACTGGGAAACTGCATATCCTCATGTGGAAATAACTGGTAGGAAACTGCATATCCTCACGTGGAAATAACTGTTGGGAAACTGGGAAACTTAATATCCTCATGTTGAAATAGCTGGTGGGAAACTGGGAAACTTAATATCCTCATGTGGAAATAACTGGCGGGAAACTGCATATCCTCACGTGGAAATAACTGGTAGGAAACTGCATATCCTCACGTGGAAATAACTGGTGGGAAACTGGGAAAATGAATATCCTCATGTTGTAATAAATGGTGGGAAACTGGGAAACTTAATATCCTCATGTGGAAATAACTGGCGGGAAACTTAATATCCTCATGTTGAAATAACTGGTGGGAAACTGGGAAACTTAATATCCTCATGTTGAAATAACTGGTGGGAAACTGGGAAACTGCATATCCTCATGTGGAAATAACTGGTAGGAAAGTGGGAAACTTAATATCCTCATTTGGAAATAACTGGTAGGAAACTGCATATCCTCATGTGGAAATAACTGGTGGGAAACTGGGAAAATGAATATCCTCACGTGGAAATAACTGGTGGTAAACTGGGAAACTTAATATCCTCATGTTGAAATAACTGGTGGGAAACTGGGAAACTAAATACCCTCATGTTGAAATAACTGGTGGGAAACTGGGAAACTTAATATCCTCATGTGGAAATAACTGGTAGGAAACTGCATATCCTCATGTTGAAATAACTGGTAGGAAACTGCATATCCTCATGTGGAAATAACTGGTGGGAAACTGGGAAAATGAATATCCTGACGTGGAAATAACTGGTGGGAAACTGGGAAACTTAATATCCTCATGTGGAAATAACTGGTAGGAAACTGCATATCCTCATGTGGAAATAACTGGTGGAATACTGGGAAACTTAATATCCTCATGTTGAAATAACTGGTGGGAAACTGGGAAACTTAATATCCTCATGTGGAAATAACTGGCGGGAAACTTAATATCCTCATGTTGAAATAAGTGGTGGAAAACTGGGAAACTTAATATCCTCATGTAGAAATAACTGGTGGGAAACTGCATATCCTCATGTGGGAAACTTAATATCCTCATGTGGAAATAACTGGCGGGAAACTTTATATCCTCATGTTGAAATAAGTGGTGGAAAACTGGGAAACTTAATATCCTCATGTAGAAATAACTGGTAGGAAACTGCATATCCTCATGTGGAAATAACTGGTGGGAAACTGAGAAACTAAATATCCTCATGTTGAAGTAACTGGTGGGAAACTGGGAAACTTTATATCCTCATGTGGAAATAACTGGTAGGAAACTGCATATACTCATGTTGAAATAACTGGTAGGAAACTGCATATCCTCATGTGGAAATAACTGGTGGGAAACTGGGAAAATTAATATCCTCACGTGGAAATAACTGGTGGTAAACTGGGAAACTTAATATCCTCATGTTGAAATAACTGGTGGGAAACTGGGAAACTGCATATCCTCATGTGGAAATAACTGGTAGGAAACTGCATATCCTCACGTGGAAATAACTGGTGGGAAACTGGGAAACTTAATATCCTCATGTTGTAATAACTGGTGGGAAACTGGGAAACTTAATATCCTCATGTGGAAATAACTGACGGGAAACTTAATATCCTCATGTTGAAATAACTGGTGGAAAACTGGGAAACTGCATATCCTCATGTGGAAATAACTGGTAGGAAACTGCATATCCTCACGTGGAAATAACTGTTGGGAAACTGGGAAACTTAATATCCTCATGTTGAAATAACTGGTGGGAAACTGGGAAACTTAATATCCTCATGTGGAAATAACTGGCGGGAAACTGCATATCCTCACGTGGAAATAACTGGTAGGAAACTGCATATACTCATGTTGAAATAACTGGTAGGAAACTGCATATCCTCATGTGGAAATAACTGGTGGGAAACTGGGAAAATTAATATCCTCACGTGGAAATAACTGGTGGTAAACTGGGAAACTTAATATCCTCATGTTGAAATAACTGGTGGGAAACTGGGAAACTGCATATCCTCATGTGGAAATAACTGGTAGGAAACTGCATATCCTCACGTGGAAATAACTGGTGGGAAACTGGGAAACTTAATATCCTCATGTTGTAATAACTGGTGGGAAACTGGGAAACTTAATATCCTCATGTGGAAATAACTGACGGGAAACTTAATATCCTCATGTTGAAATAACTGGTGGAAAACTGGGAAACTGCATATCCTCATGTGGAAATAACTGGTAGGAAACTGCATATCCTCATGTGGAAATAACTGTTGGGAAACTGGGAAACTTAATATCCTCATGTTGAAATAACTGGTGGGAAACTGGGAAACTTAATATCCTCATGTGGAAATAACTGGCGGGAAACTGCATATCCTCACGTGGAAATAACTGGTAGGAAACTGCATATCCTCACGTGGAAATAACTGGTGGGAAACTGGGAAAATGAATATCCTCATGTTGTAATAACTGGTGGGAAACTGGGAAACTTAATATCCTCATGTGGAAATAACTGGCGGGAAACTTAATATCCTCATGTTGAAATAACTGGTGGGAAACTGGGAAACTTAATATCCTCATGTTGAAATAACTGGTGGGAAACTGGGAAACTGCATATCCTCATGTGGAAATAACTGGTAGGAAAGTGGGAAACTTAATATCCTCATTTGGAAATAACTGGTAGGAAACTGCATATCCTCATGTGGAAATAACTGGTGGGAAACTGGGAAAATGAATATCCTCACGTGGAAATAACTGGTGGTAAACTGGGAAACTTAATATCCTCATGTTGAAATAACTGGTGGGAAACTGGGAAACTAAATACCCTCATGTTGAAATAACTGGTGGGAAACTGGGAAACTTAATATCCTCATGTGGAAATAACTGGTAGGAAACTGCATATCCTCATTTTGAAATAACTGGTAGGAAACTGCATATCCTCATGTGGAAATAACTGGTGGGAAACTGGGAAAATGAATATCCTCACGTGGAAATAACTGGTGGTAAACTGGGAAACTTAATATCCTCATGTTGAAATAACTGGTGGGAAACTGGGAAACTAAATACCCTCATGTTGAAATAACTGGTGGGAAACTGGGAAACTTAATATCCTCATGTGGAAATAACTGGTAGGAAACTGCATATCCTCATGTTGAAATAACTGGTAGGAAACTGCATATCCTCATGTGGAAATAACTGGTGGGAAACTGGGAAAATGAATATCCTCACGTGGAAATAACTGGTGGGAAACTGGGAAACTTAATATCCTCATGTGGAAATAACTGGTAGGAAACTGCATATCCTCATGTGGAAATAACTGGTGGAATACTGGGAAACTTAATATCCTCATGTTGAAATAACTGGTGGGAAACTGGGAAACTTAATATCCTCATGTGGAAATAACTGGCGGGAAACTTAATATCCTCATGTTGAAATAAGTGGTGGAAAACTGGGAAACTTAATATCCTCATGTAGAAATAACTGGTGGGAAACTGCATATCCTCATGTGGGAAACTTAATATCCTCATGTGGAAATAACTGGTAGGAAACTGCATATCCTCATGTGGAAATAACTGGTGGGAAACTGGGAAACTAAATATCCTCATGTTGAAGTAACTGGTGGGAAACTGGGAAACTTAATATCCTCATGTGGAAATAACTGGTAGGAAACTGCATATACTCATGTTGAAATAACTGGTAGGAAACTGCATATCCTCACGTGGAAATAACTGGTAGGAAACTGCATATACTCATGTTGAAATAACTGGTAGGAAACTGCATATCCTCATGTGGAAATAACTGGTGGGAAACTGGGAAAATTAATATCCTCACGTGGAAATAACTGGTGGTAAACCGGGAAACTTAATATCCTCATGTTGAAATAACTGGTGGGAAACTGGGAAACTGCATATCCTCATGTGGAAATAACTGGTAGGAAACTGCATATCCTCACGTGGAAATAACTGGTGGGAAACTGGGAAACTTAATATCCTCATGTTGTAATAACTGGTGGGAAACTGGGAAACTTAATATCCTCATGTGGAAATAACTGACGGGAAACTTAATATCCTCATGTTGAAATAACTGGTGGAAAACTGGGAAACTGCATATCCTCATGTGGAAATAACTGGTAGGAAACTGCATATCCTCACGTGGAAATAACTGTTGGGAAACTGGGAAACTTAATATCCTCATGTTGAAATAACTGGTGGGAAACTGGGAAACTTAATATCCTCATGTGGAAATAACTGGCGGGAAACTGCATATCCTCACGTGGAAATAACTGGTAGGAAACTGCATATCCTCACGTGGAAATAACTGGTGGGAAACTGGGAAAATGAATATCCTCATGTTGTAATAACTGGTGGGAAACTGGGAAACTTAATATCCTCATGTGGAAATAACTGGCGGGAAACTTAATATCCTCATGTTGAAATAACTGGTGGGAAACTGGGAAACTTAATATCCTCATGTTGAAATAACTGGTGGGAAACTGGGAAACTGCATATCCTCATGTGGAAATAACTGGTAGGAAAGTGGGAAACTTAATATCCTCATTTGGAAATAACTGGTAGGAAACTGCATATCCTCATGTGGAAATAACTGGTGGGAAACTGGGAAAATGAATATCCTCACGTGGAAATAACTGGTGGTAAACTGGGAAACTTAATATCCTCATGTTGAAATAACTGGTGGGAAACTGGGAAACTAAATACCCTCATGTTGAAATAACTGGTGGGAAACTGGGAAACTTAATATCCTCATGTGGAAATAACTGGTAGGAAACTGCATATCCTCATTTTGAAATAACTGGTAGGAAACTGCATATCCTCATGTGGAAATAACTGGTGGGAAACTGGGAAAATGAATATCCTCACGTGGAAATAACTGGTGGGAAACTGGGAAACTTAATATCCTCATGTTGAAATAACTGGTGGGAAACTGGGAAACTTAATATCCTCATGTGGAAATAACTGGCGGGAAACTGCATATCCTCACGTGGAAATAACTGGTAGGAAACTGCATATACTCATGTTGAAATAACTGGTAGGAAACTGCATATCCTCATGTGGAAATAACTGGTGGGAAACTGGGAAAATTAATATCCTCACGTGGAAATAACTGGTGGTAAACTGGGAAACTTAATATCCTCATGTTGAAATAACTGGTGGGAAACTGGGAAACTGCATATCCTCATGTGGAAATAACTGGTAGGAAACTGCATATCCTCACGTGGAAATAACTGGTGGGAAACTGGGAAACTTAATATCCTCATGTTGTAATAACTGGTGGGAAACTGGGAAACTTAATATCCTCATGTGGAAATAACTGACGGGAAACTTAATATCCTCATGTTGAAATAACTGGTGGAAAACTGGGAAACTGCATATCCTCATGTGGAAATAACTGGTAGGAAACTGCATATCCTCACGTGGAAATAACTGTTGGGAAACTGGGAAACTTAATATCCTCATGTTGAAATAACTGGTGGGAAACTGGGAAACTTAATATCCTCATGTGGAAATAACTGGCGGGAAACTGCATATCCTCACGTGGAAATAACTGGTAGGAAACTGCATATCCTCACGTGGAAATAACTGGTGGGAAACTGGGAAAATGAATATCCTCATGTTGTAATAACTGGTGGGAAACTGGGAAACTTAATATCCTCATGTGGAAATAACTGGCGGGAAACTTAATATCCTCATGTTGAAATAACTGGTGGGAAACTGGGAAACTTAATATCCTCATGTTGAAATAACTGGTGGGAAACTGGGAAACTGCATATCCTCATGTGGAAATAACTGGTAGGAAAGTGGGAAACTTAATATCCTCATTTGGAAATAACTGGTAGGAAACTGCATATCCTCATGTGGAAATAACTGGTGGGAAACTGGGAAACTTAATATCCTCATGTTGAAATAACTGGTGGGAAACTGGGAAACTAAATACCCTCATGTTGAAATAACTGGTGGGAAACTGGGAAACTTAATATCCTCATGTGGAAATAACTGGTAGGAAACTGCATATCCTCATTTTGAAATAACTGGTAGGAAACTGCATATCCTCATGTGGAAATAACTGGTGGGAAACTGGGAAAATGAATATCCTCACGTGGAAATAACTGGTGGGAAACTGGGAAACTTAATATCCTCATGTGGAAATAACTGGTAGGAAACTGCATATCCTCATGTGGAAATAACTGGTGGAATACTGGGAAACTTAATATCCTCATGTTGAAATAACTGGTGGGAAACTGGGAAAATTAATATCCTCATGTGGAAATAACTGGCGGGAAACTTAATATCCTCATGTTGAAATAAGTGGTGGAAAACTGGGAAACTTAATATCCTCATGTAGAAATAACTGGTGGGAAACTGCATATCCTCATGTGGGAAACTTAATATCCTCATGTGGAAATAACTGGTAGGAAACTGCATATCCTCATGTGGAAATAACTGGTGGGAAACTGGGAAACTAAATATCCTCATGTTGAAGTAACTGGTGGGAAACTGGGAAACTTAATATCCTCATGTGGAAATAACTGGTAGGAAACTGCATATACTCATGTTGAAATAACTGGTAGGAAACTGCATATCCTCATGTGGAAATAACTGGTGGGAAAATGGGAAACTTAATATCCTCATGTGGAAATAACTGGTGGGAAACTGGGAAACTGCATATCCTCATGTGGAAATAACTGGTGGGAAACTTTATATCCTCATGTTTAAATAACTGGTGCAAAACTGGGAAACTGCATATCCTCATGTGGAAATAACTGGTGGGAAACTGGGAAAATTAATATCCTCAAGTGGAAATAACTGGTGGGAAACTGGGAAACTTAATATCCTCATGTTGAAATAACTGGTGGGAAACTGGGAAACTAAATATCCTCATGTTGAAATAACTGGTGGGAAACTGGGAAACTTAATATCCTCATGTGGAAATAACTGGTGGAAAACTGGGAAACTGCATATCCTCATGTGGAAATAACTGGTAGGAAACTGCATATCCTCACGTGGAAATAATTGGTGGGAAACTGGGAAACTTAATATCCTCATGTTGAAATAACTGGTGGGATACTGGGAAACTTAATATCCTCATGTGGAAATAACTGGCGGGAAACTGAATATCCTCACGTGGAAATAACTGGTAGGAAACTGCATATCCTCACGTGGAAATAACTGGTGGGAAACTGGGAAAATGAATATCCTCACATGGAAATAACTGGTGGGAAACTGGGAAACTTAATATCATCATGTTGAAATAACTGGTGGGAAACTGGGAAACTTAATATCCTCATTTGGAAATAACTGGTGGGACACTGGGAAACTTAATATCCTCATTTGGAAATAACTGGTGGGAAACTGGGAAACCTAATATCCTCATGTGGAAATAACTGCTGGGAAACTGGGAAACTGCATATCCTCATGTGGAAATAACTGGTAGGAAAGTGGGAAACTTAATATCCTCATTTGGAAATAACTGGTAGGAAACTGCATATCCTCATGTGGAAATAACTGGTGGGAAACTGGGAAAATGAATATCCTCACGTGGAAATAACTGGTGGTAAACTGGGAAACTTAATATCCTCATGTTGAAATAACTGGTGGGAAACTGGGAAACTACATATCCTCATGTGGAAATAACTGGTAGGAAACTGCATATCCTCACGTGGAAATAACTGGTGGGAAACTGGGAAACTTAATATCCTCATGTTGTAATAACTGGTGGGAAACTGGGAAACTTAATATCCTCATGTGGAAATAACTGACGGGAAACTTAATATCCTCATGTTGAAATAACTGGTGGAAAACTGGGAAACTGCATATCCTCATGTGGAAATAACTGGTAGGAAACTGCATATCCTCACGTGGAAATAACTGTTGGGAAACTGGGAAACTTAATATCCTCATGTTGAAATAACTGGTGGGAAACTGGGAAACTTAATATCCTCATGTGGAAATAACTGGCGGGAAACTGCATATCCTCACGTGGAAATAACTGGTAGGAAACTGCATATCCTCACGTGGAAATAACTGGTGGGAAACTGGGAAAATGAATATCCTCATGTTGTAATAACTGGTGGGAAACTGGGAAACTTAATATCCTCATGTGGAAATAACTGGCGGGAAACTTAATATCCTCATGTTGAAATAACTGGTGGGAAACTGGGAAACTTAATATCCTCATGTTGAAATAACTGGTGGGAAACTGGGAAACTGCATATCCTCATGTGGAAATAACTGGTAGGAAAGTGGGAAACTTAATATCCTCATTTGGAAATAACTGGTAGGAAACTGCATATCCTCATGTGGAAATAACTGGTGGGAAACTGGGAAAATGAATATCCTCACGTGGAAATAACTGGTGGTAAACTGGGAAACTTAATATCCTCATGTTGAAATAACTGGTGGGAAACTGGGAAACTAAATACCCTCATGTTGAAATAACTGGTGGGAAACTGGGAAACTTAATATCCTCATGTGGAAATAACTGGTAGGAAACTGCATATCCTCATGTTGAAATAACTGGTAGGAAACTGCATATCCTCATGTGGAAATAACTGGTGGGAAACTGGGAAAATGAATATCCTCACGTGGAAATAACTGGTGGGAAACTGGGAAACTTAATATCCTCATGTGGAAATAACTGGTAGGAAACTGCATATCCTCATGTGGAAATAACTGGTGGAATACTGGGAAACTTAATATCCTCATGTTGAAATAACTGGTGGGAAACTGGGAAACTTAATATCCTCATGTGGAAATAACTGGCGGGAAACTTAATATCCTCATGTTGAAATAAGTGGTGGAAAACTGGGAAACTTAATATCCTCATGTAGAAATAACTGGTGGGAAACTGCATATCCTCATGTGGGAAACTTAATATCCTCATGTGGAAATAACTGGTAGGAAACTGCATATCCTCATGTGGAAATAACTGGTGGGAAACTGGGAAACTAAATATCCTCATGTTGAAGTAACTGGTGGGAAACTGGGAAACTTAATATCCTCATGTGGAAATAACTGGTAGGAAACTGCATATACTCATGTTGAAATAACTGGTAGGAAACTGCATATCCTCATGTGGAAATAACTGGTGGGAAACTGGGAAAATTAATATCCTCACGTGGAAATAACTGGTGGTAAACTGGGAAACTTAATATCCTCATGTTGAAATAACTGGTGGGAAACTGGGAAACTGCATATCCTCATGTGGAAATAACTGGTAGGAAACTGCATATCCTCACGTGGAAATAACTGGTGGGAAACTGGGAAACTTAATATCCTCATGTTGTAATAACTGGTGGGAAACTGGGAAACTTAATATCCTCATGTGGAAATAACTGACGGGAAACTTAATATCCTCATGTTGAAATAACTGGTGGAAAACTGGGAAACTGCATATCCTCATGTGGAAATAACTGGTAGGAAACTGCATATCCTCACGTGGAAATAACTGTTGGGAAACTGGGAAACTTAATATCCTCATGTTGAAATAACTGGTGGGAAACTGGGAAACTTAATATCCTCATGTGGAAATAACTGGCGGGAAACTGCATATCCTCACGTGGAAATAACTGGTAGGAAACTGCATATCCTCACGTGGAAATAACTGGTGGGAAACTGGGAAAATGAATATCCTCATGTTGTAATAACTGGTGGGAAACTGGGAAACTTAATATCCTCATGTGGAAATAACTGGCGGGAAACTTAATATCCTCATGTTGAAATAACTGGTGGGAAACTGAGAAACTTAATATCCTCATGTTGAAATAACTGGTGGGAAACTGGGAAACTGCATATCCTCATGTGGAAATAACTGGTAGGAAAGTGGGAAACTTAATATCCTCATTTGGAAATAACTGGTAGGAAACTGCATATCCTCATGTGGAAATAACTGGTGGGAAACTGGGAAAATGAATATCCTCACGTGGAAATAACTGGTGGTAAACTGGGAAACTTAATATCCTCATGTTGAAATAACTGGTGGGAAACTGGGAAACTAAATACCCTCATGTTGAAATAACTGGTGGGAAACTGGGAAACTTAATATCCTCATGTGGAAATAACTGGTAGGAAACTGCATATCCTCATTTTGAAATAACTGGTAGGAAACTGCATATCCTCATGTGGAAATAACTGGTGGGAAACTGGGAAAATGAATATCCTCACGTGGAAATAACTGGTGGGAAACTGGGAAACTTAATATCCTCATGTGGAAATAACTGGTAGGAAACTGCATATCCTCATGTGGAAATAACTGGTGGAATACTGGGAAACTTAATATCCTCATGTTGAAATAACTGGTGGGAAACTGGGAAACTTAATATCCTCATGTGGAAATAACTGGCGGGAAACTTAATATCCTCATGTTGAAATAAGTGGTGGAAAACTGGGAAACTTAATATCCTCATGTAGAAATAACTGGTGGGAAACTGCATATCCTCATGTGGGAAACTTAATATCCTCATGTGGAAATAACTGGTAGGAAACTGCATATCCTCATGTGGAAATAACTGGTGGGAAACTGGGAAACTAAATATCCTCATGTTGAAGTAACTGGTGGGAAACTGGGAAACTTAATATCCTCATGTGGAAATAACTGGTAGGAAACTGCATATACTCATGTTGAAATAACTGGTAGGAAACTGCATATCCTCATGTGGAAATAACTGGTGGGAAACTGGGAAAATTAATATCCTCAAGTGGAAATAACTGGTGGGAAACTGGGAAACTTAATATCCTCATGTTGAAATAACTGGTGGGAAACTGGGAAACTAAATATCCTCATGTTGAAATAACTGGTGGGAAACTGGGAAACTTAATATCCTCATGTTGAAATAACAGGTAGGAAACTGCATATCCTCATGTGGAAATAACTGGTGGGAAACTGGGAAAATGAATATCCTCACATGGAAATAACTGGTGGGAAACTTAATATCCTCATGTTGAAATAACTGGTGCAAAACTGGGAAACTGCATATCCTCATGTGGAAATAACTGGTGGGAAACTGGGAAACTTAATATCCTCATGTGGAAATAACTGGTAGGAAACTGCATATCCTCATGTGGAAATAACTGGTGGGAAACTGGGAAACTTAATATCCTCATTTGGAAAAAACTGGTGGGAAACTGCATATCCTCATGTGGAAATAACTGGTGGGATACTGGGAAACTTAATATCCTCATGTGGAAATAACTGGTAGGAAACTGCATATCCTCATGTGGAAATAACTGATGGGAAACTGGGAAACTTAATATCCTCATGTTGAAATAACTGGTGGGATCCTGGGAAACTTAATATCCTCATGTGGAAATAACTGGTAGGAAACTGCATATCCTCATGTTGAAATAACTGGTGGGAAACTGGGAAACATAATATCCTCATGTTGAAATAACTGGTGGGAAACTGGAAAACTTAATATCCTCATTTGGAAAAAACTGGTGGGAAACTGCATATCCTCATGTGAAAATAACTGGTGGGAAACTGGGAAACTTAATATCCTCATGTGGAAATAACTGGTAGGAAACTGCATATCCTCATGTGGAAATAACTGATGGGAAACTGGGAAACTTAATATCCTCATGTTGAAATAACTGGTGGGAAACTGGGAAACTTAATATCCTCATGTGGAAATAACTGGTAGGAAACTGCATATCCTCACGTGAAAATAACTGGTGGGAAACTGGGAAACTTAATATCCTCATGTTGAAATAACTGGTGGGAAACTGGGAAACTTAATATCCTCATGTTGAAATAACTGGTAGGAAACTGCATATCCTCATGTGGAAATAACTGGTGGGAAACTGGGAAAATGAATATCCTCACATGGAAATAACTGGTGGGAAACTGGGAAACTTAATATCCTCATGTGGAAATAACTGGTGGGAAACTTAATATCCTCATGTTGAAATAACTGGTGCAAAACTGGGAAACTGCATATCCTCATGTGGAAATAACTGGTGGGAAACTGGGAAACTTAATATCCTCATGTGGAAATAACTGGTAGGAAACTGCATATCCTCATGTGGAAATAACTGGTGGGAAACTGGGAAACTTAATATCCTCATTTGGAAAAAACTGGTGGGAAACTGCATATCCTCATGTGGAAATAACTGGTGGGAAACTGGGAAACTTAATATCCTCATGTGGAAATAACTGGTGGGAAACTGGGAAACTAAATATCCTCATGTTGAAGTAACTGGTGGGAAACTGGGAAACTTAATATCCTCATGTGGAAATAACTGGTAGGAAACTGCATATACTCATGTTGAAATAACTGGTAGGAAACTGCATATCCTTATGTGGAAATAACTGGTGGGAAACTGGGAAAATTAATATCCTCAAGTGGAAATAACTGGTGGGAAACTGGGAAACTTAATATCCTCATGTTGAAATAACTGGTGGGAAACTGGGAAACTAAATATCCTCATGTTGAAATAACTGGTGGGAAACTGGGAAACTTAATATCCTCATGTTGAAATAACAGGTAGGAAACTGCATATCCTCATGTGGAAATAACTGGTGGGAAACTGGGAAAATGAATATCCTCACATGGAAATAACTGGTGGGAAACTTAATATCCTCATGTTGAAATAACTGGTGCAAAACTGGGAAACTGCATATCCTCATGTGGAAATAACTGGTGGGAAACTGGGAAACTTAATATCCTCATGTGGAAATAACTGGTAGGAAACTGCATATCCTCATGTGGAAATAACTGGTGGGAAACTGGGAAACTTAATATCCTCATTTGGAAAAAACTGGTGGGAAACTGCATATCCTCATGTGGAAATAACTGGTGGGATACTGGGAAACTTAATATCCTCATGTGGAAATAACTGGTAGGAAACTGCATATCCTCATGTGGAAATAACTGATGGGAAACTGGGAAACTTAATATCCTCATGTTGAAATAACTGGTGGGATCCTGGGAAACTTAATATCCTCATGTGGAAATAACTGGTAGGAAACTGCATATCCTCATGTTGAAATAACTGGTGGGAAACTGGGAAACTTAATATCCTCATGTTGAAATAACTGGTGGGAAACTGGAAAACTTAATATCCTCATTTGGAAAAAACTGGTGGGAAACTGCATATCCTCATGTGAAAATAACTGGTGGGAAACTGGGAAACTTAATATCCTCATGTGGAAATAACTGGTAGGAAACTGCATATCCTCATGTGGAAATAACTGATGGGAAACTGGGAAACTTAATATCCTCATGTTGAAATAACTGGTGGGAAACTGGGAAACTTAATATCCTCATGTGGAAATAACTGGTAGGAAACTGCATATCCTCACGTGAAAATAACTGGTGGGAAACTGGGAAACTTAATATCCTCATGTTGAAATAACTGGTGGGAAACTGGGAAACTTAATATCCTCATGTTGAAATAACTGGTAGGAAACTGCATATCCTCATGTGGAAATAACTGGTGGGAAACTGGGAAAATGAATATCCTCACATGGAAATAACTGGTGGGAAACTGGGAAACTTAATATCCTCATGTGGAAATAACTGGTGGGAAACTTAATATCCTCATGTTGAAATAACTGGTGCAAAACTGGGAAACTGCATATCCTCATGTGGAAATAACTGGTGGGAAACTGGGAAACTTAATATCCTCATGTGGAAATAACTGGTAGGAAACTGCATATCCTCATGTGGAAATAACTGGTGGGAAACTGGGAAACTTAATATCCTCATTTGGAAAAAACTGGTGGGAAACTGCATATCCTCATGTGGAAATAACTGGTGGGAAACTGGGAAACTTAATATCCTCATGTGGAAATAACTGGTGGGAAACTGGGAAACTAAATATCCTCATGTTGAAGTAACTGGTGGGAAACTGGGAAACTTAATATCCTCATGTGGAAATAACTGGTAGGAAACTGCATATACTCATGTTGAAATAACTGGTAGGAAACTGCATATCCTTATGTGGAAATAACTGGTGGGAAACTGGGAAAATTAATATCCTCAAGTGGAAATAACTGGTGGGAAACTGGGAAACTTAATATCCTCATGTTGAAATAACTGGTGGGAAACTGGGAAACTAAATATCCTCATGTTGAAATAACTGGTGGGAAACTGGGAAACTTAATATCCTCATGTTGAAATAACAGGTAGGAAACTGCATATCCTCATGTGGAAATAACTGGTGGGAAACTGGGAAAATGAATATCCTCACATGGAAATAACTGGTGGGAAACTTAATATCCTCATGTTGAAATAACTGGTGCAAAACTGGGAAACTGCATATCCTCATGTGGAAATAACTGGTGGGAAACTGGGAAACTTAATATCCTCATGTGGAAATAACTGGTAGGAAACTGCATATCCTCATGTGGAAATAACTGGTGGGAAACTGGGAAACTTAATATCCTCATTTGGAAAAAACTGGTGGGAAACTGCATATCCTCATGTGGAAATAACTGGTGGGATACTGGGAAACTTAATATCCTCATGTGGAAATAACTGGTAGGAAACTGCATATCCTCATGTGGAAATAACTGATGGGAAACTGGGAAACTTAATATCCTCATGTTGAAATAACTGGTGGGATCCTGGGAAACTTAATATCCTCATGTGGAAATAACTGGTAGGAAACTGCATATCCTCATGTTGAAATAACTGGTGGGAAACTGGGAAACTTAATATCCTCATGTTGAAATAACTGGTGGGAAACTGGAAAACTTAATATCCTCATTTGGAAAAAACTGGTGGGAAACTGCATATCCTCATGTGAAAATAACTGGTGGGAAACTGGGAAACTTAATATCCTCATGTGGAAATAACTGGTAGGAAACTGCATATCCTCATGTGGAAATAACTGATGGGAAACTGGGAAACTTAATATCCTCATGTTGAAATAACTGGTGGGAAACTGGGAAACTTAATATCCTCATGTGGAAATAACTGGTAGGAAACTGCATATCCTCACGTGAAAATAACTGGTGGGAAACTGGGAAACTTAATATCCTCATGTTGAAATAACTGGTGGGAAACTGGGAAACTTAATATCCTCATGTTGAAATAACTGGTAGGAAACTGCATATCCTCATGTGGAAATAACTGGTGGGAAACTGGGAAAATGAATATCCTCACATGGAAATAACTGGTGGGAAACTGGGAAACTTAATATCCTCATGTGGAAATAACTGGTGGGAAACTTAATATCCTCATGTTGAAATAACTGGTGCAAAACTGGGAAACTGCATATCCTCATGTGGAAATAACTGGTGGGAAACTGGGAAACTTAATATCCTCATGTGGAAATAACTGGTAGGAAACTGCATATCCTCATGTGGAAATAACTGGTGGGAAACTGGGAAACTTAATATCCTCATTTGGAAAAAACTGGTGGGAAACTGCATATCCTCATGTGGAAATAACTGGTGGGAAACTGGGAAACTTAATATCCTCATGTTGAAATAACTGGTGGGAAACTGGGAAATTTAATATCCTCATGTTGAAATAACTGGTGGGAAACTGGGAAACTAAATATCCTCATGTTGAAATAACTGGTGGGAAACTGGGAAACTTAATATCCTCATGTTGAAATAACTGGTAGGAAACTGCATATCCTCATGTGGAAATAACTGGTGGGAAACTGGGAAAATGAATATCCTCACATGGAAATAACTGGTGGGAAACTGGGAAACTTAATATCCTCATGTGGAAATAACTGGTGGGAAACTTAATATCCTCATGTTGAAATAACTGGTGCAAAACTGGGAAACTGCATATCCTCATGTGGAAATAACTGGTGGGAAACTGGGAAACTTAATATCCTCATGTGGAAATAACTGGTAGGAAACTGCATATCCTCATGTGGAAATAACTGGTGGGAAACTGGGAAACTTAATATCCTCATTTGGAAAAAACTGGTGGGAAACTGCATATCCTCATGTGGAAATAACTGGTGGGAAACTGGGAAACTTAATATCCTCATGTGGAAATAACTGGTAGGAAACTGCATATCCTCATGTGGAAATAACTGATGGGAAACTGGGAAACTTAACATCCTCATGTTGAAATAACTGGTGGGAAACTGGGAAACTTAATATCCTCATGTGGAAATAACTGGTAGGAAACTGCATATCCTCACGTGGAAATAACTGGTGGAAAACTGGGAAACTTAATATCCTCATGTTGAAATAACTGGTGGGAAACTGGGAAACTTAATATCCTCATGTTGAAAAAACTGGTGGGAAACTGGAAAACTTAATATCCTCATTTGGAAAAAACTGGTGGGAAACTGCATATCCTCATGTGAAAATAACTGGTGGGAAACTGGGAAACTTAATATCCTCATGTGGAAATAACTGGTAGGAAACTGCATATCCTCATGTGGAAATAACTGATGGGAAACAGGGAAACTTAATATCCTGTTGAAATAACTGGTGGGAAACTGGGAAACTTAATATCCTCATGTGGAAATAACTGGTAGAAAACTGCATATCCTCACGTGGAAATAACTGGTGGGAAACTGGGAAACTTAATATCCTCATGTTGAAATAACTGGTGGGAAACTGGGAAACTTAATATCCTCATTTGGAAATAACTGGTGGGAAACTGGGAAACTTAATATCCTCATGTGGAAATAACTGCTGGGAAACTGGGAAACTTAATATCCTCATGTTGAAATAACTGGTGGGAAACTGGGAAACTTAATATCCTCATTTGGAAAAAACTGTTGGGAAACTGCATATCCTCATGTGGAAATAACTGGTGGGAAACTGGGAAACTTAATATCCTCATGTGGAAATAACTGGTAGGAAACTGCATATCCTCATGTGGAAATAACTGATGGGAAACTGGGAAACTTAATATCCTCATGTGGAAATAACTGCTGGGAAACTGGGAAACTTAATATCCTCATGTTGAAATAACTGGTGGGAAACTGGGAAATTTAATATCCTCATTTGGAAAAAACTGGTGGGAAACTGCATATCCTCATGTGGAAATAACTGGTGGGAAACTGGGAAACTTAATATCCTCATGTGGAAATAACTGGTAGGAAACTGCATATCCTCATGTGGAAATAACTGATGGGAAACTGGGAAACTTAATATCCTCATGTTGAAATAACTGGTGGGAAACTGGGAAACTTAATATCCTCATGTGGAAATAACTGGTAGGAAACTGCATATCCTCACGTGAAAATAACTGGTGGGAAACTGGGAAACTTAATATCCTCATGTTGAAATAACTGGTGGGAAACTGGGAAACTTAATATCCTCATGTTGAAATAACTGGTAGGAAACTGCATATCCTCATGTGGAAATAACTGGTGGGAAACTGGGAAAATGAATATCCTCACATGGAAATAACTGGTGGGAAACTGGGAAACTTAATATCCTCATGTGGAAATAACTGGCGGGAAACTGCATATCCTCACGTGGAAATAACTGGTAGGAAACTGCATATCCTCATTTGGAAATAACTGATGGGAAACTGGGAAACTTAATATCCTCATGTTGAAATAACTGGTGGGAAACTGGGAAACTTAATATCCTCATGTGGAAATAACTGGTAGGAAACTGCATATCCTCACGTGAAAATAACTGGTGGGAAACTGGGAAACTTAATATCCTCATGTTGAAATAACTGGTGGGAAACTGGGAAACTTAATATCCTCATGTTGAAATAACTGGTAGGAAACTGCATATCCTCATGTGGAAATAACTGGTGGGAAACTGGGAAAATGAATATCCTCACATGGAAATAACTGGTGGGAAACTGGGAAACTTAATATCCTCATGTGGAAATAACTGGCGGGAAACTGCATATCCTCACGTGGAAATAACTGGTAGGAAACTGCATATCCTCACGTGGAAATAACTGGTGGGAAACTGGGAAAATGAATATCCTCATATGGAAATAACTGGTGGGAAACTGGGAAACTTAATATCGTCATGTGGAAATAACTGGTAGGAAACTGCATATCCTCATGTGGAAATAACTGATGGGAAACTGGGAAACTTAATATCCTCATGTTGAAATAACTGGTGGGAAACTGGGAAACTTAATATCCTCATGTGGAAATAACTGGTAGGAAACTGCATATCCTCACGTGGAAATAACTGGTGGGAAACTGGGAAACTTAACCCTCTAGGCGCCACTGTCGAGTTTACTCGACAAGATGCGGTACTGAATAAAACGGCCGATTTAGTCAAATAGGGTGTCATATTTCGTTCGACATCCACTCCACTAGGTGGCAAACATGTCATACGTCATCCCCGAGTCCGAAAAAGGTCATGGTTTAAACAAAACTTTTGAGCTACAGCGCACTGAATCAGTGTGTGCAATACCGGAGCTAGTGTGCGTGTGAGCCACTTAGTCAGAGCGATATTGTCAACGTTAGCGAGTATTTGCATTAGATTATCGTCTAATGGCATCAAAAAAGTTTACCTGAAATGAAGTGTTGGGTCTTCTATTCGCGGACCCTGATTCTGAAGGGGAATATCTGCCTTCAGGAAATGACGGTGATTCGTTTAGTGAGGCTTCAGATGCGTCCCTGCCTTCAATGATGCAGCTGGACAAAGTGAGAGTTTACTCCATAGTTTAGCTTACACCAAGCACAAACGTTGAATCGTTTGCCCAATGTCACTGGTGGGAATAATGTTTCACGGGTTCGGAGCGTTCATCAGGAAGTTAGCAGGGTGTTAGTGGTGTGGCGAACAAGGCTGGAGGTAGCCTAATAGCGCTAGCTTCTGTCTTTTGCCTCTCCACAATCGCGACGACAGTAACGTGGTGGAGCCTTTGTCTAATGCGACTGGGTATGTTAGACGAGGTCGAAGTGCTCATAGGAGAGTTAGGGGGGAACGTAGTGGCAGTGTGGGGAGTCGCAATGAGAATGACAGTAGGGCTAGTCCGAGCTGCGCAAATTCTCTCCACTCGGCGCGCGCGAGGCTGGCCATGCTGCTCGCATGGTGGAGGTGGTGACACGCTCTCTCCCTCTCCCTCTCCCCCCCACACACACACACACACACACACACATTAGGTCATGCATAGTCTATCACAAGATGATGGGAATGCCGGCCCTGTATGGATAGGGAGTCATTATCTCTACAGCAAAAGGCCTGCTACATAAAAAAAAAAATGTCAGCCATTTATTAGTAATGATTTACACTGTTGATTTGCTATCTATTTACCTGATCATTTAGGACATACACTATGTGTTCCTTTTTGTGTGTTCATGTCCTTGTGATGTGTGTGTCTTTGTCAGCTAAGAAAAAAAACAACAAAAATAAAAAAAATACTAACATTGTCTCTTGTCTTGTCTCGTCATCTCAGTCCTGATCTGTGCCTTGCCGTGGCAAATGAGCTTTTGAACTAAACAGGTCTTGTCTACTTGTGTTTGTGTGTCATCTGAATAATCTATATGTGCCCCATACATGGAATCAGAGTGCCTACTGTATGTAGTAAATGGAAAATCTCTACAGCAAAAGGCCAGTCTACCGCTACATGCATTTGGTTTGTTTCGGCCATTTATTAGTAATGATTTACACAGTTTGCTCACTACTTACTATTTACCTGAGCATTCAGTATTGTGCAATATAGCATACAGAAGGTGAGGGACATTTTGGGGGGAAAGAAGTGGTGCATTTTATCATTCAAACATGCGACTTTTCATGAAAATTCTATAATCCAAGATGGCCGCCACCATATGACGTCATAATATGCAAATTAGATATAAACATTTAATCTCTACATAAACTTTGGGTCATCCTTAATATTTCTCTAATTTACAGAAAGTCTCTATCTCTTATCACTTTTAAGATATAGCCTTTTGAAATGAAGATGTCAAAATTGATTGTTTCGGAAAAAAACCTCTGGCGCCTAAAGGGTTAATATCCTCATGTTGAAATAACTGGTGGGAAACTGGGAAACTTAATATCCTCATGTTGAAATAACTGGTAGGAAACTGCATATCCTCATGTGGAAATAACTGGTGGGAAACTGGGAAAATGAATATCCTCACATGGAAATAACTGGTGGGAAACTGGGAAACTTAATATCCTCATGTGGAAATAACTGGCGGGAAACTGCATATCCTCACGTGGAAATAACTGGTAGGAAACTGCATATCCTCACGTGGAAATAACTGGTGGGAAACTGGGAAAATGAATATCCTCATATGGAAATAACTGGTGGGAAACTGGGAAACTTAATATCGTCATGTGGAAATAACTGGTAGGAAACTGCATATCCTCATGTGGAAATAACTGGTGGGAAACTGGGAAACTTAATATCCTCATGTTGAAATAACTGGTGGGAAACTGGGAAACTTAATATCCTCATGTGGAAATTAACTGGCGGGAAACTTAATATCCTCATGTTGAAATAACTGGAGGAAAACTGGGAAACTTAATATCCTCATGTAGAAATAACTGGTGGGAAACTGCATATCCTCATGTGGAAATAAGTGGTGGGAAACTGGGAAACTAAATATCCTCATGTTGAAATAACTGGTGGGAAACTGGGAAAATTAATATCCTCATGTGGAAATAACTGGTAGGAAACTGCATATCCTCATGTGGAAATAACTGGTGGGAAACTGGGAAAATGAATATCCTCACATGGAAATAACTGGTGGGAAACTGGGAAACTTAATATCCTCATGTGGAAATAACTGGCGGGAAACTGCATATCCTCACGTGGAAATAACTGGTGGGAAACTGGGAAAATGAATATCCTCACATGGAAATAACTGGTGGGAAACTGGGAAACTTAATATCCTCATGTGGAAATAACTGGCGGGAAACTGCATATCCTCACGTGGAAATAACTGGTAGGAAACTGCATATCCTCACGTGGAAATAACTGGTGGGAAACTGGGAAAATGAATATCCTCATATGGAAATAACTGGTGGGAAACTGGGAAACTTAATATCGTCATGTGGAAATAACTGGTAGGAAACTGCATATCCTCATGTGGAAATAACTGGTGGGAAACTGGGAAACTTAATATCCTCATGTTGAAATAACTGGTGGGAAACTGGGAAACTTAATATCCTCATGTGGAAATTAACTGGCGGGAAACTTAATATCCTCATGTTGAAATAACTGGAGGAAAACTGGGAAACTTAATATCCTCATGTAGAAATAACTGGTGGGAAACTGCATATCCTCATGTGGAAATAAGTGGTGGGAAACTGGGAAACTAAATATCCTCATGTTGAAATAACTGGTGGGAAACTGGGAAAATTAATATCCTCATGTGGAAATAACTGGTAGGAAACTGCATATACTCATGTGGAAATAACTGGTGGGAAACTTAATATCCTCATGTTTAAATATCTGGTGCAAAACTGGGAAACTGCATATCCTCATGTGGAAATAACTGGTGGGAAACTGGGAAAATTAATATCCTCAAGTGGAAATAACTGGTGGGAAACTGGGAAACTAAATATCCTCATGTTGAAATAACTGGTGGGAAACTGAGAAACTTAATATCCTCATGTGGAAATAACTGGTAGGAAACTGCATATCCTCATGTTGAAATAACTGGTAGGAAACTGCATATCCTCATGTGTAAATAACTGGTGGGAAACTGGGAAAATGAATATCCTCACGTGGAAATAACTGGTGGGAAACTGGGAAACTTAATATCCTCATGTGGAAATAACTGGTAGGAAACTGCATATCCTCATGTGGAAATAACTGGTGGAATACTGGGAAACTTAATATCCTCATGTTGAAATAACTGGTGGGAAACTGGGAAACTTAATATCCTCATTTGGAAAAAACTGGTGGGAAACTGCATATCCTCATGTGGAAATAACTGGTGGGAAACTGGGAAACTTAATATCCTCATGTGGAAATAACTGGTAGGAAACTGCATATCCTCATGTGGAAATAACTGATGGGAAACTGGGAAACTTAATATCCTCATGTTGAAATAACTGGTGGGAAACTGGGAAACTTAATATCCTCATGTTGAAATAACTGGTGGGAAACTGGGAAACTAAATATCCTCATGTTGAAATAACTGGTGGGAAACTGGGAAACTTAATATCCTCATGTTGAAATAACTGGTAGGAAACTGCATATCCTCATGTGAAAATAACTGGTGCAAAACTGGGAAACTTAATATCCTCATGTAGAAATAACTGGTGGGAAACTGCATATCCTCATGTGGAAATAACTGGTGGGAAACTGGGAAACTTAATATCCTCATGTTGAAATAACTGGTGGGAAACTGGGAAACTTAATATCCTCATTTGGAAAAAACTTGTGGGAAACTGCATATCCTCATGTGGAAATAAGTGGTGGGAAACTGGGAAACTTAATATCCTCATGTGGAAATAACTGGTAGGAAACTGCATATCCTCATGTGGAAATAACTGATGGGAAACTGGGAAACTTAATATCCTCATGTTGAAATAGCTGGTGGGAAACTGGGAAACTTAATATCCTCATGTGGAAATAACTGGTAGGAAACTCCATATCCTCACGTGGAAATATCTGGTGGGAAACTGGGAAACTTAATATCCTCATGTTGAAATAACTGGTGGGAAACTGGGAAACTAAATATCCTCATGTTGAAATAACTGGTGGGAAACTGGGAAACTTAATATCCTCATGTTGAAATAACTGGTAGGAAACTGCATATCCTCATGTGGAAATAACTGGTGGGAAACTGGGAAAATGAATATCCTCACATGGAAATAACTGGTGGGAAACTGGGAAACTTAATATCCTCATGTTGAAATAACTGGTGGGAAACTGGGAAACTTAATATCCTCATTTGGAAATAACTGGTGGGAAACTGGGAAACTTAATATCCTCATGTGGAAATAACTGCTGGGAAACTGGGAAACTGCATATCCTCATGTGGAAATAACTGGTAGGAAAGTGTGAAACTTAATATCCTCATTTGGAAATAACTGGTAGGAAACTGCATATCCTCATGTGGAAATAACTGGTGGGAAACTGGGAAAATGAATATCCTCACGTGGAAATAACTGGTGGTAAACTGGGAAACTTAATATCCTCATGTTGAAATAACTGGTGGGAAACTGGGAAACTAAATACCCTCATGTTGAAATAACTGGTGGGAAACTGGGAAACTTAATATCCTCATGTGGAAATAACTGGTAGGAAACTGCATATCCTCATGTTGAAATAACTGGTAGGAAACTGCATATCCTCATGTGTAAATAACTGGTGGGAAACTGGGAAAATGAATATCCTCACGTGGAAATAACTGGTGGGAAACTGGGAAACTTAATATCCTCATGTGGAAATAACTGGTAGGAAACTGCATATCCTCATGTGGAAATAACTGGTGGAATACTGGGAAACGTAATATCCTCATGTTGAAATAACTGGCGGGAAACTTAATATCCTCATGTTGAAATAACTGGTGGAAAACTGGGAAACTTAATATCCTCATGTAGAAATAACTGGTGGGAAACTGCATATCCTCATGTGGAAATAACTGGTGGGAAACTGGGAAACTTAATATCCTCATGTTGAAATAACTGGTGGGAAACTGGGAAACTTAATATCCTCATGTGGAAATAACTGGTAGGAAACTGCATATCCTCACGTGGAAATAACTGGTGGAAAACTGGGAAACTTAATATCCTCATGTTGAAATAACTGGTGGGAAACTGGGAAACTTAATATCCTCATGTTGAAATAACTGGTGGGAAACTGGAAAACTTAATATCCTCATTTGGAAAAAACTGGTGGGAAACTGCATATCCTCATGTGAAAATAACTGGTGGGAAAATGGGAAACTTAATATCCTTATGTGGAAATAACTGGTAGGAAACTGCATATCCTCATTTGGAAATAACTGATGGGAAACTGGGAAACTTAATATCCTCATGTTGAAATAACTGGTGGGAAACTGGGAAACTTAATATCCTCATGTGGAAATAACTGGTAGGAAACTGCATATCCTCACGTGGAAATAACTGGTGGGAAACTGGGAAACTTAATATCCTCATGTTGAAATAACTGGTGGGAAACTGGGAAACTTAATATCCTCATTTGGAAATAACTGGTGGGAAACTGGGAAACTTAATATCCTCATGTGGAAATAACTGCTGGGAAACTGGGAAACTGCATATCCTCATGTGGAAATAACTGGTAGGAAAGTGGGAAACTTAATATCCTCATTTGGAAATAACTGGTAGGAAACTGCATATCCTCATGTGGAAATAACTGGTGGGAAACTGGGAAAATGAATATCCTCACGTGGAAATAACTGGTGGTAAACTGGGAAACTTAATATCCTCATGTTGAAATAACTGGTGGGAAACTGGGAAACTAAATACCCTCATGTTGAAATAACTGGTGGGAAACTGGGAAACTTAATATCCTCATGTGGAAATAACTGGTAGGAAACGGCATATCCTCATGTTGAAATAACTGGTAGGAAACTGCATATCCTCATGTGTAAATAACTGGTGGGAAACTGGGAAAATGAATATCCTCACGTGGAAATAACTGGTGGGAAACTGGGAAACTTAATATCCTCATGTGGAAATAACTGGTAGGAAACTGCATATCCTCATGTGGAAATAACTGGTGGAATTCTGGGAAACTGCATATCCTCATGTTGAAATAACTGGCGGGAAACTTAATATCCTCATGTTGAAATAACTGGTGGAAAACTGGGAAACTTAATATCCTCATGTAGAAATAACTGGTGGGAAACTGCATATCCTCATGTGGAAATAACTGGTGGGAAACTGAGAAACTTAATATCCTCATGTTGAAATAACTGGTGGGAAACTGGGAAACTTAATATCCTCATTTGGAAAAAACTGGTGGGAAACTGCATATCCTCATGTGGAAATAACTGGTGGGAAACTGGGAAACTTAATATCCTCATGTGGAAATAACTGGTAGGAAACTGCATATCCTCATGTGGAAATAACTGATGGGAAACTGGGAAACTTAATATCTTCATGTTGAAATAACTGGTGGGAAACTGGGAAACTTAATATCCTCATGTGGAAATAACTGGTAGGAAACTGCATATCCTCACGTGGAAATAACTGGTGGGAAACTGGGAAACTTAATATCCTCATGTTGAAATAACTGGTGGGAAACTGGGAAACTAAATATCCTCATGTTGAAATAACTGGTGGGAAACTGGGAAACTTAATATCCTCATGTCGAAATAACTGGTAGGAAACTGCATATCCTCATGTGGAAATAACTGGTGGGAAACTGGGAAAATGAATATCCTCACATGGAAATAACTGGTGGGAAACTGGGAAACTTAATATCCTCATGTGGAAATAACTGGTGGGAAACTTAATATCCTCATGTTGAAATAACTGGTGCAAAACTGGGAAACTGCATATCCTCATGTGGAAATAACTGGTGGGAAACTGGGAAACTTAATATCCTCATGTGGAAATAACTGGTAGGAAACTGCATATCCTCAAGTGGAAATAACTGGTGGGAAACTGGGAAACTTAATATCCTCATTTGGAAAAAACTGGTGGGAAACTGCATATCCTCATGTGGAAATAACTGGTGGGAAACTGGGAAACTTAATATCCTCATGTGGAAATAACTGGTAGGAAACTGCATATCCTCATGTGGAAATAACTGATGGGAAACTGGGAAACTTAATATCCTCATGTTGAAATAACTGGTGGGAAACTGGGAAACTTAATATCCTCATGTGGAAATAACTGGTAGGAAACTGCATATCCTCACGTGGAAATAACTGGTGGAAAACTGGGAAACTTAATATCCTCATGTTGAAATAACTGGTGGGAAACTGGGAAACTTAATATCCTCATGTTGAAATAACTGGTGGGAAACTGGAAAACTTAATATCCTCATTTGGAAAAAACTGGTGGGAAACTGCATATCCTCATGTGAAAATAACTGGTGGGAAACTGGGAAACTTAATATCCTCATGTGGAAATAACTGGTAGGAAACTGCATATCCTCATGTGGAAATAACTGATGGGAAACTGGGAAACTTAATATCCTCATGTTGAAATAACTGGTGGGAAACTGGGAAACTTAATATCCTCATGTGGAAATAACTGGTAGGAAACTGCATATCCTCACGTGAAAATAACTGGTGGGAAACTGGAAAACTTAATATCCTCATGTTGAAATAACTGGTGGGAAACTGGGAAACTTAATATCCTCATGTTGAAATAACTGGTAGGAAACTGCATATCCTCATGTGGAAATAACTGGTGGGAAACTGGGAAAATGAATATCCTCACATGGAAATAACTGGTGGGAAACTGGGAAACTTAATATCCTCATGTGGAAATAACTGGCGGGAAACTGCATATCCTCACGTGGAAATAACTGGTAGGAAACTGCATATCCTCACGTGGAAATAACTGGTGGGAAACTGGGAAAATGAATATCCTCACATGGAAATAACTGGTGGGAAACTGGGAAACTTAATATCCTCATGTGGAAATAACTGGCGGGAAACTGCATATCCTCACGTGGAAATAACTGGTAGGAAACTGCATATCCTCACGTGGAAATAACTGGTGGGAAACTGGGAAAATGAATATCCTCATATGGAAATAACTGGTGGGAAACTGGGAAACTTAATATCGTCATGTGGAAATAACTGGTAGGAAACTGCATATCCTCACGTGAAAATAACTGGTGGGAAACTGGGAAACTTAATATCCTCATGTTGAAATAACTGGTGGGAAACTGGAAAACTTAATATCCTCATTTGGAAAAAACTGGTGGGAAACTGCATATCCTCATGTGAAAATAACTGGTGGGAAACTGGGAAACTTAATATCCTCATGTGGAAATAACTGGTAGGAAACTGCATATCCTCATGTGGAAATAACTTATGGGAAACTGGGAAACTTAATATCCTCATGTTGAAATAACTGGTGGGAAACTGGGAAACTTAATATCCTCATGTGGAAATAACTGGTAGGAAACTGCATATCCTCACGTGAAAATAACTGGTGGGAAACTGGGAAACTTAATATCCTCATGTTGAAATAACTGGTGGGAAACTGGGAAACTTAATATCCTCATGTTGAAATAACTGGTAGGAAACTGCATATCCTCATGTGGAAATAACTGGTGGGAAACTGGGAAAATGAATATCCTCACATGGAAATAACTGGTGGGAAACTGGGAAACTTAATATCCTCATGTGGAAATAACTGGCGGGAAACTGCATATCCTCACGTGGAAATAACTGGTAGGAAACTGCATATCCTCACGTGGAAATAACTGGTGGGAAACTGGGAAAATGAATATCCTCACATGGAAATAACTGGTGGGAAACTGGGAAACTTAATATCCTCATGTGGAAATAACTGGCGGGAAACTGCATATCCTCACGTGGAAATAACTGGTAGGAAACTGCATATCCTCACGTGGAAATAACTGGTGGGAAACTGGGAAAATGAATATCCTCATATGGAAATAACTGGTGGGAAACTGGGAAACTTAATATCGTCATGTGGAAATAACTGGTAGGAAACTGCATATCCTCATGTGGAAATAACTGGTGGGAAACTGGGAAACTTAATATCCTCATGTTGAAATAACTGGTGGGAAACTGGGAAACTTAATATCCTCATGTGGAAATTAACTGGCGGGAAACTTAATATCCTCATGTTGAAATAACTGGAGGAAAACTGGGAAACTTAATATCCTCATGTAGAAATAACTGGTGGGAAACTGCATATCCTCATGTGGAAATAAGTGGTGGGAAACTGGGAAACTAAATATCCTCATGTTGAAATAACTGGTGGGAAACTGGGAAAATTAATATCCTCATGTGGAAATAACTGGTAGGAAACTGCATATACTCATGTGGAAATAACTGGTGGGAAACTGCATATCCTCACGTGGAAATAACTGGTAGGAAACTGCATATCCTCACGTGGAAATAACTGGTGGGAAACTGGGAAAATCAATATCCTCACATGGAAATAACTGGTGGGAAACTGGGAAACTTAATATCCTCATGTGGAAATAACTGGTGGGAAACTTAATATCCTCATGTTGAAATAACTGGTGCAAAACTGGGAAACTGCATATCCTCATGTGGAAATAACTGGTGGGAAACTGGGAAACTTAATATCCTCATGTGGAAATAACTGGTAGGAAACTGCATATCCTCATGTGGAAATAACTGGTGGGAAACTGGGAAACTTAATATCCTCATTTGGAAAAAACTGGTGGGAAACTGCATATCCTCATGTGGAAATAACTGGTGGGAAACTGGGAAACTTAATATCCTCATGTGGAAATAACTGGTAGGAAACTGCATATCCTCATGTGGAAATAACTGATGGGAAACTGGGAAACTTAATATCCTCATGTTGAAATAACTGGTGGGAAACTGGGAAACTTAATATCCTCATGTGGAAATAACTGGTAGGAAACTGCATATCCTCACGTGGAAATAACTGGTGGAAAACTGGGAAACTTAATATCCTCATGTTGAAATAACTGGTGGGAAACTGGGAAACTTAATATCCTCATGTTGAAATAACTGGTGGGAAACTGGAAAACTTAATATCCTCATTTGGAAAAAACTGGTGGGAAACTGCATATCCTCATGTGAAAATAACTGGTGGGAAACTGGGAAACTTAATATCCTCATGTGGAAATAACTGGTAGGAAACTGCATATCCTCATGTGGAAATAACTGATGGGAAACTGGGAAACTTAATATCCTCATGTTGAAATAACTGGTGGGAAACTGGGAAACTTAATATCCTCATGTGGAAATAACTGGTAGGAAACTGCATATCCTCACGTGAAAATAACTGGTGGGAAACTGGGAAACTTAATATCCTCATGTTGAAATAACTGGTGGGAAACTGGGAAACTTAATATCCTCATGTTGAAATAACTGGTAGGAAACTGCATATCCTCATGTGGAAATAACTGGTGGGAAACTGGGAAAATGAATATCCTCACATGGAAATAACTGGTGGGAAACTGGGAAACTTAATATCCTCATGTGGAAATAACTGGCGGGAAACTGCATATCCTCACGTGGAAATAACTGGTAGGAAACTGCATATCCTCACGTGGAAATAACTGGTGGGAAACTGGGAAAATGAATATCCTCATATGGAAATAACTGGTGGGAAACTGGGAAACTTAATATCGTCATGTGGAAATAACTGGTAGAAAACTGCATATCCTCATGTGGAAATAACTGATGGGAAACTGGGAAACTTAATATCCTCATGTTGAAATAACTGGTGGGAAACTGGGAAACTTAATATCCTCATGTGGAAATAACTGGTAGGAAACTGCATATCCTCACGTGGAAATAACTGGTGGGAAACTGGGAAACTTAATATCCTCATGTTGAAATAACTGGTGGGAAACTGGGAAACTTAATATCCTCATGTTGAAATAACTGGTAGGAAACTGCATATCCTCATGTGGAAATAACTGGTGGGAAACTGGGAAAATGAATATCCTCACATGGAAATAACTGGTGGGAAACTGGGAAACTTAATATCCTCATGTGGAAATAACTGGCGGGAAACTGCATATCCTCACGTGGAAATAACTGGTAGGAAACTGCATATCCTCACGTGGAAATAACTGGTGGGAAACTGGGAAAATGAATATCCTCATATGGAAATAACTGGTGGGAAACTGGGAAACTTAATATCGTCATGTGGAAATAACTGGTAGGAAACTGCATATCCTCATGTGGAAATAACTGGTGGGAAACTGGGAAACTTAATATCCTCATGTTGAAATAACTGGTGGGAAACTGGGAAACTTAATATCCTCATGTGGAAATTAACTGGCGGGAAACTTAATATCCTCATGTTGAAATAACTGGAGGAAAACTGGGAAACTTAATATCCTCATGTAGAAATAACTGGTGGGAAACTGCATATCCTCATGTGGAAATAAGTGGTGGGAAACTGGGAAACTAAATATCCTCATGTTGAAATAACTGGTGGGAAACTGGGAAAATTAATATCCTCATGTGGAAATAACTGGTAGGAAACTGCATATCCTCATGTGGAAATAACTGGTGGGAAACTGGGAAAATGAATATCCTCACATGGAAATAACTGGTGGGAAACTGGGAAACTTAATATCCTCATGTGGAAATAACTGGCGGGAAACTGCATATCCTCACGTGGAAATAACTGGTAGGAAACTGCATATCCTCACGTGGAAAGAACTGGTGGGAAACTGGGAAAATGAATATCCTCACATGGAAATAACTGGTGGGAAACTGGGAAACTTAATATCCTCATGTGGAAATAACTGGCGGGAAACTGCATATCCTCACGTGGAAATAACTGGTAGGAAACTGCATATCCTCACGTGGAAATAACTGGTGGGAAACTGGGAAAATGAATATCCTCATATGGAAATAACTGGTGGGAAACTGGGAAACTTAATATCGTCATGTGGAAATAACTGGTAGGAAACTGCATATCCTCATGTGGAAATAACTGGTGGGAAACTGGGAAACTTAATATCCTCATGTTGAAATAACTGGTGGGAAACTGGGAAACTTAATATCCTCATGTGGAAATTAACTGGCGGGAAACTTAATATCCTCATGTTGAAATAACTGGAGGAAAACTGGGAAACTTAATATCCTCATGTAGAAATAACTGGTGGGAAACTGCATATCCTCATGTGGAAATAACTGGTGGGAAACTGGGAAACTTAATATCCTCATGTTGAAATAACTGGTGGGAAACTGGGAAACTTAATATCCTCATGTGGAAATAACTGGTAGGAAACTGCATATCCTCACGTGGAAATAACTGGTGGAAAACTGGGAAACTTAATATCCTCATGTTGAAATAACTGGTGGGAAACTGGGAAACTTAATATCCTCATGTTGAAATAACTGGTGGGAAACTGGAAAACTTAAAATCCTCATTTGGAAAAAACTGGTGGGAAACTGCATATCCTCATGTGAAAATAACTGGTGGGAAACTGGGAAACTTAATATCCTTATGTGGAAATAACTGGTAGGAAACTGCATATCCTCATTTGGAAATAACTGATGGGAAACTGGGAAACTTAATATCCTCATGTTGAAATAACTGGTGGGAAACTGGGAAACTTAATATCCTCATGTGGAAATAACTGGTAGGAAACTGCATATCCTCACGTGGAAATAACTGGTGGGAAACTGGGAAACTTAATATCCTCATGTTGAAATAACTGGTGGGAAACTGGGAAACTTAATATCCTCATTTGGAAATAACTGGTGGGAAACTGGGAAACTTAATATCCTCATGTGGAAATAACTGCTGGGAAACTGGGAAACTGCATATCCTCATGTGGAAATAACTGGTAGGAAAGTGGGAAACTTAATATCCTCATTTGGAAATAACTGGTAGGAAACTGCATATCCTCATGTGGAAATAACTGGTGGGAAACTGGGAAAATGAATATCCTCACGTGGAAATAACTGGTGGTAAACTGGGAAACTTAATATCCTCATGTTGAAATAACTGGTGGGAAACTGGGAAACTAAATACCCTCATGTTGAAATAACTGGTGGGAAACTGGGAAACTTAATATCCTCATGTGGAAATAACTGGTAGGAAACGGCATATCCTCATGTTGAAATAACTGGTAGGAAACTGCATATCCTCATGTGTAAATAACTGGTGGGAAACTGGGAAAATGAATATCCTCACGTGGAAATAACTGGTGGGAAACTGGGAAACTTAATATCCTCATGTGGAAATAACTGGTAGGAAACTGCATATCCTCATGTGGAAATAACTGGTGGAATACTGGGAAACTGCATATCCTCATGTTGAAATAACTGGCGGGAAACTTAATATCCTCATGTTGAAATAACTGGTGGAAAACTGGGAAACTTAATATCCTCATGTAGAAATAACTGGTGGGAAACTGCATATCCTCATGTGGAAATAACTGGTTGGAAACTGAGAAACTTAATATCCTCATGTTGAAATAACTGGTGGGAAACTGGGAAACTTAATATCCTCATTTGGAAAAAACTGGTGGGAAACTGCATATCCTCATGTGGAAATAACTGGTGGGAAACTGGGAAACTTAATATCCTCATGTGGAAATAACTGGTAGGAAACTGCATATCCTCATGTGGAAATAACTGATGGGAAACTGGGAAACTTAATATCTTCATGTTGAAATAACTGGTGGGAAACTGGGAAACTTAATATCCTCATGTGGAAATAACTGGTAGGAAACTGCATATCCTCACGTGGAAATAACTGGTGGGAAACTGGGAAACTTAATATCCTCATGTTGAAATAACTGGTGGGAAAATGGGAAACTTAATATCCTCATGTGGAAATAACTGGTAGGAAACTGCATATCCTCACGTGGAAATAACTGGTGGGAAACTGGGAAACTTAATATCCTCATGTTGAAATAACTGGTGGGAAACTGGGAAACTAAATATCCTCATGTTGAAATAACTGGTGGGAAACTGGGAAACTTAATATCCTCATGTCGAAATAACTGGTAGGAAACTGCATATCCTCATGTGGAAATAACTGGTGGGAAACTGGGAAAATGAATATCCTCACATGGAAATAACTGGTGGGAAACTGGGAAACTTAATATCCTCATGTGGAAATAACTGGTGGGAAACTTAATATCCTCATGTTGAAATAACTGGTGCAAAACTGGGAAACTGCATATCCTCATGTGGAAATAACTGGTGGGAAACTGGGAAACTTAATATCCTCATGTGGAAATAACTGGTAGGAAACTGCATATCCTCATGTGGAAATAACTGGTGGGAAACTGGGAAACTTAATATCCTCATTTGGAAAAAACTGGTGGGAAACTGCATATCCTCATGTGGAAATAACTGGTGGGAAACTGGGAAACTTAATATCCTCATGTGGAAATAACTGGTAGGAAACTGCATATCCTCATGTGGAAATAACTGATGGGAAACTGGGAAACTTAATATCCTCATGTTGAAATAACTGGTGGGAAACTGGGAAACTTAATATCCTCATGTGGAAATAACTGGTAGGAAACTGCATATCCTCACGTGGAAATAACTGGTGGAAAACTGGGAAACTTAATATCCTCATGTTGAAATAACTGGTGGGAAACTGGGAAACTTAATATCCTCATGTTGAAATAACTGGTGGGAAACTGGAAAACTTAATATCCTCATTTGGAAAAAACTGGTGGGAAACTGCATATCCTCATGTGAAAATAACTGGTGGGAAACTGGGAAACTTAATATCCTCATGTGGAAATAACTGGTAGGAAACTGCATATCCTCATGTGGAAATAACTGATGGGAAACTGGGAAACTTAATATCCTCATGTTGAAATAACTGGTGGGAAACTGGGAAACTTAATATCCTCATGTGGAAATAACTGGTAGGAAACTGCATATCCTCACGTGAAAATAACTGGTGGGAAACTGGGAAACTTAATATCCTCACGTTGAAATAACTGGTGGGAAACTGGGAAACTTAATATCCTCATGTTGAAATAACTGGTAGGAAACTGCATATCCTCATGTGGAAATAACTGGTGGGAAACTGGGAAAATGAATATCCTCACATGGAAATAACTGGTGGGAAACTGGGAAACTTAATATCCTCATGTGGAAATAACTGGCGGGAAACTGCATATCCTCACGTGGAAATAACTGGCAGGAAACTGCATATCCTCACGTGGAAATAACTGGTGGGAAACTGGGAAAATGAATATCCTCATATGGAAATAACTGGTGGGAAACTGGGAAACTTAATATCGTCATGTGGAAATAACTGGTAGGAAACTGCATATCCTCATGTGGAAATAACTGGTGGGAAACTGGGAAACTTAATATCCTCATGTTGAAATAACTGGTGGGAAACTGGGAAACTTAATATCCTCATGTGGAAATTAACTGGCGGGAAACTTAATATCCTCATGTTGAAATAACTGGAGGAAAACTGGGAAACTTAATATCCTCATGTAGAAATAACTGGTGGGAAACTGCATATCCTCATGTGGAAATAAGTGGTGGGAAACTGGGAAACTAAATATCCTCATGTTGAAATAACTGGTGGGAAACTGGGAAAATTAATATCCTCATGTGGAAATAACTGGTAGGAAACTGCATATACTCATGTGGAAATAACTGGTGGGAAACTGCATATCCTCACGTGGAAATAACTGGTAGGAAACTGCATATCCTCACGTGGAAATAACTGGTGGGAAACTGGGAAAATCAATATCCTCACATGGAAATAACTGGTGGGAAACTGGGAAACTTAATATCCTCATGTGGAAATAACTGGTAGGAAACTGCATATCCTCATGTGGAAATAACTGGTGGGAAACTGGGAAACTTAATATCCTCATTTGGAAAAAACTGGTGGGAAACTGCATATCCTCATGTGGAAATAACTGGTGGGAAACTGGGAAACTTAATATCCTCATGTGGAAATAACTGGTAGGAAACTGCATATCCTCATGTGGAAATAACTGATGGGAAACTGGGAAACTTAATATCCTCATGTTGAAATAACTGGTGGGAAACTGGGAAACTTAATATCCTCATGTGGAAATAACTGGTAGGAAACTGCATATCCTCACGTGGAAATAACTGGTGGAAAACTGGGAAACTTAATATCCTCATGTTGAAATAACTGGTGGGAAACTGGGAAACTTAATATCCTCATGTTGAAATAACTGGTGGGAAACTGGAAAACTTAATATCCTCATTTGGAAAAAACTGGTGGGAAACTGCATATCCTCATGTGAAAATAACTGGTGGGAAACTGGGAAACTTAATATCCTCATGTGGAAATAACTGGTAGGAAACTGCATATCCTCATGTGGAAATAACTGATGGGAAACTGGGAAACTTAATATCCTCATGTTGAAATAACTGGTGGGAAACTGGGAAACTTAATATCCTCATGTGGAAATAACTGGTAGGAAACTGCATATCCTCACGTGAAAATAACTGGTGGGAAACTGGGAAACTTAATATCCTCATGTTGAAATAACTGGTGGGAAACTGGGAAACTTAATATCCTCATGTTGAAATAACTGGTAGGAAACTGCATATCCTCATGTGGAAATAACTGGTGGGAAACTGGGAAAATGAATATCCTCACATGGAAATAACTGGTGGGAAACTGGGAAACTTAATATCCTCATGTGGAAATAACTGGCGGGAAACTGCATATCCTCACGTGGAAATAACTGGTAGGAAACTGCATATCCTCACGTGGAAATAACTGGTGGGAAACTGGGAAAATGAATATCCTCATATGGAAATAACTGGTGGGAAACTGGGAAACTTAATATCGTCATGTGGAAATAACTGGTAGGAAACTGCATATCCTCATGTGGAAATAACTGATGGGAAACTGGGAAACTTAATATCCTCATGTTGAAATAACTGGTGGGAAACTGGGAAACTTAATATCCTCATGTGGAAATAACTGGTAGGAAACTGCATATCCTCACGTGGAAATAACTGGTGGGAAACTGGGAAACTTAATATCCTCATGTTGAAATAACTGGTGGGAAACTGGGAAACTTAATATCCTCATGTTGAAATAACTGGTAGGAAACTGCATATCCTCATGTGGAAATAACTGGTGGGAAACTGGGAAAATGAATATCCTCACATGGAAATAACTGGTGGGAAACTGGGAAACTTAATATCCTCATGTGGAAATAACTGGCGGGAAACTGCATATCCTCACGTGGAAATAACTGGTAGGAAACTGCATATCCTCACGTGGAAATAACTGGTGGGAAACTGGGAAAATGAATATCCTCATATGGAAATAACTGGTGGGAAACTGGGAAACTTAATATCGTCATGTGGAAATAACTGGTAGGAAACTGCATATCCTCATGTGGAAATAACTGGTGGGAAACTGGGAAACTTAATATCCTCATGTTGAAATAACTGGTGGGAAACTGGGAAACTTAATATCCTCATGTGGAAATTAACTGGCGGGAAACTTAATATCCTCATGTTGAAATAACTGGAGGAAAACTGGGAAACTTAATATCCTCATGTAGAAATAACTGGTGGGAAACTGCATATCCTCATGTGGAAATAAGTGGTGGGAAACTGGGAAACTAAATATCCTCATGTTGAAATAACTGGTGGGAAACTGGGAAAATTAATATCCTCATGTGGAAATAACTGATAGGAAACTGCATATCCTCATGTGGAAATAACTGGTGGGAAACTGGGAAAATGAATATCCTCACATGGAAATAACTGGTGGGAAACTGGGAAACTTAATATCCTCATGTGGAAATAACTGGCGGGAAACTGCATATCCTCACGTGGAAATAACTGGTAGGAAACTGCATATCCTCACGTGGAAATAACTGGTGGGAAACTGGGAAAATGAATATCCTCACATGGAAATAACTGGTGGGAAACTGGGAAACTTAATATCCTCATGTGGAAATAACTGGCGGGAAACTGCATATCCTCACGTGGAAATAACTGGTAGGAAACTGCATATCCTCACGTGGAAATAACTGGTGGGAAACTGGGAAAATGAATATCCTCATATGGAAATAACTGGTGGGAAACTGGGAAACTTAATATCGTCATGTGGAAATAACTGGTAGGAAACTGCATATCCTCATGTGGAAATAACTGGTGGGAAACTGGGAAACTTAATATCCTCATGTTGAAATAACTGGTGGGAAACTGGGAAACTTAATATCCTCATGTGGAAATTAACTGGCGGGAAACTTAATATCCTCATGTTGAAATAACTGGAGGAAAACTGGGAAACTTAATATCCTCATGTAGAAATAACTGGTGGGAAACTGCATATCCTCATGTGGAAATAAGTGGTGGGAAACTGGGAAACTAAATATCCTCATGTTGAAATAACTGGTGGGAAACTGGGAAAATTAATATCCTCATGTGGAAATAACTGGTAGGAAACTGCATATACTCATGTGGAAATAACTGGTGGGAAACTTAATATCCTCATGTTTAAATAACTGGTGCAAAACTGGGAAACTGCATATCCTCATGTGGAAATAACTGGTGGGAAACTGGGAAAATTAATATCCTCAAGTGGAAATAACTGGTGGGAAACTGGGAAACTAAATATCCTCATGTTGAAATAACTGGTGGGAAACTGGGAAACTTAATATCCTCATGTGGAAATAACTGGTAGGAAACTGCATATCCTCATGTTGAAATAACTGGTAGGAAACTGCATATCCTCATGTGTAAATAACTGGTGGGAAACTGGGAAAATGAATATCCTCACGTGGAAATAACTGGTGGGAAACTGGGAAACTTAATATCCTCATGTGGAAATAACTGGTAGGAAACTGCATATCCTCATGTGGAAATAACTGGTGGAATACTGGGAAACGTAATATCCTCATGTTGAAATAACTGGTGTGAAACTGGGAAACTTAATATCCTCATGTGGAAATAACTGGCGGGAAACTTAATATCCTCATGTTGAAATAACTGGTGGGAAACTGGGAAACTTAATATCCTCATTTGGAAAAAACTGGTGGGAAACTGCATATCCTCATGTGGAAATAACTGGTGGGAAACTGGGAAACTTAATATCCTCATGTGGAAATAACTGGTGGGAAACTGGGAAACTTAATATCCTCATGTGGAAATAACTGGTAGGAAACTGCATATCCTCACGTGGAAATAACTGGTGGGAAACTGGGAAACTTAATATCCTCATGTTGAAATAACTGGTGGGAAACTGGGAAACTAAATATCCTCATGTTGAAATAACTGGTGGGAAACTGGGAAACTTAATATCCTCATGTTGAAATAACTGGTAGGAAACTGCATATCCTCATGTGGAAATAACTGTTGCAAAACTGGGAAACTTAATATCCTCATGTAGAAATAACTGGTGGGAAACTGCATATCCTCATGTGGAAATAACTGGTGGGAAACTGGGAAACTTAATATCCTCATGTTGAAATAACTGGTGGGAAACTGGGAAACTTAATATCCTCATTTGGAAATAACTTGTGGGAAA